>NC_072388.2:37333415-37648277 GCF_028885625.2 Pongo pygmaeus
CTCAGCTAATTTTGTATTTTTAGTACAGATGGGGCTTCTCCATGCTGGTCAGGCTGGTATCAAACTCCTGACCTCAGGTAATCTGCCCTCCTCGGCCTCCGAAAGTGCTGGGATTACAGGCGTGAGCCACTGCTCCCAGCCTGCACACATTTTTGTGCGAAAGAAATTACCTCTTCCCAAAAGCCTGAAATACAAAAGTAAAGGAATGAACACTAATAAACCCAAAATCATAAGAAGCTCAGTAAAGGAAATGATGTTAAATGTTAATTAATTTTGGAAGATGGTAAGTAAATGGGCAAGGAATTTGGGGGAATAAGAGAAAAAGTCTACCTCATAGGTAGGGTGTGGCACAGAGCTAAGAATAGAAGTCTTTTTCGGATTCTTCCTCAATAGTAGTAGAGTCCCAGGTCACCTCCTCCCAACAAACACAAGATAGGCAGAAGACAAGTTTACTTCTGGAGAGGCCGAACTGGAGGTACCCTGTGCTGCAGGCACAGCTGAGGGCGGCACTGAGGTAAAATTAAAACCGAGGAACAAAGTAAAAGTCTACATACTGAATAAACAAGAACCCCACCCCTTTCTCTCATTCGGCTCTGAGAATATAGGCTTATATTCCTCAAAAAGAAGATCAGTGGATTCCTCCCCAGAGAAAGTCATCAGCCTCTTAGAAATAATTGTGGTACTAACTTTTAAAAACTATTTAAAAAGATTTTTTTGCCATTTTACACACCCACACATAAATACATACCACAAAATTCTAAGCTCCTTAAAAACTAAATTTGTATCCTAGTCATATTTCCAGCCCACAAGACAGAGCTTTGCATGTAATAAATGCTCAGTAAATATTCATTGAACATAAATTTTAGCTGGAAAACTTCTAAGAATACAATATTTACTGCTATGCATCCAGACATGGAGTTTGATTCTTAACAGCCAAAAACTGTTCCCCCAAAACTTCCTAACTCCAACTAAAAACCAAAACCAAAGTGGCCAAGAGTATTTGTTGTGCTCAGGGTGAATATATAACACAATCTCTTCTTTCTGCTTCCTCCAGTGTGGTGTTCAGAAGCCCACTGTGTATACTTAGATGAGATTATAGCATTGATCTTCATAATCAAAGATGGTGGTTTGATGATTAGTGCCCACACAATCTAAATAAATATATTGTATTTTCTATGGCCTATTTATAGTAACATTATGATCACCTTATAAATGAAGTTTTAAGTTTGAAAACTTCTTAAAGCTGTTGAGATTTTTTTGATATGTTTTCTTTTCCTCAGAGTGCAACTCATTGCATTAGATTTTTTTTATTTATTTATTTATTTATTTATTTATTTATTTGGGACAGTCTTGCTCTGTCGCCCAGGCTGGAGTGCAGTGGTGTCATCTCTGCTCACTGCAACCCCCGCCTCCTGGATTCAAGTGATTCTCCTGCCTTAGCCTTCCAAGTAGCTGGGATTACAGGCGCCCACTACCATGCCTAGCTAATTTTTGTATTTTTAGTAGAGATGGGGTTTCACCATGTTGGCCAGGCTGATCTCAAACTCCTGACCTCAAGTGAACCACCCACCTCGGCCTCCCCAAGTGCTGGGATTACAGATGTGAGCCACCATGCCTGGCCAGATATTATTTTTTGTAAAAGACGAAGGAATGGTAATTAAGCACTTAAAAATACAGGAAGTTTTATTACAAGATAAAAGTTGGAAAATATGCTACTTTACTTCTATAATTTTTTCACATTCCCTAGCCCAGGCTACATTGATTTTATGCTGTCAGTTCTGGGAAAACATCTGTGGTGTTCGCCACTATCCGTTAATATTAGCTGTTGATAAGTGTCACTAAGTGATTTTGAGGTTTTAAAAAATAATTGGTGCCTTGGGAGTTTTCAGCAAGGCTGTGCACATACCAACAGTTGGCAACAGTTCAGGAATGGGGTGGCCAAGTCGCTGACCTTTTCTTTAAGCAAACAGGTACAGAAGAAGGAGAATGGCAATAAGGGGAAAAGGCAGAAGCCAATAATCATTTTTTTTTTTTGATAGATGAGATCAGCTTCACTTAGAGAATAAACTTTTACATTGTGATGCAAGGTTGGAAAACAACAATTTTGAAACAAAGGGTGCTTTCTAGGAGGATGATTATACGTGATCCTCACAACAGCCTTGCAGGGTAAGTATTTTCACCTCCACCGTAGAGATAACAAAAACAAATATCCAGAGAGTATGTCTCTGGTGGTGGACAGACCACCAGCGACCATCCTTAACACCTTCTTCCTCCATCCCGGCAGTGGGTGTGCCGTGGCCTCATTGAGACATCCTTCCCTTTGAGCAGTCAAGCAGAAACAGCTTCTCTGAGCTCTGCCTCCTTCTCCTGGCTCTCCACTGAGGATTTCACTTCTCTAGCAACCCTTGGGTAAGCACTGCTCATCACTCCATATCCCTGAGTCAAGAATGGTGCAGGAGAGTTCTTACTCTATAATGCTTCTTCTCCTTTACATAAAAGTCACTCCCCTGGAGGACATGTCACTTTGTACAACACCTCTTGCTTTCCATAATGCTGTCATCTACCCACCTCCATGTCAGACCCATCAAAGAAATCTTTGATATGAGGATCACTCTATTATTCCATTCCAACTGCTGGAAGAATGATGCAAAAAAGAAAGTGGATGTGAATCAAAGTTCGCTTCCCTTCTACTTTGCCATTTTGCCTGTGGCTATAGCCCAAGTATCACCCTGGATACCACTGAGAACCACCTGCAACTTGGAGAGCTACCAGCTTTGGCACATGTATCCATTTGCAAATGACTGAGCTGTGCAATACTGAAGTATCTGGATTTAATTATATATCATTAATAGAAATTACAGAAATTCAAGTTTCTAGTATCCAGCAATATTTGGAAAAGCTAGAAGTATTTTTTCAACATTACCAGTAACCTTAAAATAACAAAAAGATGACTAGATTCAGACCATGACCCACTGTCTGAAATGTTACCATTTCAAGACCCAGGGAGGTGATTGAGCAGGGATTATAAATAATGCTCAGCTGAAAGTAGCTAGGCAGCAGCAAGAGACAGTGGGGAGACTTCAAAGGCTGCCCCTCAATGGCAGCTTCACCTCCCCACCCCTCCAAATAGTCTCTATTCGGGACTCTGCTCCTGTGATAGAATTGACTGCTGATAACCTAAAATATTATCCTTCCCTGGCCAATGTTTATAGTTAGGTTCTACAAAAATGTCTATTTCTGCTTTTCGTAAACATCCTAGTGACCATACTCCTTATAAATCTGCAATTTATAATCTTCAGTTCTTAGCTCGAAAACTTAAAAATGACTCCCTTCTTAAAAAAATTCAAATCTCATGTATACTATGGTCTTATAGTGGGGCTGGAGAATAACATTCATGTTATCTATTCGCACACAGACATTTCTGCTTTCCTCACAATCTGTTATATATTAATATCTTCCCACATGAGTCATGTGGCTCAGTGGAAATTGACTCCATTCCAGCTCCAGGGATGGATTCTGATCAGTCTAAGTTGATCATGGTAATCCAATCCCCTTTACCAGTGACTGGTTTAGGAATCGAGGCTTTAAAAAATCAACACCTGGCAGTGTTCCACAGCTGGTATCGATCCAGAGGTGAACACAAGATTTAAGTTGGTACAATCAAATTATTCCATGATTGAGCATTTTCTCCCTCTGCAACTGGATGTGAACAAAGAAGCATGTGACCCGCATGCTGTTGAGATCCATCTGGCCACCATGCAGGAAGCCAGCTGAAGACCAGCCAACATATATAGGAAGGCAGAGTCGGGGAAAAAGATCACACAGAAGCTGAGCCAGAGCCATGATTATACTGTGCCTGGAGACAGCCTACGTTCAGACTTCCTGCTCCTAGAGTAGTAAATGTCCTCATGAATTAAGCTAGTTTGAACCAAGGGTTCTCTCACTTGTAGCTAAAAGCCTCCTGATTGGCACTACATATATGTTACAGATGTTTTTGAATAAAGATAGTTATATATTTGAAGAAAACATCTGGGCCAGGCGCAGTGGCTCATGCCTGTAATCACAGCACTTTGGGAGGCCGAGGCGGGCGGATCACCTGAGGTCAGGAGATTGAGACCAGCCTGACCAACACGGAGAAACCCCGTCTGTACTAAAAATACAAAAAAATTAGCTGGGTGTGGTGGCGCATGCCTGTAATCCCAGCTACTCGGGAGGCTGAGGCAGGAGAATCACTTGAACCTGGGAGGTGGAGGTTGCGGTGAGCCCAGATCGCACCATTGCGCTCCAGCCTGGGCAACAAGAGCGAAACTCCATCTCAAAAAAAAAAAAAAGAAGAAGAAGAAGAAGAACATCTGATGGCTACCTACCAAACTGAACATTTAACCTCTAGTGAATGGCACTGGGATTAGTGGTCTGGGAGACAATATTGACATGGGAGGAGTTTTATGCTTCATATTGTATGTCGCTACTCTTTTATTCTCACAATAAGTATACACAACTTTTTAGTAATAATGGTTTTAAGGAAGCTGGATGAAGAGATTGACTAGTACATCTTTCAAGAATATCTCCATACCTTAATATTCTGACTTTTTTCTTTATTATTATTCTAAGAGGCTTGAAACCACCAATTATATAAGAAAAATCATAACAGACAAGGTTTATGGTATCTACCTGGCCCAAGCATCTGTTTACTGAGAAATAGCCTACTTTACTACCTTTCTCTCCCCACACCTCTGTCTCTCTCTCCTCTTCCCCACACCCCACCACACATACACAAACACAGACAGGCCCCACAAGCTACATTTCTACTATAGACCCTGCTGTCCTGGCCACAGCCTCTTAGCCTGGTAGTAGACATCTGACCAAAATATGCTTCCTGCCCTTGACTGAAAAGTTTGTCTTTCTGCTAATAATCAGGCAGAAAGAGAACTGTTTTGATCTCAGCAGCAGGCATTAGGTTAGACATAAAGAAAAATAATTGCTATGAGATACTTAATCTGTTATGAGATAATAATAATTTTATAATCACAGTATGTAATTCACTTCTAAGCTTTTCGTGTACTATGTGTTTCTCTTTAGTTATTTGGGGGTTTTTTTTGTTTGTTTGCTTGTTTGTTTGAGACAGGGCTCGCTCTGTCAACCAGGCTGGAGTGTGGTGGCACAATCACAGCTCACTGCAGCTTCTACCTCCGAGGCTCAAGCAACCCTCCCACACCAGCCTCCCAAGTAGCTAGGAGTACAGGCACGTGCCACCACACCCAGCTAATTTTTCTGGTTTTGTAAAGACAGGGTCTCACTATATTGCCTAGGCTGGTCTCAAATTCCTAGGCTTCCCAAAGTGCTGGAATAACAGGCAGGAGCCACCATCTTCAGCCTCTTTAGTTTCTAAAAGTACATGCCACCCTAACTTTGAATCCTTCCAATAAACTCCGTTCTTGCTTAAGGAACTAGAGATATATTTCCAATAATTGCAATCAAGGGTCTTAAACTGCGACAAGTACGGAATTGAAGTTTAAGTGTTTACTTATTACTTACTTACATAGGCAATATTCAGATTTTTATAAACGTCCAGAGAGAGGCACATCCACTGGAAGGCCTAAGTAGAAGCATCTATTTTACTTGCCCAGGACAGTTGGCTTGCAGACCTTAGGCTACATATAGCTGTTCAATGCCAGAGTGATGAAGAAATGGCCATCTCAAATGATACAATATTGGGGCTAAAATAAACTAAAGATAACAGCATATATTTCATAAATTACTAAAAAGGAAAACCATATTTTATCATATTTTACCTTAGGTATGTTCTCTACCCTGCTTTATTTCAAGAAAGACTTGAAGGGTTATAAAAATGCATAATGGCTGGGTGCAGTGGTTCATACCTGTAATCCCAGCCCTTTGGGAGGCTGAGCAGGTGGATCACTTGAGGTCAGGAGTTCAAGACCAGCCTGGCCAACATGGCAAAACCCCATCTCTACAAAAATACAAAAGTTAGCTGGGTGTGGTGGTGCACACCTGTAATCCCAGCTACTTGGGAGGCTGAGGCAGGAGAATCGCTTGAACCCGGGAGGCAGAGGCTGCAGTGAGCTGAGATCATGCCACTGCACTGGGTGACAGAGTGAGACCATGTTTCAAAAAAAATGCATAACATGCTATGATGATTAATTTTATGTATTAACTAGACTGGACCACAGTATCCAGTTATTTGGTCAAACATTATTTTAAATGTTTCTGTGAAGGTGTTTTTCACGTGAGATTAATATTTTAATCAGGAGATTTTAAGTAAAGCAGATTATTCTCCATATTATCTGGGGGCCCCATCCAGTTAGAAGTTTTAATAGAAAAGACTGACTTCCCCCAAAAAGGAGGGAATTCTGCCAGCAGAGAGCCTTCTCACTCAAACTGCAACACCAACACTTTCCTGGCTCTCCAGCCTGCTGGCCTACCCTGCAGATTTTGGACTTGTAAGGCTCCACAATTGTATAAGCCAATTCTTTAAAATAAACAGATGACAGATATAGATAGATAGATGATAGATAGATAGATAGATAGATACAGACATCTATTAGAGTTCTCTGGAAAACTCTAATAAAAGTATCAAAGAATTTATGATAAAATCATAAAATGAGGATGGGGAAAAGATAATGCAGGGATAAAGTTTTCATCCAAGATGCATGACATAGATCTTGCACCCTTTTTAGATATGGGCCACAATTTTGACTCTGAGCTTCCTAGCAACCAACTCAAAGAAGTATATATATATATAAAATATATATAATTTAAGAGTATCCATAAAATAAAAATATAGTTGACTGTTGAACAATGTGGAGGTGAGGGGTGCTGGCCATGAATGTAGTCAAAAGTCCACTTAACTACTAATAGCTACTGTTGACTGGAAGCCTTACCTATAACATAAACAGTCAACTAACACATATTTTGTATGTTGCATATATTTATATACTGTATTCTTATAGTAAGATAATCTAGAGAAAAGAAAATGTTAAGAAAATTATAAGTAAAAAATATACTTACTATTCATCAAGTTGAAGTAGATCATCATAAAGGTCTTCACCCTCATCATCTTCACACTGAGTAGGCTGAAGAGGAAGAGAAGGGGTTGTTGGTCTTGCTGTCTCAGGGGTGGCAAAGGCAGAAGCAAATTCATGTATACTAATCACCCGAGAATGCAAATCAAAACCACAATGAGATACTCATCTCATACCAGCTAGAATGGCTATTATTAAAAAGTCAAAAAATTACAGATCTTGGCAAGGCTGCAGAAAAAAGAGAACAATTACACATTGTTGATGGGAATGCAAATTAGTTCAGCCATTGTGGAAAGTAGTTTGGAGGTTTAGCAAAGAACTTAAAACAAAACTTACTATTTGACCCAGCAATCCCATTACCAGTTGTATACCCCAAAGAAAATAAATGCCACATGTTCTCACTGGTAAGTGGGAACTAAACATTGGGAACACGTGGACATAAAGAAAGGAACAATAGAACTGGGGGCTGGGCGCAGTGGCTTATGCCTCTAATCTCAGCACTTTGGGAGGCCGAGGTGGGTCGACCACCTGAGGTCAGGAGTTAGAGAGCAGCCTGACCAATATGATGAAACCTCATCTCTACTAAAATATAAAAAATTAGCCAGGCGTGGTAGCGCATGCCTGTAGTCCCAGCTACTTGGAAGGCTGAAGCACCAGAATCACTTGAGCCCGAAAGGTGGAGGCTGCAGTGAGCCGAGATCACAATAGTGCACTCCAGCCTGGGTGACACAGAAAGACTCTGTCTCAAAAAATAAAAAATAATAATAAAAATAAAAATAGACACTGGGGACTACTAGAGGCAGGAGAGAGGGTATGGGGCAAGAGCTGAAAAACTACCTATTGGATATTATGCCCACTGCCTGGGGGACAGGATCATTCATAGCCCAAACCTCAACATCATGCAATAAACTTATGTAACAAACCTGCATATGTAGCCTCTGATTCTAAAATAAAAGTTAAAATTAGTTTTTTTAAGAAACCTCCAAAAAACAAAATTTATGTATAAGTAGACCCACACAGTTTAAACACAGGCCATTCAAGAGTCAACTATATCTGTCTTTTGCTCAAGACATATACAACTGATATTTTCTACCGTAAGACCCATAAAGAAGGGTTATGAGATCTGGTGAATCATGTCATCATATAAAGATAGACAAGTTCCTCAGAAACAAGAAACACTTTTGTGGGCTTATAACACATGTATATAGGAAGTACCAAGCACATAGTAGTTACCAGTAAATGATGGTTGAAAGAATAATCAACCAGTTATCAAAATTTTGAATGACCAGTTGAATTAGCTATTTACATTTTTGGAGGACAAAATTTATTTCAGCCTTCTTCACTAATAAGATTAACAAAGTCAAGATTTTCACTGAAGTTTTTATATGAGATATGTTTTCACCACCAGGCTACCTCAATGCAGCAAAGGGACAGAAGCAACAAGCAATGCAGTTTAGATCTTCCTTTGTCATTTTGTAAAGTTTTTCAAATGTCTCTAAAATGTGAAAAAAAAAATAACTGACTATAAAGTTTCTACCTCCACTAACAAGAGAAGCAGGAAAACATTTAAACTAGAGCAATATAACCTTAGCTTAGACACTGAGAGGAATTTTCTGGGGGCAGTTATGAGGTCTAGAAGCCATCCAAACTCCAGAATCCTATCCTTAATCAATTGGGAGATAAGTTTTCTTCTTTGAGTTTCTTTTTAGCTCATAAAAACATTAGCTCCCATAATTCTCCCACCCAAACAATAATAATGAAAATTGCATTTTCCCTTGAAGTTGAACTAAAGGTTATCCCGGAAGCAGCGTATAACATGATAGCAAATTATCAAAATAGGAACTGTTATTCAGATATTAGAAACATCCAGACCATTCAAAACAAATGGATGTTAGATTTGTTAGCTAAACTATATGAATGTTTTCCTGGAATGTTTTTCATTCAGTTATTTAACATGGTATAGATATAGTCCAGACTTTTATATTAGCTCTAGACCTGTCCATTGCACAGGGACAGTCTTTTACACTAACATGAAGTAAAGCACTATAAAAACATTAAAATTTTATTACACCTCAATGTAGTTTGCATATTTGTCCCTGCCCATATCTCATGTTGAACTGTAATCCCCAGTGTTGAAGGCAGGGCCTGGTGGGAGGTGTTTGGATCATGGGGTGGATCCCTCATGAATGGCTTGGGCCATTTCCTTGGTGATAAGTGAGATCTTGTTATGAGTTTACACAAGATCTGGTCATTTAAAAGTGTATGGCTCCTTCCCCTATGCTCTCTCTTTCTATCTCTCTCTCTTCTCTCTCTCTCTCGCTTCTCTTTTCGCCATGTGAAGCATATGCTCCCGCTTAATCTTCCATCATGAGTAAAAGCTCCCTCAGGCCTCCTCAGAAGCCACGCAGATGCCAGCACCACACTTCCTTTACACCCCGCAGAACTGTGAGCCAATTAACCTCTTTTCTTTCTAAATTACCCAGTCTTAGGGATTTCTTTATTGCAAGGCAAGAACAGCCTGTATTATCAAAGAAAGTCAGATAAGTATTGCAAACTAAAAGAACTTCTTAGCCAACTAAAAGAACAGCTTGAAGTATCAAAGAAGGTTAGGTAAGTATTGCAAACTGAAAAGATTTCTTCAGAAATTTATTAATTCCAGCATAAACTTTTCCATTCCAACAAACTATTATTTTATAAATTCCAAAATTATATTTAAGTTATATGTAAGAATTTCCCCCACTCAGCTTTATCATCATCACTTTTTACTAATTGCATTGTTTACTTGAATTACTTATTCAAAACAACATTTGATTATTACAAATAATGTTGCTCCATTTTAATTGAATCCTCGAGCAAGCCAGCATGCAGCTTCTCAGCTTGCATAGTAATTCATCAATATATTCATTATGTATTACTCACGGATAGGACATGGATTAAAATGAAAGATTTGGCTGAAGGTACATCTGCTTTTCTTTAGGCAGAATAAAAGAGAAGAAATAAAATATATGTATAAAGCTACTTTTTTCTAACAGTTCAAATGCTTTATATTGTTTCAATTATTTTTAATGTTATGAGTCATCTTTAGGGAATTAAAAACATTTTTCTGCCTGTAACCCAGAGGGTGACTTTTTTTTATCCACAGCCAAGGAGTGAATAACTTGAAGCCTACAACAGCTAACTCGTTAGTCTAAAGCTACAGAGAATCTTCCAGAGTCCAAAAGGCCAAACTTCCTGACTTAGTGCACTTTCTGTGACTTAAAACAGGTATTTTTATATTTATAACAAGTAATTAGAAGGACCAAAATTGCATTTTCATAGAATTTGTATGCTATCAGCAGCTACAAACTGACAGCTGGAGCAGAATCTTGCTCTACATTTAGAAGTATCTTTTAAGCCAGCACAGGGTTTTTTATTTTCTGTTAATAGATTTGAATACGTTTAGGCCAGGATACACTGCCCAGCCCACCAGAATCCTCACCACTGCCTAACGTCTTACACTGATGACTTCATCCTTTCAGAGGGCCTACCAAAGCCAAAGGCCTTTGAGCTTATCCTTGGCCTGTGTAGACTGCGTACTCTATTTCCAACTTAAAACTTAATTGTCCTTCATCTTTAAAGGCATTTCTTACTTCTTAAAGCTTTTTTTTTTTTTTTTTTTTTCCTGAGACAGTCTCACTCTTGTTGCCCAGGCTAGAGTGCAATGGTGCAATCTCGGCTCACTGCAACCTCCGCCTCCCAGGTTCAAGCAATTCTCCTGCCTCAGCCTCCTGAGTAGCTGAGACCACAGGCACACGCCACCATTCCCAGCTAATTTTTGTATTTTTAGTAGAGACCAGGTTTCACCATGTTGGCCAGGCTGGTCTCGAACTCCTGACCTCAGGTGATCCACCCACCTCGGCCTCCTAAAGTGCTGGGATATAAAGTTTTCTTATTGTCATTTCTTCAATCTTCCAACTCAGTACCACTATCATCAATACACATTATTAACTGTATTCAGTCAGCAAATATCTGTTTTATTCTTATTAGTATGGTCCAGGAGCAGCTGAGATTAAACAAAATAGGCAAACAAAATGGGCAAAATAGGCAATCTGTCTCTCATACTAGACTATGCACCCCTGGAAGGTAAAAATATCCTGCCTTCCTGGGGTGCACATTCTAGTAGAAGAGACAGATATAAACAAATCCAGATTAATGCTGTGAGTGGTAGAGGCCAGGAACTATTTTGAAGAGGACATCAGGAAGGTCTGTCTGAGGAGATGCCATTTTGAGCAGAGATGTGAATACAGAGAAGGTATGAGTCACACAAATGCTTAGGGAAGAACAAGTGAAAAGGCACCAAGACAGAAGCCTGCTTGATACACCTGTAGAATAATAAAAAAGGCACAGAACATGGAGGAGACATAGGGAACAGGGTCAGAGGGCTGACCAGGGGCCAGTTCATGCATGGCTCTGGAAACCACAGTAAGGGCACAAGATTTTCTCCAAGTATGATGAGAACTATTGGAGACTTTGAACAACGGAGTGACATGATTTGACTTGATACTTTTAAAAAATTAATGTGACTACTGTGTTCAGAATAGACTCTAAGGGGACAAATATCCTTAGGCGCCTCCCTTCATTTTCATTTTCATGAGACTTGTCTTACCACATATATTAGCTATTGTTCCAAGGGACTTGCAGCTCAAACTTTCTTTTGCAAACAGACCCTACCACCCTCTCCCCATTCCCACCATCCTCAAACACATTGCAGTTCACATTACAGGTTGAAATATAAAACAAACTCAAATGAAAAAGTTTTCATGTGACTTCATGCAAGACAAACTAAATTTTTATGTACTTTAGATCATTGGTTCTCAAATCTTTGTTTATCAAAATCACCTGGGAGCATGTGTGTGTGTGTGTGTGTGTGTGTGTTTGTTTTAAAGTCGAATTCTCTACTCCAGACCTAGCCCAAAAGAGAATCTTGAAGGTAGGGCCCAAGAATCTGCATTTTAAGTCAATTTTGAAGATTAGCTAGGCTTAGGAGCCACTATTGTAAACTATAAGCTTTTCAGAAATTCAGAAACCATCAAAATCTGTCAGGGCTAAGCAATCAGAGAAAGTTCTGTGGCAGAAGCAGGATTTGACCAAGCAGAGGAGACTGTCAACTGTAGCAGACTGGAGACTGATGAATGGAGGAAAGGCATGGGTTCTCCAGGTCTGAGCATTACTATGACGAAGGTAAGAGGCAACACGAACTGGTGCATGTGTGATCCTCTGAGAGGGTTAGACTCCCAGAAAGCAGGGGAGATGCAGCAAGGAGTGACAGGATGCAAATTAGGCAAGGAGGCACCTTACAATTAGTTCCCGTAAATAATAGCTCCAGCTTCAAGAAAAAGAGGTGTGACACAAAGGACATGAGAAAGGGAATCATGACCCTACCAGAGTATTAGCCCAGCTCTGAACTTACCACCTAAAGCCCCTCTACAGGTGATTCTGAGGGATGATTTTGGGCCAAACGATATTTTGTCCAGATTTGTGACTCTATGTAAAATGAAAAGACAGGACTAAATGGCATCTAAGGTTTTTGCAGATCTAACTTTTATAATTCTATTTTTAAGTCCTACTATTTCATCACTTCCAACGAGTCCCTTTAAGTATTCTTTGCTGTTCTTTGAATTCTATTTCTCTCTCTCCAGTATGGAGAGACTAAACCGCCAAGTAATGTGGGCATTGGTAGGTGATATTTTTCATTAATCTCACAATAGGCAGCCCTGCATCTACATTCCAGTAGCAATCAACCTGGAACAATACACACCTTTCTCCAAGGCTTGCTCTATAGACTCTGTGACCTTAATACTGATTTTTTGACAAATATAAGACCTTAAAAACACACACACAAAGGACAGATGCATATGCCACATTGACCCGGAAGAATAAAACTCTGCAGTAAACAACATGTTAGATAAATCTGACATGACAAGCATTTCTGTGGTAGTAGTCATTTTTCCCAAAGGACTTAGTGATATATGAAGACTAATATACTCATGGGATAAAGACTGCACCTTCTGTTTCCAAGTATACGTGACACAATGCAAAATCAATTTTCTCCTCTTTTCAAAGTCAGTTCCAATCTGTCAAGATCCATCCCTCTTTGGCCTCATCTCTAGCTATGTCCCTTTTTCCATCATGTTATTTCAAGACTACCATTGCAAATCACACAGATGAAGATTCAATGGAAGATATGTTGCTTCCGGAAGAAAATTTAGTATTATCTACTTTTAAACTGTCTTGCAGAAAGCTCATGAGATTATTCTCCTGAACAATTCTTTAGTTATTTTCTATAAAGTTAAGAGTAATGTCCAAGGGAGATTTCAAGGACAAGGGAATTATGATAAAGGTCTGCAAATGAAGCAAAAAGCAAAATGAAGTTAATAAAGTCTCTTTTTCTTAAGTCTGCCTAGTGCTATCACCCTGTACTAGATTAGGGCTATCTGATGGCTCTTCCGAGTTCCCAACAAAAGACTTTCAGGATAAAAGCTGTTGAGGAAATAGAACGATTTACTCTGGAAGACCTAGTTCTGTTTCTCTTACATGATTTGGGTCCTGACAAATTATCTCTTTAAAGGTGATCCTAGGATGTAATGGAACTAATTTTCTATTGTAAAATCCCCAAGAAAAGAGTACCAGTAGCAAACCCGTTCATTGTTTTCTGACCTCTGTTTATTAGAGTCAAGTATTTAAAAAAAAAAAAAAAGCATATAAGAGAATTTCAAAAGGTAAGAAGCTTGTAGAAAAAGGATAATGTCAAGACAAATGTCACTATGCACAAAAGCCAGTATATACTTGTTACGATGGCCATAAATCTGGGCACATACATGATGGATAAAAGAGACAGGGGTGGCCGGGTGCAGTGGCTCATGCCTGTAATCCCAGCACTTTGGGAGGCAGAGGCAGGCGGATCACGGGGTCAGGAGATTGAGACCATCCTAACACGGTGAAACCCCATCTCTACTAAAAATACAAAAAATTAGCCGGGCGTGGTGGCGGGCACCTGTAGTCCCAGCTACTCGGGAGTCTGAGGCAGGAGAATGGCCTGAACCCGGGAGGCAGAGCTTGCAGTGAGCCGAGACCGCACCACTACACTCCAGCCTGGGCGACAGAACGAGACTCCGTCTCAAAAAAAAAAAAAAAAAGAGACAGGAGACTCTCTTGGCAGTAAATTATCAGGAATAGTTTTTTGAAAAATCAGATTTGAACCAGACTTTAAGAGATCAGCAAAGTTAAAACCTTAATTTTCTTAGGGTGCCCTCTGAGTGTCCTGTCAGTTCTAGCAGCTACATGGATTGTACATGCGTTCCCTTCTCTCCATCTCTTCTGCCACTGTCCTAGTTCCAGCCACCATCGTCTCTCACCTAAATGCCTGCAATAGCCTCTTTTCTGCTTCCACTTTGGCCCCCTCCAATCCATTTATTGTGTTGGCCTACCAGTTCCTGGAACACACCAAGCCTTTTCCACCTCATTGCCCTTGTCTGTTGTTTTTACTGCTATAGAGTGTCTGGCACATAGTAGCTGCCCAATAAATACATGTTGAATCAATGAATAATTGTTTCTTCTAGTTTGTAAGCTTCACAAAGGCAAAGACCACGTTTATTTTATTCCCTACCTTATTCCCAGAAGCCAGCACAGCATCTAACACATTAGAGGGTGTGCCACAAATAGTTACTGAAAAAAGAAAACAAGGAATGAAGAATTGAATGAACAAATACCAAATGTGCTGCATTAATTTTGGAAGGGTATGTTGTTATCCTTGTCATTATTATAATTCATAGTTCCTTTTGAAAGCATATAATAACATCATGACCCATCATAGAATAAAGATAAGAAAGTCTATGTTAGTATTTGCCATGTTAGAAATGTTCGATAATGATCTCTTTGGCTAAATGTGCTATTTTGAAAAATAATGAATAATAATAAAAATTTCATAATTGCACATAAATTAGCCCTACAGCATTATTACTAATACCTACTGTCTGTATTTCCAAATCCTAACTAATAACTAAATATGCATGTTTTCAGTCATTTTAACAAGCTTTTTACATGGATATTAAAAACGCTAGATATACAATAGAAATGATCTTATTAATATCCATGTAAGGTGGTTTGGTTCCTATAAAATAATTGCATATGCTGAGAGAAACATCATGTTTTCATACTGAAGGTAATATTACTTCAGTGATACCTGCAAAATAAATTATACTTTTTTATTACATAAAGACATATGCCATTATCTGTTGGATTTAACAAACACACAACATCAAGCCTGATTCATATTTAGCATCCCAGGGTATACCATGTAGTAATAACGTACTGCAAAAGGAAAATTGTTTTGTACCCTTCCTTGTAGATTATTCTTTCTTTCCCATTCCCCATGTAGTGGTGGTGGTGTTTTTAAGTAACACTTTCTAAGCACAGAGATGTGCATGGCACTTGACCAAAGTTAGTAACAAACTCATATTTTGTTAGTCCATGAGGAACAGTAATATAGTTTAAAAAACAGTGCAAACCCAGAAAACAAGATGAGAGGGTTGTTTTTCACTGTGGTATCAAGAGAGCTGTAAATACCTTTTTTGGGTAAGAAATTTAAAAGCGTTCAAATTTGCTGGGATTACAGCCACAGCGCCCGGCCAGCAATTTTTTTTTTTTTTTTTTTTTTTTTAAAGAACCAGTTTGTCAATGTAAATGCAAATGTTAAAGGAAAATGATTTTTGAATACTTGGTGGAATGATTGGAAAACTTTCAGTGTTTTTGGAACAACTTGGGCATAAAAATCTGCTTTTTAAATGGTATATTTTATGAAATCTAAATCAGATCAAGTAGTTCTTGGCATATAAATTGAGATATTTTGTACCTATAAAATCCACACTGGATTTTGAAGATTTTGTTCAAACAAAAGAATGTAAAATATCTATTTAATATTTTTTATGTTTATTACAAGTTGAAATTATATTTTAGACATATTGTGTCAAATAAAATATATTACTAAAATTAAAAAAAAAAAAAAAGAAATTTAAAAGCATATGATACATGTTGAGGAGTGTATATAAGACTTGCAAAGTATAAATTTGACCTCACCACAATAAAAATTTTATTCACCACAATAAATTCACCACAATAAAAATTTTAATCATAAAAAACTCTATCAACTATTTTTCCCAAGTCAGAAAAATAAAAATTGAACTTAAGATAAAAATAAGTTCAAGTTGAATAAAACAAATTGGAAGTAAAGTTTCCTAAAATTGAATTTGTTATTTTGTTCCAAGAGTACTGGTCCAGTTTTTAATAAGGCAAAACTCTTCAAAAGAACATTACACTGACCTTTCAGGAGTTATTTCTTTGGGATTATAACTGACCTTAATAATTCTCTTTGCCGTCAATTTTTATAATTAATTTAATTGATCTTCTGCTGGTATGTTAATAATGCAGATATTTTATTGTAAGAAACTATCCAGCTTCATTGTTTGCTTTTCTTCTTGACCATTAAAAATAACACAGTGCACATGATTTTTTTTAATTTGATACGTTTACAAACCAGGCTTTCCATACCAATTTTAATAACTTTCTTCTAACTAGAGAGAAAACTGGAAAGTATAGAAAAGCTCTAACATAACACCATAATTCTACCTTCAAAAGAATCATGAGTAACATTTTCGTGTGTCTTTTTCTATTTAATGCATTTTAAGCAGTCATTCAGGCAATTAATCAACAAATATTTATTGATTGTCTGCTATGTACTAGTCATTACGCTAGTTACTGGCAACGCCACGACGAACAGAACAAAGATGGCTGCCCCCATAGAACTCACGTAGTAGTGAAACAAACAAATATAATAGAGAAGTATAAATACTCTGAAGAAAAAGGATTTCTGCTAAATAGTATCATTTACAGAAATGAGGAACACTAGGAAAGAAAACATTTGAAGTAACCAAGAGTCTGGTTTTAGGCATGTTCAGTTTACAAGGGCCATTAGGTCCTCTGGATAGTGATGGTACCACATTGTTTCTAATGGTTTGTGGTCTGCTTCACTTGGCTTTTTATGGGTATATCCTCATTTGAAAATTCACGTTTCTGTATGGTGATCTTAAAAATCTATCTAGAAATCCACCAAGATTCTGGCACCCAAAATAAACAAAACCAGATCCCTAGACTCTCTTACAGAATGCTGTCTTACAGGCTTATTTCTCCTGGACATGCTACAAGTGCTCTTTTATATTCATTATTTTATTTATTCCTTACAATAGTCTTATGGATTATCCTGGGACAGACATTTGAAGCCCCATTAAGAATAAGGAAACTGAGACTCAAAATAGATGACCTGTTCAAGGTCACACAGCCAGTGAGTGAGGCCTGGAACTCTGGCTCCTATTCAACCACAAACCAGTTCTTTTTCATTTCACCAGACTTTTGCACTTCACCATGATTTTAAAGTATATACATATAAATTGTTTAGTTCAATAAGCTTATTATGAAACTTGTTTTTTAAAATTGGAAGTACCACAGTTGGTCATGGAAGCTGTAAAAACTCTCCCCATGGCTTTGAGAGCTTTGTTTACTGCTCATTGATCGCCATGACAATGCTACCATAAATAACCCCAGATAGATTGCTATGTATAATCACAGAAGACATCCATATGCATGAGTCACCTGTCAGCTCTCCAATCCCATCATTTCCATTACCTGTCAACATGTCATCAAGGATTCTGAGTTTATGACACAAACAAAACTTACTCTCTCAGGAAGTTGAAAATCATGCAACGCTACACAGATTCGTGGTTGAAGAAAACAAAATAAGCAATGCCCACTATTTATGAGGAAAGATGTGTATGCATTTTTCAGAACTGTTCTTTGTCCCACTTCCATAGTGTAAGGATACAGACTCAAAAATGAAATTCAAATCCACTTTTTACTTGTGGTTGAACAATACCCACTGATTGACTTCACATCAACCTCAAGACGCAAGGCATGAAATTCTCTCTCTGAATCTTTTAAAACAGACGACCAAATGGCAACTTACTGTTAATGTGGTGCATGTCAGCCACAGCAATTTTTCAGGAAAGGCTTTGGTCACAGGAACTGTATTCGTTTTGATGGGTCAGTACGAACAAGCAGACATTTAGACTGAGAAGGCTGGCCAGGTGCAGTGGCTCACGCCAGTAATTGCAAAATTTTGGGATGCTGAAGCAAGAGGATTACTTGAGGTCAGGAGATTAAGACCAGCCCTGGCAACACAGCAAGATCCCATCTCTCAAAAAAAAAAATTTTTAGATGGAGGAGGCTGTCAATAATGAGGCCAGAAAGGAATCAGAAGTCAGGAAAGACAGGCCAGCTCCAGGTTAGCAAGCTGAGCACTGTGTAATTACTCAAACCCAGGAATGGGAAAAAGAATGAGATTACTAACAGGCAAGAGCCAGGAATCAATTAACCACAATGAGAAAGAGGCAAGAATACAATAATCCATGTAGATAATTCACAGGTAGGAGGAAGCAAGTAGTAGAGGTCCCAGCAAGTAAAAGATCTAAAGCCTGGGGAGACAAGTGAGTCAGTCCAAGGCATCAGTAGTCAAGGCACCATGTTGTAAATCTGACTCTGATACAAGATTTATCTCATTCAAGGGCCTGTTAGATACTGCCTGCCAAGTCTCAGTGCACAGCTGCAAAGAGATAAGTGGCCTCACCTGTCTCAGAGACAGCTTCTATTGGTTCTGAAAAACATACGCCAAAAATAAAAGCTCAAATAAGAGGAAGTTTGCATTTTCTAATTGATCTAGTAAGTATAAATGAATACGTGTATGAGCCATTTAAACATAGCCTAATAATACACAAAACTGTACCCCTGAGTCTATTTCACTATCCATAGAAAATGACCAATATGGGAAATAATAATAATGATAGTGATAATAGTAAGAACTAACATTGCTATGTGCCAGGCACTTTTTATACAAGAAAATCACAGTAGGAATATTAATGGCTAATTTTATTGAGCACTTTTTAGCCACCAGGATCTGTTTCTAGGTGCTTTATGTGATTCTTTTATTGCTCCCAATAATTCTCAGTGAGATACTGTTATCTCCATTTTACAAATGAGGCACAGAGGCATTATGTAGTTTTCTCAAGATCACACAGCTGGTGAGTTTGAATTTGAACTCATTTTCCAACCTCAGCAGCCACCATAGGAGGAAGGGCTAACCTGACACCAGATCTTATGATGGATCAAAAGAGAAAGGAAAATGGTTGCTCCACGCTCCAAATTCTTCTTTGTTTTCAATTCTGATTCCATCTAGCAAACAGTCTAAAACTCTCAAATTTCCTCCACCATCATCTCCTTCATCTGACATCTGAAGATGCTAAAGGTAGGAAAATAGCAAGGAATGAACATTTACTAAAAGCCTACTTAGTGCCAGATTCTATGCTCAATACTTTATATATGTGATCTCATAAGCAGCCCCTTTGAGGGACCTTTAGAATGTTTAATCTTCCAATCAGGTCCCTCCTGAAATAGGACAGAAGATCAGAGCTTCCCTTTACTAGTAGCAATTGTTGCAAAGTCAGAGGGCAAACACCAAATCATATCCACAGGTCACAGCCAGACAGGTGAGTTTCAGAAGGGGATTTAGGTCAGAAATGGAAGGTAAAAACAGGAAGGGAACCTGTGACAGTTTCAACAAACACTACAGAAGAGAAGTTCACTGGTGGGTGCCTGAACACTTACATGTTCATGATAGCCCTTGGTCTGAGGTATTCACAAGGCCTAGGCTTGAACAGACAAGTTCTTTGAACTTCTGAAGACTGAGCCAAGCTTCATGTGTGATGAATGAGTATCAGGCTCACTCAACACTGTCTTTCCAACCAATGACAAATATATGGGGGTAGTAACTCCTTTTCCACAATCATATACTAAAAAATTATAACAAACAGGAATATATCAAAAAGAAAATGAGAGGGGAGGAGCCAAGATGGCCGAATAGGAACAGCTCCGGTCTACAGCTCCCAGTATGAGCGACGCAGAAGACGGGTGATTTCTGCATTTCCATCTGAGGTACCGGGTTCATCTCACTAGGAAGTGCCAGACAGTGGGCGCAGGACAGTGGGTGAGTGCACCGTGCGCCAGCCGAAGCAGGGGCGAGGCATTGCCTCACTCGGGAAGCGCAAGGGGTCAGGGAGTTCCCTTTCCTAATCAAAGAAAGGGGTGACAGACAGCACCTGGAAAATTGGGTCACTCTCAACCGAATACTGCGCTTTTCCGACGGGCTTAAAAAACGACGCACCAGGAGATTGTATCCCGCACCTGGCTCAGAGGGTCCTACACCCACGGAGTCTCGCTGATTGCTAACACAGCAGTCTGAGATAAAACTGCAAGGTGGCAGCGAGGCTAGGGGAGGGGCACCCGCCATTGCCCAGGCTTGCTTAGGTAAACAAAGCATCTGGGAAGCTGGAACTGGGTGGAGCCCACCACAGCTCAAGGAGGCCTGCCTGCCTCTGTAGGCTCCACCTCTGGGGGCAGGGCACAGACAAACAAAAAGACAGCAGTAACCTCTGCAGACTTAAATGTCCCTGTCTGACAGCTTTGAAGAGAGCAGTGGTCCTCCCAGCACGCAGCTGGAGATCTGAGAACGGGCAGACTGCCTCCTCAAGTGGGTCCCTGACCCCTAACCCCCGAGCAGCCTAACTGGGAGGCACCCACCAGCAGGGGCAGACTGACACCTCACATGGCCGGCCAGGTACTCCAACAGATCTGCAGCTGAGGGTCCTGTCTGTTAGAAGGAAAACTAACAAACCGAAAGGACATCCACACCAAAAACCCATCTGTACATCACCATCATCAAAGACCAAAAGTAGATAAAACCACAAAGATGGGGAAAAAACAGAGCAGAAAAACTGGAAACTCTAAAAACCAGAGCACCTCTCCTCCTCCAAAGGAACGCAGTTCCTCACCAGCAACGGATCAAAGCTGGACGGAGAATGACTTTGACGAGCTGAGAGAAGAAGGCTTCAGACGATCAAATTACTCCGAGCTACGGGAGGATATTCAAACCAAAGGCAAAGACGTTGAAAATTTTGAAAAAAATTTAGAAGAATGTATAACTAGAATAACCAATACAGAGAAGTGCTTAAAGGAGCTGATGGAGCCGAAAACCAAGGCTCGAGAACTACGTGAAGAATGCAGAAGCCTCAGGATGCGATCAAATGGAAGAAAGGGTATCAGCGATGGAACATGAAATCAATGAAATGAAGCGAGAAGGGACGTTTAGAGAAAAAAGAATAAAAAGAAAAGAGCAAAGCCTCCAAGAAATATGGGACTATGTGAAAAGACCAAATCTACGTCTGATTTGTGTACCTGAAAGTCACAGGGAGAATGGAACCAAGTTGGAAAACACTCTGCAGGATATTATCCAGGAGAAATTCCCCAATCTAGCAAGGCAGGCCAACATTCAGATTCAGGAAATACAGAGAATGCCACAAAGATACTCCTCGAGAAGAGCAACTCCAAGACACATAATTGTCGGATTCAACAAAGTTGAAATGAAGGAAAAAATGTTAAGGGCAGCCAGAGAGAAAGGTCGGGTTACCCTCAAAGGGAAGCCCATCAGACTAACAGCTGATCTCTCGGCAGAAACTCTACAAGCCAGAAGAGAGTGGGGGCCAATATTCAACTTTCTTAAAGAAAAGAATTTTCAACCCAGAATTTCATATCCAGCCAAACTAAACTTCATAAGTGAAGAAGAAATAAAATACTTTACAGAAAGCAAATGCTGAGAGATTTTGTCACCACCAGTCCTGCCCCAAAAGAGCTCCTGAAGGAAGCGCTAAACATGGAAAGACACAACCAGTACCAGCCGCTGCAAAATCATGCCAAAATGTAAAGACCATCGAGACTAGGAAGAGACTGCATCAACTAACGAGCAAAATAACCAGCTAACATCATAATAACAGGATCAAATTCACACATAACAATATTAACTTTAAATGTAAATGGACTAAATGCTCCAATTAAAAGACACAGACTGGCAAATTGGATAAAGACTCAAGACCCATCAGTGTGCTGTATTCAGGAAACCCATCTCATGTGCAGAGACACACATAGGCTCAAAATAAAAGGATGGAGGAAGATCTACCAAGCAAATGGAAAACAAAAAAAGGCAGGGGTTGCAATCCTAGTCTCGGATAAAACAGACTTTAAACCAACAAAGATCAAAAGAGACAAAGAAGGCCATTACATAATGGTAAAGGGATCAATTCAACAAGAAGAGCTAACTATCTTAAATATATATGCACCCAATACAGGAGCACCCAGATTCATAAAGCAAGTCCTGAGTGACCTACAAAGAGACTTAGACTCCCACACATTAATAATGGGAGACTTTAACACCCCACTGTCAACATTAGACAGATCAACGAGACAGAAAGTCAAGAAGGATACCCAGGAATTGAACTCAGCTCTGCACCAAGTGGACCTAATAGACATCTACAGAACTCTCCACCCCAAATCAACAGAATATACATTTTTTACAGCACCACACCACACCTATTCCAAAACTGACCACATAGTTGGAAGTAAAGCTCTCCTCAGTAAATGTAAAAGAACAGAAATTATAACAAACTGTCTCTCAGATCACAGTGCAATCAAGCTAGAACTCAGGATTAAGAATCTCACTCAAAACCGCTCAACTACGTGGAAACTGAACAACCTGCTCCTGAATGACTACTGGGTACATAACGAAATGAAGGCAGAAATAAACATGTTCTTTGAAACCAACGAGAACAAAGACACAACATACTAGAATCTCTGGGATGCATTCAAAGCAGTGTGTACAGGGAAATTTATAGCACTAAATGCCCACAAGAGAAAGCAGGAAAGATCCAAAATTGACACCCTAACATCACGATTAAAAGAACTAGGAAAGCAAGAGCAAACACATTCAAAAGCTAGCAGAAAGCAAGAAATAACTAAAATCAGAGCAGAACTGAAGGAACTAGAGACACGAAAAACCCTTCAAAAAATTAATGAATCCAGGAGCTGGTTTTTTGAAAGGATCAACAAAATTGATAGACCACTAGCAAGACTAATGAAGAAAAAAAGAAGAATCAAATAGATGCAATAAAAAATGATAAAGGAGATATCACCACCGATCCCACAGAAATACAAACTACCATCAGAGAATACTACAAACACCTCTATGCAAATAAACTAGAAAATCTAGAAGAAATGGATAAATTCCTTGACACATACACTTTCCCAAGACTAAACCAGGAAGAAGTTGAATCTCTGAATAGACCAATAACAGGAGCTGAAATTGTGGCAATAATCAATAGCTTACCAACCAAAAAAAGTCCAGGACCAGATGGATTCACAGCCAAATTCTACCAGAGGTACAAGGAGGAACTGGTACCATTCCTTCTGAAACTATTCCAATCAATAGAAAAAGAGGGAATCCTCCCTAACTCATTTTATGAGGCCAGCATCATCCTCATACCAAAGCCAGGCAGAGACACAACCAAAAAAGAGAATTTGAGACCAATATCCTTGATGAACATTGATGCAAAAATCCTCAATAAAATACTGGCAAACCGAATCCAGCAGCACATCAAAAAGCTTATCCACCATGATCAAGTGGGCTTCATCCCTGGGATGCAAGGCTGGTTCAATATATGCAAATCAATAAATGTAATCCAGCATATAAACAGAACCAAAGACAAAAACCACATGATTATCTCAATAGATGCAGAAAAGGCCTTTGACAAAATTCAACAGCCCTTCATGCTAAAATCTCTCAATAAATTAGGTATTGATGGGACGTATCTCAAAATAATAAGAGCTATCTATGAGAAACCCACAGCCAATATCATACTGAATGGGCAAAAACTAGAAGCATTCCCTCTGAAAACTGGCACAAGACAGGGATGCCCTCTCTCACCACTCCTATTCAACATAGTGTTGGAAGTTCTGGCCAGGGCAATTAGGCAGGAGAAGGAAATAAAGGGTATTCAATTAGGAAAAGAGGAAGTCAAATTGTCCCCGTTTGCAGATGACATGATTGTATATCTAGAAAACCCCATCGTCTCAGCCCAAAATCTCCTTAAGCTGATAAGCAACTTCAGCAAAGTCTCAGCATACCAAATCAATGTACAAAAATCACAAGCATTGTTATACACCAACAAGAGACAAACAGAGAGCCAAATCATAAGTGAACTCCCATTCACAATTGCTTCAAAGAGAATAAAATACCTAGAAATCCAACTTACAAGGGACGTGAAGGACCTCTTCAAGGAGAACTACAAACCACTGCTCAAGGAAATAAAAGAGGATACAAACAAATGGAAGAACATTCCATGCTCATGGGTAGGAAGAATCAATATCATGAAAATGGCCATACTGCCCAAGGTAATTTACAGATTCAATGCCATCCCCATCAAGTTGCCAATGACTCTTCACAGAATTGGAAAAAACTACTTCAATGTTCATATGGAACTAAAAAAGAGCCCGTATTGCCAAGACAATCCTAAGCCAAAAGAACAAAGCTGGAGGCATCACACTACCTGACTTCAAACTATACTACAAGGCTACAATAACCAAAACAGCATGGTACTGGTACCAAAACAGAGATATAGATCAATGGAACAGAACAGAGCCCTCAGAAATAATGCCGCATATCTACAACTATCTGATCTTTGACAAAACTGAGAAAAACAAGCAATGGGGAAAGGATTCCCTATTTAATAAATGATGCTGGGAAGACTGGCTAGCCATATGTAGAAAGCTGAAACTGGATCCCTTCCTTACACCTTATACAAAAATCAATTCAAGATGGATTAAAGACTTAAACATTAGACCTAAAACCATAAAAACCCTAGAAGAAAACCTAGGCATTACCATTCAGGACATAGGCATGGGCAAGGACTTCATGTCTAAAACACCAAAAGCAATGGCAACAAAAGCCAAAATTGACAAATGGGATCTCATTAAACTAAAGAGCTTCTGCACAGCAAAAGAAACTACCATCAGAGTGAACAGGCAACCTACAAAATGGGAGAAAATTTTCGCAACCTACTCATCTGACAAAGGGCTAATATCCAGAATCTACAATGAACTCAAACAAATTTACAAGAAAAAAACAAACAACCCCATCAAAAAGTGGGCAAAGGATATGAACAGACACTTCTCAAAAGAAGACATTTATGCAGCCAAAAAACACATGAAAAAATGCTCATCATCACTGGCCATCCGAGAAATGCAAATCAAAACCACAATGAGATACCATCTCACACCAGTTTCAATGGCAATCATTAAAAAGTCAGGAAACAACAGATGCTGGAGAGGATGTGGAGAAATAGGAACACTTTTACACTGTTGGTGGGACTGTAAACTAGTTCAACCCTTGTGGAAGTCAGTGTGGCGATTCCTCAGGGATCTGGAACTAGAAATTCCATTTGACCCAGCCATCCCATTACTGGGTATATACCCAAAGGACTATAAATCATGCTGCTATAAAGACACATGCACACATATGTTTATTGCGGCATTATTCACAATAGCAAAGACTTGGAACCAACCCAAATGTCCAACAATGATAGACTGGATTAAGAAAATGTGGCACATATACACCATGGAATACTATGCAGCCATAAAAAAGCATGAGTTCATGTCCTTTGTAGGGACATGGATGAAATTGGAAATCATCATTCTCAGTAAACTATCGCAAGAACAGAAAACCAAACACCGCATATTCTCACTCATAGGTGGGAATTGAACAATGAGAACGCATGGACACAGGAAGGGGAACATCACACACCGGGGACTGTTGTGGGGTTGGGGGAGGGGGGAGGGATAGCACTGGGAGATACACCTAATGCTAGATGACGAGTTAGTGGGTGCAACACACCAACATGGCACATGTATACATATGTAACTAACCTGCACATTGCACACATGTACCCTAAAACCTAAAGTATAATAATAATAATAATAAAAAAAGAAAATGAGGAATGAATATTCTCTTGGTCATGAGGGCAGAGGATAGTTAAGTGGCTTTCTCCACTTAATCTGTCTGCTCTAACCTCTCTCATGAGGGCATCTCACACATTAAGAAGGGACAAGAAAGGAACCAATTAAACATCTGTCACTACTTTCTTTTCAGTGTTTAATTTGAAACAACCTTCCATTTCCTTCTAAATGAGAGTTGATTATTCAAAGGAAAGCTGGCTGCATTGTACATGACTTTGGCTTGGCCCAGAGAGGCATTAATCAGCCAGTGCATCAACAGTGAAGCCTGCAGTTTCAACAAGATGAAAAAGGAATGTTTTCACAATAGTTCATCAAAGATGTCTGTGCAAGCATTGCACTCACTGACAATAAATTACAAGATTAATGAATATAGCCACCAGGGTGGTGCTCTGATTGTTATCACCAAGCTGATTTTCTAACACTGCTAACAAAGGAGCCAAAAATCACATAATGAAACTATCATATCTAATGCCTATATGGCAACAGATATTGTCCGTCAGTGAATGTGGGAAATGCTTCATGTTTTACTTGAATCTTAATTTTTCAGGTCTTCATTATAAGGGAGGTGACTACCCCAACTGACTTTGTGACATAGATCTGTTTATATCATTAGCTCTCACCCTCCTTAAGGAGCCCAAGTATTTTTCCATTTCTGCTCCTTTTGCTTACAGGGCACTTTGGCCAGTATTTATAATCCAAGAGGTATTATACCAAATGGTCATTTCCTTCATGGTCATTCACAGCTACTCAAAAAATATGCCTCTCTCACTTATCTCCCACCACATCCCCTCACACGCCTTGTCTCCAGCCTCATGGAGAAACTCATTTGTCCCCAAATACACCACCCAGCTTTGTGCCTTTGATCATCATATTATTCAACTGGGGCTGTCATAACAAAATACCATGGGCTGGGAGGCTTAAACAACAAAAGTTTATTTTCCCACAGTTCTGGAGACAAAAAGTCCAAGATCAACATGCTGGAAAATTTGGTTTCTGATAATGGCTCTCTTTCTGGCTGGCAGATGGCCACCTTCTCACTGTGTCTTCATAGGACCTTTTCTCTGTGCATGCATGGAGGGAGAGAGTTCTGGTGTCTCTTCTTCTTATAAAGACATCAATCTTTTCATATTATGGTGAGTCATAGGCCATCCTTAAAAGCCTTATCTCCAGATAGTTACATTGGGGGTCAGACCTTCAACATATGAACTTTGGGAAGGTGACACACAATTTAGTCCATAACACTTATGCACTACAACGAGCCCAGAAAGCATTTCTCTCTTCTCCACTGAGAGATGATCTACTGAGGCTTCCAGATTTCATCCAAGCATTCTTTTCCGAGAAGCCTTCCCCAGTCCCAGAATCCCAGTTGGGAATAATCTATTCCCACTGTGGAATTTATTGCATTCTCCTCCATGTTGTTTCTTATTAGTTGCTTATGTGTCTCCCTCCACTAAGTATTATGAGTTTTTTAACAACAAAAACTATTAGACTCATCTTGCATGGCCCACTACACCTAGACAGTCTTCTGTGTCATGGTCACTCACTCATTCTGTATCTTCTGTGCCTACCTCAGTGACTATACACAGTAGCCACTCAATAGATAAGAATAAATGAATTCTCTCCCTCTTTCTGCTACTGACATTTTCTCATTTCTCTTCAATACCTTTTTTCTCTCTTCTTGAACTCTCTGATATAGTTTGATGTGTATCCCAACTCAAAGCTCATATTGAAATGTAACCCCCAATGTTGAAGGTGAGACCTGGTGGGAGGTGATTGAGTCATAAGAATGGATCCCTCATGGCTTGGTACTGTAGTGATAGTGACTTCTCGTGAGATCTGGTCATTTAAAAATACGTAGCACTTCCTCCGTCACTGTCTTGCTCCGCTTTTGCCATACGACGTGCCTGCCCCCTTTTACCTTCTGCCATGATTGTAAGTTTCCTGAAACTTCCCCAGAAGCCAACCAGACCTTGGCACCATGCTTCCTGTAAAGCTTGCAGAACCATGAGTCAATTAAACTTCTTTTCTTATAAATTAGCCATTCTCAGGTATTTCTTTATAGCAATGTGAGGATGGACTAATACACATTCCCTTTTTCCTTTCCCACAACATGAATTAACATTTTTTCAAGCCCCCTAAAAGTAGAGTTTGCTCTCTTCCCTGACTTCATCTCCTGTATTCTTTGCAAACAAACACTGACAGCTTCACCTATGAAGTTGCACTTTTATTCCAGCAATCCCAAAGTGCATCTGCAGCCCAGCCTCCCTGTAGAGCTTGACTCCTGTGTGCCCAGAGCCTTGCTTGGCATCTCTTGGATGTCCCACAGGCAGCCTGAACACAACAACCCATCTGAGTTTAACTCACCCCATATCAAATTAGCCTCCCAGTTCTGTAGATTAGACAGCCCCAACATTTCCCTTTCTGCTACTTCCTTTATTGAGCCAGGATGCTACTTTCCAGGACAATGATAACAATGATGGTGGGTGTGAGAGTGGGGTCAAAAAGTGGATGATGATGTGATTGGTGGTAGTGATGACAACAATAATAGCAACAACTTAATTATTTTTCCCAATTGCAGGCCTAGGCTCATTTCCACCACTCCCCTACATTCTTTTTTTGATCCCATCATACCAAATCCAATTTCCTCAATTACATGTTATATTCCCTGCTGTTTCTTTCTATACACTGATCTCTCAGCCAGCAGAATCATCCTCCATCTTCTGCATCCAGTTGATTCTCACTCATTCTTCAAGACTTAGGGTCAACCACCACCTACTTTCGGAAGATTTCCAGGCTATCCTTTGTGCTCCAATGGCACAGAAAGCATACCTTTCCCATTACACTTGTGTTGGGATAAAATTTGGAAAGATAAACCAAGGGTTTTCCTTACTGACTGTCCTGATTTTCCTCTCACACAATTGAGACAGTGGTCTCCACTGACCCAAGAAAAGGATCATACACACACACACACACACACACACACACCATGAACTAAGAAGCCATATAAATAGAAATTGAGTATCATATTGTTTTCCTCAGTCACTAACTTGAATTATTCAGAGCACATGAGAACTTGGGCTCAACTTTTTAAATATAAAACTATATATTGAGTTATACTAGGTATCATTTTCTTACTTACATTAAGTGAGCAGAGAACATTCTATTTCTTCATGGGTAAATGAAGAAATGAATGAATCTCAACTAAGAGTTATTCTACAGCACTGAGATGTTCTTGCGACTGCCATAGCTGCAGTCAATCTCAAAGCAGGTTTAAAAGCAATAAAATATCGAATAGAGTTGCAAAGTAGTCAGGTTTGGATTACATCCTTCAGACCAAGCCCATTATGTACAAATGATAGTGTGACTGTGAGATCTGCAACTGCCACTGCCAACTCACAGGGCTCCTTGAACAGTTTCATGAACATTGCCAAACACTAAATGACGAGACAGATCACCCTCATCCAGGGCCTGAAATGTTATCAATACTACAACATAGAAATGAGGTTTATTACATTTTAAAGTGGCTGGGTTTAAATGGATAACAGCAGAATACAAAGAGTTCTTTATGTGATCTTATAAGAGAAGACATAAGAAACCCTTAACAAATGGGATAAAACACAGCTTCACAAGCAAGAATAAATTTTGATGGAGCAGCTTCTCTCATTTCAAGGACTGCAGTAGAACTAACAGCTGAGGTTAGCTGAAAAAATGTCAGTGCAGGCAGACCAGCCCACAGTACTGAGGAATGTGGGAGGGATTAGTTCTATTTGACTAAGATTTCAAGATGACCACTCATCAATGTACACAAACTGCTTGATAAAAATGCTTCTGAAAGAAACTTATTCAATTGTCAAGGCTTTTAGTATGGATGTAAATTATATCCATCCCAATTTATTGTGAAAACAACTATTTATTGTCTAATAACTGGGTTTTTTAAATTTAATTCTACAAGTTACATTCAAACTAATGTTTGATTGCATTTAACCTACATTATCTTTCACAGACTGGTTTTCTAAGGCAGAAGAAGACTAATAGTCCATGTTGCAAAGATCAACAGACCACAATTGTGATGACTCGAGCAAGCCATGAAATAACCCTTCTCAGAGCAGAGTGTGGAAATGTTCTTGCAGCCTCCATTACATATGCAAAAAGTAATCATAAGTAATACATCACCTTCCCACGCAAAGGGTAAAGAGATCTGTATACACATATAATAGAGATAAGTGTAAAACAACAGGACTAATATTCTTATAAAACTTACAGTAAGTCTCATTGCTTTGTAATTTTAATAAAAATTACCTTGAATTACAAACTGTAATACCAAATAACCTTAATTCACATCATGAGGTATAAGTTACCAGGTACTTTCTTTCTTTTTTTTTTTTTTTTTTTTTTGAGATGGAGTCTCGCTCTGTTGCCAGGCTGGAGTGCAATGAAGTGATCTCGGATCACTGCAACCTCTGCCTCCCCAGTTCAAGCAATTCTCCTGCCTCAGCCTCCTGAGTAGCTGGGATTACAGGCACGTGCCACCATGTGCGGCTAATTGTGTATTTTTAGTAGAGACGGGGTTTTGCCATGTTGGTCAGGCCGGTCTCAAACTCCTGACCTCATATGATCCGCCCGCCTCAGCCCCCCAAAGTGCTGGGATCCAAGTAATTTCATATATGTTTTCTCATATATGATGTTTATAATATTACCCAAAGGTATCATCTCTAATTTCAGCCAAAGAAACTAAAGTTCAAAAAGGTGAAGTGGCTTGCCCAAGTGGTCATGCAACTGGTAAAGTCTGAGCCAGAGCTTCACCAATAAGTCTTCTAAATTCAGCATTTTTTCCAATGTATCACTGCTACCTCCATGTATCTATGTCTATTCAACTACGTCGACATCCTATGAGCCCACTTCTTCAATAAACACTATGTTAAATGCTGGATATTCAAAGATAATCAGGTAAACTCACTCACCCCCAAAAGCACACAATCTACTGTGAAGACAGTAACACCATCAGTATTATCAAAAAAAAAAAGTAACTTTTAAAAATATTTAAATTTAAATATATTTAAAAATTTAAATATATTTAAATATATTTTTAAAATTTTTTTTAAAAATTTTTTTTAAATTTTTTAAATGTGCCATGCACTGTCCTAAGTTCTTTCCAGTCATTATCTCAACTTAGTCCCATATAAACTCTGTGAGTTAGGTAGCAGTAATATCACCATACAGATGAGAAAATTAGGGCAAAAGCCAACTATTACAAATATTGACAAGTAGTAAAAAGAATAGTTCGGGCCAGTCACGGTGGCTCACTCCTGTAATCCCAGTACTTTGGGAGGTCGAAGCAGGTGGATCACTTGAGGTCAGGAGTTCAAGACCAGCCTGGCCAACATGGTGAAACTCCAGGGGTTTCACTAAAATACAAAAATACAAAAATTAGCTGGGCGTGGTGGTGGGAGCCTGTAATCCCAGCTACTCAGGAGACTGAGGCAGGAGAATCTCTTGAACCAGAAGGCAGAGGTTGCAGTGAGCTGACATGGAGCCACTGCACTCCAGCCTGGGCAACAGGGTGAGACTTCATCTAAAAAATAAATAAATAAATAAATAAATAATAGTTTGGTACAAAAACAGCAATAAAGAAATGTCAACAAAGTGGGTACTATTTGAGCTGGGCTGTAAAAGATGCACTGGGCTGTGAAGGATTGAAAGAAAGATGCTTATGGACAAAAAACAGCATGAAAAAAGGTAGCAAGGCTGACCAGAGGTACAAGGAGGAGCTGGTACCATTCCTTCTGAAACTATTCCAATCAATAGAAAAAGAGGGAATCCTCCCTAACTCATTTTATGAGGCCAGCATCATCCTGATACCAAAGCCTGGCAGAGACACAACAAAAAAAGAAAATTTCAGGCCAATATCCCTGATGAACATCAATGCAAAAATCCTGAATAAAATACTGGCAAACCGAATCCAGCAGCACATCAAAAAGCTTATCCACCATGATCAAGTGGGCTTCATCCCTGGGATGCAAGGCTGGTTCAACATACACAAATCAATAAACATAATCCAGCATATAAACAGAACCAAAGACAAAAACCACATGATTATCTCAATAGATGCAGAAAAGGCCTTTGACAAAATTCAACAGCCCTTCATGGTAAAAACTCTCAATAAATTAGCCATTGATGGGATGTATCTCAAAATAATAAGAGCTATTTATGACAAACCCACAGCTAATATCATACTGAATGGGCAAAAACTGGAAGCATTCCCTTTGAAAACTCGCACAAGGCAGGGATGCCCTCTCTCACCACTCCTATTCAACATAGTGTTGGAAGTTCTGGCCAGGGCAATCAGTCAGGAGAAAGAAATAAAGGGTATTCAATTAGGAAAAGAGGAAGCCAAACTGTCCTTTTTGCAGATGACATGACTGTATGTTTAGGAAACCCCATTGTCTCAGCCCAAAATCTCCTTAAGCTGATAAGCAACTTCAGCAGTCTCAGGATACAAAATCAATGTGCAAAAATCACAAGCATTCTTATACACCAATAACAGACAAACAGAGAGCCAAATCATGAGTGAACTCCCATTCACAATTGCTACAAAGAGAATAAAATACCTAGGAATCCAACTTACAAGGGACTTGAAGGACCTCTTCAAGGAGAACTAACCACTGCTCAGTGAGATAAAAGAGGATACAAACAAATGGAAGAACATTCCATGCTCATGGGTAGGAAGAATCAATATCATGAAAATGGCCATACTGCCCAAGGTAATTTATAGATTCCATGCCATCCCCATCAAGCTACCAATGACTTTCTTCACAGAATTGGAAAAAACTACTTTAAAGTTCATATGGAACTAAAAAAGAGCCCGCATTGCCAAGACAATCCTAAGCCAAAAGAACAAAGATGGAGGTATCACGCTACCTGACTTCAAACTATACTATGAGGCTACAGTAACCAAAACAGCATGGTATTGGTACCAAAACAGAGATATAGACCAATGGAACAGAACAGAGCCCTCAGAAATAATACCACACATCTACAACCATCTGATCTTTGACAAACCTGAGAAAAACAAGAAATGGGGAAAGGATTCCCTATTTAATAAATGGTGCTGGGAAAACTGGCTAGCCATATGTAGAAAACTGAAACTGGACCCCCTCCCTGCACCTTATACAAAAATCAACTCAAGATGCATTAAAGATTTAAACATAAGACCTGAAACTATAAAAACTCTAGAAGAAAACCTAGGCAATACCATTCAGGACATAGGCATGGGCAAGGACTTCATGTCTAAAACACCAAAAGCAATGGCAACAAAAGCCAAAATTGACCAATGGGATCTAATTAAACTAAAAAGCTTCTGCACAGCAAAAGAAACTACCATCAGAGTGAGCAGGCAACCTGGAGAATGGGAGAAAATTTTTGCAATCTGCTCATCTGACAAAGGGCTAATATCCAGAATCTACAAAGAACTCAAACAAATTTACAAAAAAAAAAAAAAAAACCCATCAACAAGTGGGTGAAGGATATAAACAGACACTTCTCAAAAGAAGACATTTATGCAGCCAATAGACACATGAAAAAATGCTCATCATCACTGGCCATCAGAGAAATGCAAATCAAAACCACAATGAGATACCATCTCACACCAGTTACAATGACAATCATTAAAAAGTCAGGAAACAACAGGTGCTGGAGAGGATGTGGAGAAATAGGAACACTTTTACACTGTTGGTGGGACTGTAAACTAGTTCAACCATTGTGGAAGACAGTGTGGTGATTCCTCATGGATCTAGAACTAGAAATACCATTTGACCCAGCCATCCCATTACTGGGTATATACCCAGAGGATTATAAATCATGCTGCTATAAAGGCACATGCACATGTATGTTTACTGCAGCACTATTCACAATAGCAAAGACTTGGAACCAACCCAAATGTCCATCAATGATAGACTGGATTAAGAAAATGTGGCACATATACACCATGGAATACTATGCAGCCATAAAAAAGCATGAGTTCATGTCCTTTGTAGGGACATGGATGAAGCTGGAAACCATCATTCTCAGCAAACTATCGCAAGAACAAAAAAACAAACACCGCATGTTCTCACTCATAGGTGGGAATTGAACAATGAGAACACTTGGACACAGGAAGGGGAACATCACACACCGGGGCCTGTTGTGGGGTGGGGGGAGTGGGGAGGAAAAGCATTAGAAGATATACCTAATGTAAATGACGAGTTAATGGGTGCAGCACACCAACATGGCACATGTACACATATGTAACAAACCTGCACATTGTGCACATGTACCCTGAACTTAAGTATAATAAAATAAAATAAAATAAAAATAAAAAGGTAGCAAGGCTGAAGAGCTACACTGCCTCTTCAAACATGTGATGTGCTCTTTGGCCTCCCTACCTGTGTGCTATTCCTTTAGCTAGAATTCTCTTTCCTCTTATCCAACCTAACTACCTGTCGGGGCTTATTGATTAATTAGATATGGTTGGAAAGAAAAATGACCTCAAGGATGACTCAAAAATATTTGAGTTGAATGATAGGAAGGCTGGAACTGCTAGCAACTGAAATGGAAGACAATGGGAGGAGCCATTTGAAGGGGAAGATGAGGGAAGCTGCAAATGGCCGCACCCAAGCATCCAGCCAAAGCTGTGAACCCTCCACAGGCAGCATCTGCCGAGAGGATGAGAAGTATTTTTCTTATTTGCATAAAAGCAAATGGTATGACAACTTTAAGAAAAATCACAGTTTGGTTTCACACATGTTAAGGGATTTTTAAATATATATCCAAGTAATTTGTCAAGTAAACAGTTGAATGAACAAATTTGGAGATCCCTAAACAATTCCAGAAGAGGAAATATAACTTGGGAGTTGCCAGCTTAATTATACTATTTAAATCCATGAGACTGAATGAGATATCAATGGAGTGGGAACAAATAAAGGTGAGATCCAAGGACTAAGGTCTGGAGTATCCAGTGTTAATAAACCAGAGAGTGACGAGGAGAAAGTAACAAGGGGAGACCAAGAAAGAATAACCAGTGAAGTAGGAGGAAACTCAAGAGGTGTCCTGGACAATGAGAGGACTAATGCCAAATGCTACTGGTAGAGCAAGTAAGACAAAGACTGAGAGGTGACCCCTGGAGTTAGCAATAGCCCAGTTTTTAGTAACTTTAAGAGCAGTTCTGGTGGAAGAGTAAGAAAGAAAGCTTAATTGGATTGGGTTTAAGAGAGAATGGGAGGTGAGGAGTTGGAGACAGGGAGAAAAGACAACTCTTTGGAAGTTTGGCGGTAAAGGAAAGCAGGAAAATGGAGCAGTTGCTGGCAATGGTACTAACTACCATTTGTTATGTTTTAAGTTGGGAGACATAACTGCATGCCTGGAAATACTGGAAATTTTCCAGTATAGAAAGGGGAAACAATAATGAAGAACAAAGAAGAGAGAATTAGTGGAGTAATGTCCTTGAGTAGATAATAAATGATGGGATCTGGGGAACAAGTGAGATGACTGGCCTCGGCCAAGAGCGTAGACACTTCTTTCATAAGGATAGGAGAAAAGGCAGAGTCCAGGGCACTGACGCAGGTAGACAGGTAGAAGTAGTGATGGGAATTCTGGCATGTCTATTTTCTCAGAGAAATGGGAAGGTAAGTCATCACCTGAGAGCAAGGACTGCAAAATACTGTAAGCATCATTGGCAAAATATTAAAGTCTTGAACCTGGGAGGCAGAGATTGCAGTGAGCTGAGATCGCACCACTGCACTCCAGCCTGGGCGACAGAGCGAGTCTCCATCTCAAAAAAAAAAAAACAAAAAAAAAACGAAGGTTGAGTAAACTGTATCAATATCAGATAAAACAGGTTTTGAGATAAAGGATGAGATAAAGGATATTATAAGAGATAGAGGAGTCTTTGTACTGTTAAAAAGCTCACTCTGTAAGGATGACATAATAATCATAAATAAGTATATGCCTAATCACAGGGCTTCACAGTACATGAAGCAAACCGGAAAAGGAGTTATCAAGAATGAGGAACAAAAGAAACTCTCATTCACTACTGGTGGTCATGAAAATTGGTAAGCCCACTTGGAAAATAGTAACATTATTCAGTAAAGGCAAAGATGTGCATATAGTATGACCCAGCAATGCCATTCCTAGGTGTTTATCTTATAGAATTGTCTGTGCATGATTATTGTCCTGTACAAGAATAATCATGGCATGACTGCTCTTACAAAAGGTGGTTTTAAAAAATTTTTTCAAAGAAATGTTAACCAATCATCAATACAGTAGTTACCACTGGGAGGAGGGAGGAGGCTGTGATCATGAATGACCATAATGGAAGATTCTGAAGCAATAGCATGTCCTATTTCTTAACCTGGATGATTTGTTAAACTCTAAATATATGCTTTATGCATTTTATCCTTATTTTTTGTTTATTTCTCTCACTTTAGCATGCATCAGAAACATTCTTATTTAAACATTTTTAAATGTTTAATTTCAACATTAAAAAAATATTTTTAATCCCTTAGTCATGCCACTTAAAGTTAACCCAGTTACTTTTGATTTACAGCTGTTTCACTGAATAGTCTGTCAATTCAAGATTCTCTCCTTCCCCTACACCATGCTTCTCCTGCAATGATGACAAAATTTCCCAAGGGGTTTATATGAAATCCTGACAGCTGGAGAAAGGCACCTGCTCCACATGTAATTGCCTGTATTCACCAGCATCTACAAAAGTGTAGCTCACCCCACCAGTCACAGGACATCATGTATTGGTGTCTAATACACATGTATGTACTCAGTTCCTGCCTCAACCCCATGCCAATCTCGAAGTCAGTGCACACCGAATCCTCCTCACTGAGACCTGTCAACCAATCGACCCTCTCAGCACTTTTGCAAGGCCCTGCAGGCTCAGGGAATTTCAGCCACTTTCTCTGTGCTGCACTGTTGAGCATGAGGCCTTAGTGAAGCTGCCCGGGCTTATTCGTCATTTGCTGTCCGTCTTCCTGCACCCATGCCATGGCAAGCAAGGAACAAATCTTCACGCTCTGGCCTTCTCCCAAATCTTCCATGTTTCTCCAGCTTCATCCTCTTCACATCCATTCCCTACAAATATCCACACGCTGCATCCCCTCTATTTTCAGGTTTATTTAATACATTTTGTCCTCTGAGTCCATCAGGCTCTGACTTTTAATATTTAACAACAAAAGCTTTGGGGATCTGGAAAATTCTCAAGTGCCTGGTGTTTGTCATTACCTTTAATTTTTCTCCGGTTTGCTTCATGTACTGTGGAGCCCTGTGATTAGGCATATACTTATTTATGATTGCCATGTTCTATCCGGAATTGGTGGGTTCTTGGTCTCACTGACTTCAAGAATGAAGCCGCGGACCCTTGCAGTGAGTGTTACAGCTCTTAAGGTGGCGCGCGTCTGGAGTTTGTTCCTTCTGATGTTCGGATGTGTTCCGAGTTTCTTCCTTCTGGTGGGTTCGTGGTCTTGCTGGCTCAAGAGTGAAGCTGCAGACCTTGGTGGTGAGTGTTACAGCTCTTAAGGCCGCACGTCTGGAGTTGTTTGTTCCTCCCAGTGGGCTCGTGGTCTCGCTGGCTTCCGGAGTGAAGCTGCAGACCTTTGCGGTGAGTGTTACAGCTCATAAAGGCAGTGTGGACCCAAAAAGTGAGCAGTAGCAAGATTTATTGCAAGGAGCGAAAGAACAAAGCTTCCACAGTGTGGAAGGGGACTCCAGCAGGTTGCCACTACTGGCTCGGGCAGCCTGCTTTTATTCTCTTATCTGGCCCCACCCACATCCTGCTGATTGGTAGAGCTGAGTGATCTGTTTTGACAGGGCGCTGATTGGTGCATTTAGAATCCCTGAGCTAGACACAAAGGTTCTCCACCTCCCCACCAGATTAGCTAGATACCGAGTGTGGACACAAAGGTTCTCCAAGGCCCCACCAGAGTAGCTAGATAGAGTGTCAATTGGTGCATTCACAAACCCTGAGCTAGACACAGGGTGCTGATTGGTGTGTTTACAAACCTTGAGCTAGATACAGAGTGCCGATTCGTGTATTTACAATCCCTGGGCTAGACATAAAGGTTCTCCACGTCCCCACCAGACTCAGGAACCCAGCTGGCTTCACCCAGTGGATCCCGTACCGGGGCTGCGGGTGGAGCTGCCTGCCAGTCCCGTGCCGTGCACCCGCACTCCTCAGCCCTTGGGTGGTCGATGGGACTGGGCGCCGTGGAGCGGGGATGGTGCTCATCAGCGAGTCTCCGGCAGCACAGGAGCCCATGGAGGGGGTGGGAGGCTGAGGCATGGCGGGCTGCAGGCCCGGTGAGAAATCGAGTGCAGCGCCGGTGGGCTGGCACTGCTGGGGGACCCAGTACACCCTCCGCAACCGCTGGCCCGGGTGCTAAGCCCCTCATTGCCCGGGGCGGCAGGGCCGACCAGCTGCTCCGAGTGCGGGGCCAGCCAAGCCCACACCCACCCAGAGCTCCAGCTGGCCCGCAAGCGCTGCGCGCAGCCCGGGTTCCCGCTCGCGCCTCTCCCTCCACACCTCCCTGCAAGCTGAGGGAGCCGGCTCCGGCCTTGGCCAGCCCAGAAAGGGGCTCCCACAGTGCAGCGGTGGGCTGAAGGGCTCCTCAAGTGCCGCCAAAGTGGGAGCCCAGGCAGATGGGGCGCCCAGAGCGAGCGAGGGCTGTGAGGACTGCCAACACGCTGTCACCTCTCAATGTCATCCTTACAGAGTGAGCTTTTTAACACTACAAAGACTCCTTTATCTCTTATAATATCCTTTATCTCAAAACCTGTTTTATCTGATATTGATACAGTTTACTCAACCTTCGTTTTTTTTGTTTTTTTGTTTTTTTTGAGATGGAGACTTGCTCTGTCCCCCAGGCTGGAGTGCAGTGGTGCGATCTCAGCTCACTGCAGTCTCTGCCTCCCAGATTCAAGTGATTCTCCTGCCTCAGCCTCCTGAGTAGCTGGGATTACAAGCACCCTCCACCACACATGGCTAATTTTTGTATTTTTAGTAGACTACAAGGTTTCACCATGTTGGCCAGGCTGGTCGCGAACTCCTGACCTCAAATGATTCGCCCACCTTGGCCTCCCAAAGTGCTGGGATTACAGGCGTGAGCCACTGCACCCGGCCAATTTTCAATCTATTTTAATATTGCCCTACAGGTTGCTGAAACTCTGTTTATTTTTTCCAATCTTTGGAAATCTCTGCCCTTCAGCCTGGGTGATTTCATTTTTAAAAAATTTTACATTAGGTAATAATAAAAATAATGTTAATAATAATAAAATAAAATATATATAATAAAATATGTAATAAAGTAAATAAAATAAATATAATATAATACATAATAAAATACAATAAAATTATTAATAATAATAATGTTAGTCTATTTAAGTAACAAACCCAAAGCAGTCACCAACTAACAAGAGTTAAAGTTCTGATCCCTGTACCCATACACACAGCCTTTATACAATGTATTGCATACATTTTTATCCAGAACTGTCTGCTAAAAATTCTTTTGTTATTTTATTTTGTGTATATTTTATTTACATCTTTTTATTTGTTACTGTTATCAAAATTATTTGGTGAGTTTGTTTTTCCCTAAATGATTTTTTTCAAAATGCTACTAAGTAACCACATCAACCTTTAAACAATGAATTAAAATTAAAATTTAATATCTAAATCGTTTTTACAAAAGCAGAAATAGCTAAAAATTGAGTCTCAGGTTAAGTGAGAGGTGGAGGAGAGTTACTAATCTATATAGAATAATTCGTAATCTGATCAGCAGAGTGACAGTGCTGAATGAGCTTTGAAAGATGGTTCTGTCTGATAAGAACTCATGTTGACACAAACCTTCTCTTTGTCCTGGAATCTTTTCTCAAAGGTATGTATGAGTGCACTAAAAAAGAATCACCAAGAGAAAGAAAAGTAAGAGCTGAGTTCCAGCCATGAGTTAGAGTGCTGACCAGAGGCAGTCAAAGCAGCCCCAGCCTCTATAAACTCAGCAGAGGATGCACCGTGTCGTGGCTTGGCTGTCCCCAAAAAAGCATGGTGGGCAGGACCCAGAGCAGAGCTCAGGAGGAGACGGCCCCTGTGGAGCTGGCATGGGAGAGAGCCCTATTCGTGTGAATGAGGAGCACTCCCTGCCCCTTGAGGACTCACCTCAGGGGAGCTGGTCCTCCACACAGAGGCCACCCCTTCTTTCAGATTGCCATCCTCAGTTTATGATCCTGTCTCTGCCCTTTCCCCCAGGACAGTTTCCTCCAGACCTTCCGCCTCCTGGCACAGAAAATGGAAGAGCTGGTTTCTTCCTCTTGCTCTTCATCATCTGAATCAGACTCATCGTTATAGAAGTATATCACGGCTTGCACTGGAAAACAGACCAGCACTTATTCCCCAGAACACTGAAAATATTCTTGACATTTCAAAAAGGGTAAGTAAAGTCTTACAGGATGCTGAAACCTGAAGACTTCCTTTAATCCAAAAGTTTCTTGATCTCCCCCGAGTTTAAACTGGCTTCCAGTTCTGGTCAGCTCAGCATCTGCAGGTGTCAGGATCATAGGTCTCCACGCTGTGAGGCTCCATGCTGGAGATGGTCCCCAGGGCAGTAACAGATGTGCCCCCATGCCTCCCCAGCTCTGACCTATACCCCAGGTTGCCCCTGCACCCTGATCCACTAGGCCCAGTGCACTCACGGAGATTGGGTGATTTCCATCCATCTATCTTAAATTTCTATCTATGACTTCTATCATCTTCAATCTATGGGTTTGTTGTTGTCATTGGTTTTTTTTTTAAGTTTTTTGGGTACATAGTAGGTATATATATTTATGGGATACATGATATGTTTTGCTACAGGTATGCAATGTGAAATAATCACACCATGGAGAATGGGGTATTCATTCCCTCATTACACTCTTTAAGTTGTTTTAAAATGTACAATTATTATTGACTATTGTCACCCTGTTGTGCTATCAAATAGTAGGCCTTATTCATTCTTTCTATTTTTTGTACTTATTAACCATCCCTATCCCCTCTCAGTCCCCCACTACCCTCTACTCTCGATGTCCCTCCTCTGTTCTCTGTGTCCATGAGTTCAATTGCTTTGATCTTTCAATCCCATGAATAAGTGAGAACATGTGATGTTTGTCTTTCTGTGCCTGGCTTATTTCAGTTAACATAACAAACTCCAATTCCATCCGTGTTGTGGCAAATGACAGGATCTCATTCTTTTTTATGACTGAATAGTACTCCATTGTGTATATGTACCACATTTTCTTTATCCAGTCATCTGTTGATGGACACGTAGGTTGCTTCCAAATCTTAGCTGTTGTGGACAGTGCAATCTACTTTTATTTTTTTATTTTTTTATTTTTTATTTTTTTACATAAAAACAGAAGTTATTTTTAATGTAATTTTAACATCCTTATTTCATATAGGCCCTCTAGACAATAAATTCACATCATTTTGTATTACTTGTTGTGTTTGGATACTTACTGTGTACTAACCACAAGAGCATTTTCCAGAGCCCTTGTGATTGTAAGAGTTAGAGTGGTTTTTTTTGTTTGTTTGTTTGTTTTATTATTATTATACTTTAAGTTTTATGGTACATGTGCGCAATGTGCAGGTAAGTTACATATGTATACATGTGCCATGCTGGTGTGCTGCACCCACTAACTCGTCATCTAGCATTAGGTATATCTCCCAATGCTATCCCTCCCCCCTCCCCCCACCCCACATGCACACGTATGTTTATTGCGGCATTATTCACAATAGCAAAGACTTGGAACCAACCCAAATGTCCAACAATGATAGACTGGATTAAGAAAATGTGGCACATATACACCATGGAATACTATGCAGCCATAAAAAATGATGAGTTCATGTCCTTTGTAGGGACATGGATGAAATTGGAAATCATCATTCTCAGTAAACTATCGCAAGAACAAAAAACCAAACACCGCATATTCTCACTCATAGGTGGGAATTGAACAATAAGAACACATGGACACAGGAAGGGGAACATCACACTTCGGGGACTGCAATCTACTTTTAAACCCACTCAGTAGATTTTTATTTCAGTTATTATATTTGTCAGTTCTAAAATTTTAATTTCACTGCATGTTCTCACTTATAAGTAGGAGCTAAACAATGTATACACATTAACATACAGACAGGAATAATAGGTGTTGGAGACTCCAAAAGGGAGGACAGGAGAAAGATAACGAATGAAAAATTACCTATTGGGTATAATGTACAGTATTCTGGTGATAGGTACACTAAAAGCCCAGACTTCACTGCTAGGCAATATGTGCATGTAACTAAACTGCACTTGTACTTGCTAAATCTACAAACATTAAAAATAAATAAATAATAAAATTTTCATTTTGTTCTTGTTTATACTTTCAGTTTATTTGCTATTATATTTTAGCTACTTGTTCATTGTAAAATATTTTTCTTTTATATCTTTGAATGTAGTTATTACTGCTGCTTTGAAATTTTTTTTTATTATTATACTTTAAGTTCTGGGATATATGTGCCAAACGTACAGGTTTGTTACATAGGTATACATGTGCCATGGTGATTTGCTGCATCCATCAACCCTTCATCTACATTAGATATTTCTCCTAATGCTATCCCTCTCCTTGCCCCACCACCCCTGACATGCCCCTGCGTGTAATGTTCCCTTCCCTGTGCCCATATGTTCTCATTGTTCAGTTCCCACTTATGAGTGAGAACATGCGGTGCTTGGTTTTCTGTTCCTGTGTTAGTTTGCTGAGAATGTTGGTTTCTAGCTTGATCCATGTCCCTGCAAAGGACATGAACTCATTCTTTTTATGGCTGCATAGTATTTCATGGTGTATACGTTCCACATTTTCTTTATCCAGTCTAACATTGATGGGCATTTGGGTTGGTTCCAAGTATTTTCTATTGTGAATAGTGCTGCAATAAACATACATGTGCATGTGTATTTATAGCAGAATGATTTATAATCCTTTGGGTATATACCCAGCAATGGGATTGCTGAGTCAAATGGCATTTCTAGTTCTAGATTCTTGATGAATTGCCACAATGTCTTCCACAATGTTTGAGCTAATTTACACTCCCACCAATGTAAAAGCGTTCCTATTTCTCCACATCCTCTCCAGGATCTGTTGTTTACTGACTTTGTAATGATCTCCATTCTAACTGGCATGAGATGGTATCTCATTGTGGCTTTGATTTGCATTTCTCTAATGACAAGTATGAGCTTTTTGTCATATGTTTGTTGGCTACATAAATGTCTTCTTTTGATAAGTGTCTGTTCATATCCTTCACCCACTTTTTGATGGGGTTGTTTGGTTTTTTTCTTGTAAATTTGTTTAAGTTCTTTGTAGATTCTGGATATTAGCCCTTTGCCAGATTGATAGGTTGCAAAAATTTTCTCCCATTCTGTAGGTTGTCTGTTCACTCTGATGATAGTTTCTTTTGCTGTGCAGAAGCTGTTTAGTTTAATTAGATCCTATTTGTCAATTATGCCTTTGCCATTGCTTTTGGTGTTTTAGTCATGAAGTCTTTCCCATGCCTATGTCCTGAATGGTATTGCCTAGGTTTTCTCCTAGAGTTTTTATGGTTTTAGGTCTTATGTTTAAATCTTTAATGCAACTTGAGTTGATTTTTGTATAGGGTGTAGGGAAGGGGTCCAGTTTCAGTTTTCTGCATATGGCTAGCCAGTTTTCCCAACACTATTTATTAAATAGGGAATCCTTTCCCCATTGCTTGTTTTTGTCAGGTTTGTCAAAGAGCAGATGGTTGTAGATGTGTGGTATTATTTCTGAGGGCTCTGTTCTGTTCCATTGGTCTATATCTCTGTTTTGGTACCAGTACCATGCTGTTTTGGTTACTGTAGCCTTGTAGTATAATTTGAAGTCAGGTAGTGTGATACCTCCAGCTTTGTTCTTTTTGCTTAGGACTGTCTTGGCTATATGGGCTCTTTTTTGGTTCCATCTGAAATTTAAAGTAGTTTTTTCTAATTCTGTGAAGAAAGTCATTGGTAGCTTGATGGGAATAGCATTGAACCTATAAATTACTTTGGGCAGTATGGCCATTTTCACGATATTGATTTTTCCTATCCATGAGCATGGAATGTTCTTCCATTTGTTTGTGTCCTCTTTTATTTTGATGAGCAGTGGTTTGTAGTTCTCCTTGAAGAGGTCCTTCACATCCCTTGTAAGTTGGATTCCTAGGTATTTTATTCTCTTTGTAGCAATAGTGAATGGGATTCACTCATGATTTGGCTCTATGTGTGTCTATTATTGGTGTATAGGAATGTGATTTTTGCACATTGATTTTGTATCCTGAGACTTTGCTGAAGTTGTTCATCAGCTTAAGGAGTTTTTGGGCTGAAACAGTGGGGTTTTCTAAATATATAATCATGTCATCTGCAAACAGATAATTTGACTTCCTCTCTTCCTATTTAAATACTCTTTATTTCTTTCTCCTGCCTGATTGCCCTGGCCAGAATTTCCAATACTATGTTAAATAAGAGTGGTGAGAGAGGGCATCCTTGTCTTGTGCTGGTTTTCAAAGGGAATGCTTCCAGCTTTTTCCCATTCAGTATGATATTGGCTGTGGGTTTGTCATAAATAGCTCTTATTATTTTGAGACATGTTCCATCAATACCTAGTTTATTGAGTGTTTTTAGCATTAAGGGGTGTTGAATTTTATTGAAGGCCTTTTCTGCATCTATTGAGATAATCATGTGGTTTTTGTCATTGGTTCTGTTTATGTGATGGATTACGTTTGTTGATTTGCATATGTTGAACCAGCCTTGCATCCCAGGGATGAAGCCGAGTTAATTGTGGTGGATAAGCTTTTTAATGTGCTGCTGGATTCAGTTTGCCAGTATTTTATTGAGGATTTTTGCATTGATGTTCATCAGGGATATTGGCCTGAAATTTTCTTTTTTTTAAATGTGTCTCTGCCAGGTTTTGGTATCAGGATGATGTTGGTCTCATAAAATGAGTTAGGGAAGATTCCCTCTTTTTCTATTGTTTGGAATAGTTTCAGAAGGAATGGTACCAGCTCCTCCTTGTACCTCTGGTAGAATTCGGCTGTGAATCCATCTGGTCCTGGGCTTTTTTTTTTGGTTGGTAGGCTATTAATTTCTGCCTCAATTTCAGAACTTATTTATCTATTCAGGGATTTGACTTCCTCCTGATTTAGTCTTGAGAGGGTGTATGTGTATTTATCCATTTCTTCTATATTTTCTAGTTTATTCACGTAGAGGTGTTTATAGTATTCTCCGATGGTAGTTTGTATTTCTGTGGAATCAGTGGTGACATCCCCCTCTCATTTATTATTGTGTCTTTTTTATTCTTCTCTCTTTTCTTCTTTATTAGTCTGGCTAGCAATCTATCAATTTTGTTAATCTTTTCAAAAAACCAGCTCCTGGATTCATTGATTTCTTGAAGGGTTTTTCGTGTCTCTATCTCCTTCAGTTCTGCTTTGAACTTAGTTATCTCTTGCCTTCTGCTAGCTTTTGTTTGCTCTTGCTTCTCTAGTTTTTTTAATTGTGATGTTAGGGTGTCGATTTCAGATCTTTCCCACTTTCTCCTGTGGGCATTTAGTGCTATAAATTTCCCTCTAAACACTGCTTTAGCTGTGTCCCAGAGATTCTGGTACATTGTGTCTTTATTCTCATTGGTTTCAAAAAACTTATTTATTTCTGCCTAAATTTTGTTATTTACCCAGTAGTCATTCAGGAGCAGGTTTTTCAGTTTCCATGTAGTTGTGCAGTTTTGAGTGAGTTTCTTAATCCTGAGTTTTAATTTGATTGCACTGTGGTCTGAGAGACTGTTTGTTATGATTTCCACTCTTGCATTTGCTGAAGAGTGTTTTACTTCCAATTATGTGGTCGATTTTAGAATAAGTGCTATGTGGTGCTAAGAAGAATGTATATTCTGTTCATTTGGGGTGGAAAGTTCTGTAAATGTCTATTAGGTCCACTTGGTCCAGAGCTGAGTTCAATATCCTTGTTAATTTTCTGTCTTGCTGATCTGTCTAATATTGACAGTGGGGTGTTAAAGCCTCCCACTATTATTGTGTGGAAGTCTAAGTCTCTTTGTAGGTCTCTAAGAACTTGCTTTATGAATCTGGGTGCTCCTATATTGGGTGCATATATATTTAGGAGTGTTAGCTCTTCTTGCGTTGATCCCTTTATCATTATGTAATGCCCTTCTTTGTCTTTTTTTTTTAATCTTTGTTGGTTTAAAGTCTGTTTTATCAGGGACTAAGATTGCAACCCCTGCTTTTTTTTTTTTTTTTTTTTTTTTTTTGCTTTCCATTTGTTTGGTAAATCTTCCTCCACCCCTTTATTTTGAGCCTATGTGTGTCTTTGCATGTGAGATGGGTCCCCTGAATACAGCACACTGATGGGTCTTGACTCTTTATCCAATTTGCCAGTTTGTGTCTTTTAATTGGGGCATTTAGCCCATTTACATTTAAGGTTAATATTTTATGTGTGAATTTGATCTTGTCATTATGATGCTAGCTGGTTATTTTGCCCATTAGTTAATGCAGTTTCTTCATAGTGCCGATGGTCTTTACATTTTGGGTTGTTTTTGCAGTGACTGCTACCGGTTTTTCCTTTCCATATTTAGTGCTTCCTTCAGGAGCTCTTGCAAGGCAGGCCTGGTGGTGACAGAGTCCATCAGCATTTGCTTGTCTATGAAGGATTTTATTTCTCCTTCACTTATGAAGCTTAGTTCGGCTGGATATGAAATTCTGGGTTGAAAATTCTTTTCTTTAAGAATGTTGAATATTGGACCTCACTCTTCTGGCTTGTAGGGTTTCTGCAGAGAAATCCACTGAGTCTGATGGGCTTCCCTTCGTGGGTAACCCAACCTTTCTCTCTGGCTGCCCTTAACATTTTTGCCTTCATTTCAACCTTGATGAATCTGACAATTATGTGTCTTGGGGTTGCTCTTCTCAAGGAGTATCTTTGTGGTGTTCTCTGTATTTCCTGAATTTGAATGTTGGCCTGCCTTGCTAGGTTGGGGAAGTTCTCCTGGATAATATCTGGAAGTGTGTTTTCCAACTTGGTTTCATTCTCCCCATCACTTTCAGGTACACCAATCAAACGTAGGTTTGGTCTTTTCACATAGACCCATATTTCTTGAAGGCTTTGTTCATTCCTTCATATTCTTTTTTCTCTAATCTTATCTTCACACTTTATTTTATTAAGTTGATCTTTAATTTCTGATATCCTTCCTTCCACTTGATCGATTCAGCTATTGACACTTGTGTATGCTTCACATAGTTCTCGCGCTGTGTTTTTCAGCTCCATCAGGTCATTTATGTTCTTATCTAAATTGGTTATTCTAGTTAGCAATTCCTCTAACCTTTTTCAAGGTTCTTAACTTCCTTGCATTGAGTTAGAACATGCTCCTTTAGCTAGGAGGAGTTTGTTATTACCCACCTTCTGAAGTCTACTTCTGCCAATTCATCAAACTCATTCTCTGTTCAGTTTTGTTTCCTTGCTGGTGAGGAGTTGTGATCCTTTGGAGAAGAAGAGGCATCCTGGTTTTTGGAATTTTCAGCGTTTTTGCACTGGTTTTTCCCCATCTTCGTGGATTTGTCTACCTTTGGTCTTTGATGTTGGTGACCTTCAAATGGAGTTTTAGCGTGGTCATCCTTTTTGTTGATGTTGATGCTATTGCTTTCTGTTTGTTAGTTTTCCTTCTAACAGTCAGGACCCTCTGTTGCAGGTCTGCTGTAGTTTGCTGGGGGTCCACTCCAGACCCTGTTTGCCTGGGTATCACCCGCAGAGGCTGCAGAACAGCAAAGATTGCTGCCTGCTCCTTCCTTTGGAAACTTCACCCCAGAGGGACACTGGCCTGATGCCAGCCAGAGCTCTCCTGTATGAGGTGTCTGTCAACCACTACTGGGAGATATCCCACTACTGGGAGCCACAGAGGTCAGGGACCCTCTTGAGGAGGCAGTCTGTCCCTTAGCAGAGCTCAAGCGCTGTGCTGGGAGAATCGCTTCTCTCTTCAGAGCTGACAGGCAGGAATGTTTAAGTCTGCTGAAGTGCGCCCACAGGCACCCGTTCCCCCCAGGTGCTCTGTCCCAGGGAGATGGGAGTTTTATCTATAAGCCTCTGACTGGGGCTGCTGCCTTTCTTTCAGAGATGCCCTGCACAGAGAGGAGGACTCTCTAGAGAGGCAATCTGGCTACAGCTGCTTTGCAGTGCTGCAGTGGGCTCTGGCCAGTCTGAACTTCCTGGTGACTTTGTTTACACTGTGAGGGGAAAATCACCTACTCAAGCCTCAGTAATGGCAGTCTCCCCTCCCCCACCAAGCTCAAGCATCCCAGGCCAACTTAAGACTGCTGTGCTGGCGAGAATTTCAAGCCAGTGGATCTTAGCTTGCTGGGCTCTGTGGGGGTGGGGTCCACTGAGCAAGATCATTTGGCTCCCTGGCTTTAGCCCCCTTTCCGAGGGAAAGAATGATTCTATCTCATGGTGTTCCAGGCGCCACTGGGGTACAAAAAAAAAACTCTGGCAGCTAGTTCGGTGTCTGCCCAAATGACCACCTAGTTTTATGCTTGAAACCCAGGGCCCTTGTGGTGTAGGCACCCAAGAGACTCTCCTGTCTGTGGGTTGCAAAGGCCGTGGGAAAAGCATAGTATCTGGGCCAGATAGCACCATCCCTCACAACAGGGTCTCTCACAGCTTCCTTTGGCTAGGGGAGGGAGTTCCCTGACCCCTTGCCATTCCCGGGTGAGGCAACGTCCCACCTTGCTTCTGCTCGCCCTCTATGGGCTGCACGCACTGGCTAACCAGTCCCAATGAGATGAACCGGGTACCTCAGTCAGAAATGCAGAAATCATCTGCCTTCTGAATTGGTCTGCTGGGAACTGCAGACCGGAGCTGTTCATATTCAACCATCTTGCCCAGGAATCTGAAATTCTTTTTTGTTAAATCCAACATCTGGTTATCTTTGGGTCAGTCTTTTCAGTATGGGTCACATTTTCTTACATCTTCATGTCCAGTAATTTTGGATTATACCTGGATATTGTGAATGATACATTGTGGAAAATCTGGATTCTGTTCTGTTTCTCCAAAGAGGCTCATTTTTGTTTGCTTTTATTGGCAAAAAGTTAACTAGGCTGTACTCAAACTCCAACCTCTGAAATCTCAGTTCAGTTCTTTTGGCCTTGGCTGGGTTGCTTGGAGTCTTCCTGGACATGTGTAGTTCAGGGGGCAGTGAGATATTTGGGTAGTTAATATACAGGATTTGGGGCTCCCTCTTTGTGGCTCTCTTTTCCAGGATTCCTTCCTTATCTTCAGCTGCTGGCTGCCTCAAGCCCTGTCCTCAGTAAGGATGTGGGTTTTCTATCTATGTTTTGTTTTCTTAGTATACCATCTGAGACTTCCCTTCAGGCTAAAATCTATAAGAAATTGGAAGCCCACCCAGTGCCACTCCCTTTCTCCAAATGTCCATCCATAATTCATATGCATGTGCCTGCTTTGTGTTTTTATTTTATGCAGAGTCTGTCGTTATTTGAGAGAGGGTTATTCTGACAGAAGCTACTGTACCATTACCAGAAGCGGAAACCAACACTTGCCATTAAAATCCAGAAATTTTCTGTCTATTGCCTCTAGTGTTTGTCTGATTTTTAATCCAGTTAGAAGCTCAATGAAATCTTTCCTTCTCTCTGTGCTTCCTTGTATCCTTCCTTCCCTGGGGCTATAAGATTCAACCTCATTGTCTAATGTTAATGCTGAAAGTGCTAAAGGAAATAAGGAAACGCAGAGATAAATATTTCAAAATATCCTTCTATAAATGTATGTATATTGTGGAGGAGATACAACATTAAAACAATAATTTGAGCAAATTAGGCCGCCAGTCAAAGACGCCCTGAAGAAGGGCCCATGAGAAGAGGGAGTGCATAGGCAATAAAAACACCTAGAGCTAAAAACAAAACAAAACAAAACACACACACACACACACACACACCTAGAGCTGAGTGACAGACAGATGCAGGTGAAACCCCTTAGTGAGGTGGCAGCAGGGGGAGAAGAGGGAGACATCTGGCAGGTGAAGGAGATGCTCCAAAGACAGCATAGAACCCCTCAAAATGAGAAATCCCCAAATTTTAGAATAATTGTTTCATGGCACTTTAAGACTGATACTTAGCAAATGACCTAAATCTAAAAGCTTTATTTTAGAGACAAGGAAACTGAGTCCCACACTTGGCTGACTCATAATTTAGTCAAGATGCCTACTCCTTCCAGCACAGTGTTGGTGCTGTCATATTATTTTTAGCAACAGCCTGGTACCTGTTCATACCTTCTTTTGGTTTGTTTTTTTGACTAATCAACGTTGTGTGTGATAGCTTTAGGTCTGAGCCATTCAGGTGATGCTTAAACATGACGGAGAATTCTAACACAGAACTTTTTGTTTTTTTATATGTATATCTCAGAGTTTAAGTCACAGCAGAGTGAATTGAAGCTTTTTTATGATTGTGTAGAAAACCCTAGGCTCCAACTCTCTTTTCAAATTATGATAAAGCCATGTGGCCTCTCTCAGATTGCTTGGCATAGTGTCTGGGTATCAGTGGCCCACAGGATTTTACAAAGAATAATTTGGATTAGCTCATAAATTTATTGAAGGAGGTATCTATTAGGTGTTCCTGTCTGTCTGTGTGACTGCTATTGACAATAATAAAATGATATGGGTTTCAAACTCCCCTGTCCCATACTAGGACTTCAGGATTTTATCAGTCAGAATCTGCATTCTTTCCTAAGGTATCTTTTTATCATCTCAAATAAGAATGACAAGCTGAGATCATTGAATTTAAAAAAATTTTATTTTAAATTCTGCTTCTATTTCCGCAGGTTTATCCTCTCCTCTCAATTTTGGTGTTATAATAAAAGTTAACATCTTCTGGACAAATCAATATACATCAAGATGAACGGAACAGTCTTTTTACTCAAAACATAGAATGTGCTTCTAATGACAGCAGTGGCCAGGTGAAGAGAGTAAATAAACCATTGTTCACAACCCAAGGTCAAGAGTTGCTATAGTTTGTTTTGAAATGATGCAGCACATCCTTCTGCCTCCTGCCAAATAATAAGAGCCCACTCATTCAAACAGTAAGGTAACAAATAACTCCAAAGTGGCCAGTGCAATCAAAGAGCAACCTACCTTTAAAGGAGAGTAAATACAAGCATTAGGGCTTGTTTTTAAATTTTTCTTAAACAAAAAATATAAATGTCAATATTCTTTTAAAATCTATAATATTGACCATGTTATTTTTGGACTGCATAGCCCAAAGATAATTTAAAAGTTAGCACTTGGAAATAACAAAAACAGCAGACATCTTTTTTTTTTTTTAAGTTTTTCAGGATTAATATTAGAATCCTCACTTAGAATATCTTCTCCAGTCCCCAGACTACTGTTAGTTGCAGTGACAAGCCTGGTGACCTCTATACTATATAATCTAAATTCATGTATACTATTAATAAATATTTTCTAAATGCTGAATTCTAATCATTCTTAAAGAAAACACAATGATTTATTATTTCTTAAACACTACCTATGCAAATATACTACAGAATAAATGATATCTGATTAAGCAAATTTACAAAATCACTAACAAACTCCACTAGGCCATGAGATAATATTCGGACACTGCCATCAAAATTCCATGCAAGGACCCTTAACCAATACCAATGGTCAGCGCCCATGAGCTGGAGCAGGAAGAGAGGTAAGGGACATCTTTTTGACACTTTCACATCCCCTTGACTCTTGGCCAGATTTTTTTTCCCTGCCACGTCCCTAGCGGTTATTGGACACTATCCTCCCTAGCCTGGACAAAGTAAATAATCAATACTGGCCCCCTTTAACCTCCAGACAACTTTATCCTATCTGAATATAGTTGGTGTATAATATTAACTGGACACTCACACCAACTTATTTTTTGTGAGTGTCCTATGGCTAATTTCAAAACCTCTTCTCTAAGTATTGAATGTATTCATTCAATGAACATAACAAGACAGACCTAGACAAAGAAGGGGATGGGTGTTCCAGACAAAGGAAGGCCTGTGCATGGTTTTTCTAGTGCCAACCAAGAGCATCTTTGGCTGCTGAGTTGCCTCTTGTCACTCGGCACCGTAATCCATCTGGGATCTTGAGTGGTCTTACCTCTGTTAATCTCGATCTATCTAAGACTTTATATCAAGAAAAATAAGATTTTATTGTATAAGTACTTATTTTAGTGGTAGTTAGTGATTCAGCCCGTTATTGTTAATCTTTGAAAATTAACCCATCAAGCTAATTTTCAAGAAAAAATGTGACAATCACATATTATGTCAATCTGATAGTATCTGATTTTTACACAACTGTATCAGATTCTTAAATGTAAAAAAATTTTGCATATTTTTATGCATATATGCATATTTTGCATATATGCATCAGTGAGGTTAATAGTATAAATAACAAGTAAATAAAGTACAACTGACAGGTAAGAACAGTGGTACCAATATGGTCTCTAAGATAAATTATACTTTCTTTCATTTTGAAGTTTTTCTTTAGATACTCATACCCTCTGACTAAATTGCTTGAATAGATAAATTGTCATCACTAAGATACATGTAATTTGGGGCCTTTTGATGCTTCAGTAACAAAACAAAAATCAGTTTTTCATGTATCATAATTCCTTTAAGTCTTTATTGAACTAATTCATCTTAAAGCAAAATGAAAAACATAACTGAGAACTATACTTGGTTAGATTGGAAAAGAACATATTTGCTTGTAGTTTGGCACTGTAATTATATTTTTTAATACACAATGTCCCTGAGGGTTTTACATTAGAAATAATCCCCAGGGTATCTACTTTAAGACATGAATGCATACAAATATACAGAAAATATTATTAACACATAAATGTAATGTCTTCAGTTTTAAACAAATTAACTTTGTCCCTGCTTTAAAAATATCTTTTCTTTTGTATGATGTCACAAAATGACATTAGAAGTACAATATTTAATATTAAAGCTGAAAAATAAAAATCAGGCTGTTGGAAGATAGTTATCTCAATTGATTGTTCATAGTTACAGATGAAACTCCTTGTTCTACTCTTTCCCCCTTCTCACTACTGCACTTGACTAGTCTTTAAATAAATAAGTGCAAAAACTACCTCAAACTCATTCCTTTAAGGTAAATAAAAAAGAAAAATATCTAATATAATTATATAGTATATGTAAAAAAAAAAAACTAAGACCAGCCTGGCCAACATGGTGAAACCCCGTCTCTACTAAATATACAAAAATTAGCCGGGCATGATGGCACATGCCTGTAAACCCAGCTACTCAGGAGTCTGATGAACCCGGGAAGCAGAGGGTGCAGTGAGACAAGATAGAGCCACTGCACTTCAGCCTGGGCGACAGAGCAAGACTCTATCTCAAAAAACAAAAACTAGATGAGGGTGATATCAAGTAAGAATACCAGTATGCTGGAGGAAAAATAAAGAATGCTACCTTATTTCAGATAGAAACAAAAATATATCTCCAGAGTTTAGCTCTTCCTACTACAGTTTTCTAGAAACAACTGAAAAGGACAGGGGAAGAAGGGAACTTCCTGACATCCTATGCTCTGTGATAGGCTCAGGGGACTTATTAGGGAACAAAGCAGACATGTTCCCTGCCCTTATAGACTTTACATGAGAGAGACTGACAAGAACTGAGAAAATATAGTCTTACAAACAATGATGAAGCAACCAAGTGCCATGAGAGAGAACAATGAAAAACTCTGCTTCAGATGAAGACCTACTCATCACCAGTTCCCGAAGATAAATACACAAAAGCCTTTTTGTTGCTAGTTTTAATGTTTTTGTTGTTAATTACTATGAAACGTGACAAAAATAAATGACATTATGAAAGTTTAAGAAATCTTACCTAGAGCTTATAAACATTGTCCCTGGGCTGTACTAGTTCCTGACTCCTTTTTTCTCAAATCATAATGAAGCCCTAGTGTTTACTTCATATTAAAAAAAAATTGTGAAGAATAATAATCCATTTCAAGGATGGCTTGTGCATATATTTAACCCCAGCAATGGTACCACACAGAATGTGTGTATGGCCCTTGGCTTGGCCAGCATGGAAAATGTAAATGGGAATACGTAACACAGTTGCAGTACTCAATCTGGTCTCTTAACCACTAGTTTCAGGCTCCATAAAATCAATTCAACAGAGACAGATATTGATCATGAAGACAGCTAAAGCAAAGAGATCAAGTCTGTCCATTTCTTCTCATTTTTCTAGCAGTTCCTCAAGGTCAGGGAACATGTCTACTTCATTCTGTAAATCTTCATTAGGCCTAAGATAGCGCCATTCACAAAAGGAGCCCCTCCAGGTACCCTTGAGGAAAGAGAAGGTATTAAAGGATTCAGTGAGTTATTTTCCCTGAAAGTAAACGCAGCCTCTTGAAACAGTGAATACATAAATCTGACTGAGAAAAGATGCATGTGGCTGGGCACAGTGGCTTACACCTGTAATCCCAGCACTCTGGGAAGCTCAGGCAGGAAGAGAGCTTGAGCCCAGCAGCTCGAGATAGCCTGGGCAACATAGTGAGGCCCCTGTCTCTACAAAAAATAAACAAAATTAACCAGGTATGGTGGCAAACGCCTGTAGTTCCAGCTACTCAGGAGAATGAGGTAAGATGATCACTTAAGTCTGGGAGAGTGAGGCTGCAGTGAGCCATGATCACGCCACTGCACTCCAGCCTAGGCAATAGAGTGAGAGAAAGAGAAGAGAAGAGAAAAGAAGAGACGAGAAGAGAAGAGAAGAGAAGAGAAGAGAAGAGAAGAGAAGAGAAGAGAAGAGAAAAGAAGGAAGGAAGGAAGGAAGGAAAGAAAGAAAGAAAAGAAAAGAAAGAAAGAAAAGGAAGGAAGGTTTCTGAAAGTGAATTTGCTAAATAAGAGTATATCTATTTTTAATTTTAACACCTTTTGCCATTTTACTTTTCAAAAGGCTGAAATGATTTACAGTTCTGAAGTGTATAGGGCTATTTATTTGAATTTTTACCAGTGTCGTTTGACATTAACCTAATTGCCAATCTGATATTCAAATTTTAGGCAAAAATCTTACTTAACTTTTCTTTTTTTTTTTTTTTTAATCCTTTAAGTAACATTTTTATTTATTTATTTTTTTTCTTTTTATTATTATTATTATTATTATTATTATACTTTAGGCTCTATGGTACATGTGCGCAACATGCAGGTAACTTACATATGTATACATGTGCCATGCTGGTGCGCTGCACCCACCAACTCGTCATCTAGCATTAGGTATATCTCCCAGTGCTATCCCTCTCCCCTCCCCCCACCCCACAACAGTCCCCGAAGTGTGATGTTCCCCTTCCTGTGACCATGTGTTCTCATTGTTCAATTCCCACCTATGAGTGAGAATATGCGGTGTTTGGTTTTTTGTTCTTGTGATAGTTTACTGAGAATGATGATTTCCAATTTCATCCATGTCCCTACAAAGGACATGAACTCTTCATTTTTTATGGCTGCATAGTATTCCATGGTGTATATGTGCCACATTTTCTTAATCCAGTCTATCATTGTTGGACATTTGGGTTGGTTCCAAGTCTTTGCTATTGTGAATAATGCGGCAATAAACATACGTGTGCATGTGTCTTTATAGCAGCATGATTTATAGTTCTTTGGGTATATACCCAGTAATGGGATGGCTGGGTCAAATGGAATTTCTAGTTCTAGATCCCTGAGGAATCGCCACACTGACTTCCACAAGGGTTGAACTAGTTTACAGTCCCACCAACAGTGTAAAAGTGTTCCTATTTCTCCACATCCTCTCCAGCACCTGTTGTTTCCTGACTTTTTAATGATTGCCATTCTAACTGGTGTGAGATGGTATCTCATTGTGGTTTTGATTTGCATTTCTCTGATGGCCAGTGATGGTGAGCATTTTTTCATGTGTTTTTTGGCTGCATAAATGTCTTCTTTTGAGAAGTGTCTGTTCATGTCCTTCGCCCACTTTTTGATGGGGTTGTTCGTTTTTTTCTTGTAAATTTGTTGGAGTTCATTGTAGATTCTGGATATTAGCACTTTGTCAGATGAGTAGGTTGCAAAAATTTTCTCCCATTTTGTAGGTTGCCTGTTCACTCTGATGGTAGTTTCCTTTGCTGTGCAGAAGCTCTTTAGTTTAATTAGATCCCATTTGTCAGAAATCTATCCCTAGAAATCCAGTACATCAGGATATACATAAAAGGATGTTCATTATAACATTGTTGGCAGGGGCGAGACGGGGGATCTAGAACCAACTTGAATATCCAAAAATAAAGAAATGGTAAAATAAATATAGTACATGAATATTATGAAATATTTTATTATGCAGCTGCTTAAAATAAAGAACTAGATCCAGGGTTACTAAACTGGAAAACTGTTCATGATAAAGCAAACTGCGAGTAATGTATTAGCCATGTGCTCATGTTTATAAAACCAATTTTTGTAAATGTTGTAAATGTGTATATATTTGCATACATTTTTGTGAGCATGAAGAACAAATATATATAAAACACTGTTAACATCCATAAATCATAAATCCATAAAGCCAATTTTTGTAAATGTTATAAATATGTATATATTTGCATACATTTGTGTTCTTACATTAAGTAAGAACGAATATATATAACACTGTTAACATCCATACATCAGAAAAGTAGGACATGGAACAAGGATAGGGGCAATTGTGAACTTTTTCTCTATATATTTTTGTATTATTTCATTGAAGTAAACAGAACTTTTGTATTTTTATTTATTTATTTTTTTGAGATGGAATCTTGCTCTGTCACCCAGGCTGGAGTGCAGTGGCACAATCTCAGCACACTGCAAGCTCCGCCTCCTGGGTTCATGCCATTCTCCCGCCTCAGCCTCCCGAGTAGCTGGGACTACAAGTGCCTGCCAACACGCCCGGCTAAATTTTTGTACTTTTAGTAGAGACGGGGTTTCACTGTGTTAGCCAGGATGGTCTCGATCTCCTGACCTCATGATCCATCTGCCTTGGCCTCCCAAAGTGCTAGGATTACAGGCATGAGCCACCATGCCCGGCCTAACTTTTGTATTTTTTGAAGAGGAATTTATCATTTTTTTAAAGACTAGTGGCAAAATCCGTTTTTAATAAAGGACAAGGGCAAAAGTTGTTTTAGCATTTTCAGAAGAGAATGTGAAGTAAAACATGGGAGTATAGACTACTTTTCAAAGATATCTATCAATAAAGGGAAATAGTTATAGGACAATTTAAGAGGGAACACAAAGTGAAAATAAAGCATATTTCCTTTTAAGGTAAGAGAATTAGGCTCACTACACAATACCAAAGAGCTGTTGATAGAAAAGGAGAAGTTGAAAACAGAAAGACGTGACAATTAAGCCTATCTCAGGAGGAACGGTAACAGATGCCCTCTACTTCAGAATATTCCCCAGTTTCTGTTAGGATAAATAATGTCCAAAAGTTTCATAAAAATTATAGAAGAAATTTGACAATTTAACTTACTATATATCACTGGACAACTTCCAAAATATCTTATGAAGAGATTTACATCCAAGGCAGCACTAGAAAGAATTAGTTTCAAAGTTGGGTGCTTTTGCAACAAATCTCTTAACTTTGTAAGTAAAAAATCACTAAATCGATCCCTTTCATGCACTTCATCCTGTAGTAAACAGAAATAAAACCATGGAACAGTTAAAACATTAAAAAAAAAAAAAAAAGAAAAGGAAGGAAGAGAGGAAAAGAAAGGAAGAAAAGAAAAAGAAGAAATACAGGAGAAAAAGAAAAGAAAGAAGGAAAGAGAGAGAGAAAGAAAGAAAGAGAGGGAGGAAGGAAGGAAGGAAAGGAGTGCATGTGAGAAAGTGGTAGAGACGAGATTGGATGGTGGGTTGGGGGATAGCCTGAGAAAGGCCTGGACAACCAGGTCAGGGAGCTGGAACTCTATAGAAGGATGAAGTCATTAAAGGGAACTCCAGATGCACTACTTAATGCTGGCAGGAGACTACAGGGAGCTTGGAAGGAAAGAGAGACAGAATCTACAGAAACTGTCAGGATGTGATTAAGAAAGAAAGTGGAAAGAGATGATGATGGCGGAAGATATGATGATAATTGAGTCATAGTGATTAATGATAAGAAAGAATATAGAAGAGTAGAGGAAAGTAAAGATGACTCCAAGGCTCCCACTCACTTGCCTGAAAGAAGAGTAAAGCCACTGACAAATGGGATCTCATGGAAATCAAGAAGTCAGTTTGGAGGGACGATGATAAATTTGGTTTCAACCATGTTGAGTTTGAGGTTACACTGAAGATCTTAAATGGAAATACTCAATTGGCAGTTTGTTATTTATTTGGAATTATAATCTGACTCCTTTTTAAAAAGATTGAATTAGTTTGATTAAATTCAAAACAACACAAGGTACAATTTTTTTTAATAACAGCAATACAAAAGCCCACCGAAATAATTAGAGGAATAGCCATTACCAGATATCAATGAGTTAATTAGGAAACAACTGGAAGCTCAGAGCTGGAGCTCAGGAGAGAGATACGTTTAGAACTATAAATGCAGGTGTCATCTGCATACAAATATTTTTAAGAATTCTAGGTCAGTCCCTGCGCTCTCAGAGGGATGTCCAAGGGACAGAATACAGTCACGGCTTCTTAGCTTCAGTTTCTGTTTCTGTTTGGGCCAGTAAAGCCCTTTCCTCTTCCCTCTTTTCTGCTTATCACTACAGACAGAAACTAAAAACCATGGCTTCAAGGCTGCTAAAAGCCTAAAACAAAGCAAAACAGAACAACAACAACAACAAAATATGGTGGGTTGGACAAGCTTGATAGGGTGTGTAGGAGGAACAAGAAAGGCTCCAGAATGGAATTAAGAAGATGGTCGGGTGCAATGACTCACACCATAATCCCAGCACTTTGGAAGGCCACGGTGGGAGGATCCCTTGAAGCCAGTAAGTAGTTTGAGGCAAGCCCTGGTTAACTAAAGGAAACTTTGTCTCTACAAAAGAGAGCAAAAGAGAAATAACTGGAGCCCAGAGGATTTTTTGTTGAAGCCACATTTGCACGAAAAGAGCACTGGGTTTTGTTTGTTTGTTTGCTTGTTTGTTTTTAAGACTTAAAGTTTTTTGGTAACAGGAAGTATAAAGCTCCCTCCCCAAGTCACCCCTTGGCTCTAACAATAGTGCTAAACAAAGGAAGCCCTCTGCCCTCATGGAACTAACAGACTAGTCTAGAAAAGAAATCATTTTGTAAGAGAAAGTAAAAGGTAAGGCAAAGAAGGAAAATAAATTATGTAAGAGAATACTTCAGATGGGATGGGGGACATAATTCAGATTATAAAAATCAAGAAAGGCCATCTAAGTGATGGTTGAGCTAAAGCCTGAAGAATGAGTTGGAGGAAGCCAGAGGAGAGAGATGTGCAGGCAGAACAGCATGTGCAAAGGTCCTGGGAAAGAAAAGGTCTTGCTATTCTTGAGGAGCAGGGATAAAAGGGCAGGTGGCCAGTTCAGAAAGCAAAGAGGACAGGGCACAATACTAGGTTAAATAGGTAGTAGACATTTTACAGATGAGTCCTTTCTGAGGACTCTTAACCTCAGGAAAGTTAAGTAACACACCCAAGCTTACCCAGCTGGAAACTGAAAGCCAGTCCCAGAATCTAGGTCCGTTTGACTCCAAGTCTATACTCCTATCCCCTCCAGCAGACTTCCCAAATCTTCCAGATTTTCTTACTTGAGCTGCTTGTTAATATACAGTTTCCAGGCCTATCCTAAAACTCCAGAACCAAAATTCCATAAAGAGCAGCATCAGGTAGAGTGCCTCAGGAAAGAGACAGTACATTCAAAGTGGATAATTTGAGAAGAGTTTAATAAAGGTCTTAGATTAGTCCCTAATACAGGAGGGAAGCCCAATCTCCAAAATCCACTTAAAAATGTACAAAACATGCACTCACTGAACCAAAGATGATGCCTGTGAGTTCAGTGCCATCATTCTGTCAATTAATTTGGCTTTCACATAAGGGGCTGTTTTGCTAGAATACAGAATTACTACATTATGAAATGCTAATTGTTTTTGCCATCCTGCAAGACTTGCCTGGAATATGAGATGCGAATTAAGATATAATATAATTGTGGCTGCTCTTACCCTATTCAAATGTATTCTTCATCTCCAACAGGATCAGGTAAGTGGCCCTTATTTTTTTAATTTCCAGCATCCTACTCTACCTCCCACCTCTTGCAGCCTAGGGACTCTACCCTAATATTAAAACAATAGTGAGACTTCTTGTTTTAAACAAACATATTAGAACTTCTGCGTGCAAATAAGTCTTATCTTTCTAAATAATTACCTTGGAAGGCTCAATATTTAGTCCACATGGCTGCATTTTTATACCAGTGAACTCTCATTAAAATACTATATTAAGATAAACTCTGAAAGAGAAAAGAAGACTCATCAGAGAAGGATGACATATATCAGCTTGGGAGCTGTGTGTAAAGGCAGGGCTATATTCTGCATTAACGGCCATGGAGAGCTTACTGGTAAACAGAAACCTTGGTTCTTCTTTACCACCAGCTGGTAAACCCTCCTCTTAGCCTCCTTGCCAGCTGCCATTACCTGATCAGGACAGAATGAAATATGTTACTATGGAAGTGTTGCTAAAAAAAATGAGGTGGAGAGGAAGGAGGGAGGGAGGGAAGGAAGGAAGAAATGAAGGGAGGGAGGGAATCAAGGAGAAATAAATGCCTTTTGGAGAAGTACCTGAAATTCTGGTGTCAATAAGACATTATTAAGCACTCATGTTGCAGAGTGTGAGTTGTTTATACTTGTAAATACTTGAAGCTGCTGAAGTGTTCAACCACAGTGGGTTGGTTAAATAAATAGATTATGGACTATCCATATGAGATGCAGCAGGGACCCCTCTTAGGGGCCTGAAGGCCCCCCAAGCATAGAAATAAAGGAAAGTCTTGAGTTCCTTCAAAGGAAATTCCAAGCGCCAAGGAAGTCCTAAAAAGTAAATAAGTAACTTGATCAGCAAGAAGATAATAGTAGCTTAAAACAATATGCAAGGAAGTTTGAATCATAGGTTGTTTGGCTCCTCTAAAGGAACTGAAGATAACATCTAACATATGTCCCTGAGTTGTTTTTCAGAAACCTGGACCACCACCAAACAGATGCACTGGCACACAGACCTCAGATAAGGTGGAACAGAGGACTGAAGTCTGACCATCGTTCTTTGTTCTAAATTTCTTTGTAAGTGGCCTGGAGGAAGTCACACCCACAAGCCAGAGCTAATATTCTTTTCTGCTGACCCCAAATTTTTAAACAAAGCTTCTCTTCCTTAACCAATTGCAAATCAGAAAACCTTTGAATCTACCTATGACCTGTAAGCCCCCACGTCAAGATATCCTGCCCTTTTAAGCCAAAACCAGTGTGTAATCACCATGTATTGATTTATGATTTTGCCTGTAATTTCTGCTTTCCTGAAATTTATCCTTGCCTTTAAAAACCCTCCTTGCAAGCCATCAGGGAAGTTGGGACTTAAACGTGAGCTGCTGGATTCCCTTTTCTTGGTGTCCTGCAAATAAATGTCCTCCTTTCTCAAAGAACTAAAAACAGAACTACCATTTGACCCAGCAATCCCATTACTGGATATACATACTGAAAGGAAAATAAGTTGTTCTACTAAAAAACCACATGCACTTGTATGTTCATCACAGCACTATTCACAATAGTAAAAATATGTAATCAGCCTAGATGCCCATCAAGAGTGGACTGGATAAAGCAAATGTGGCATATATACACCATGGAATACTACACAGCCATAAAAAGGAACAAAGTCATGTCCTTTGCAGCAACATGGATGCAGCTAGAGATCATTATCCTAAGTGAATTAACACAGGAACTGAAAATCAAATACCACATGTTCTCACTTATAAGTGGGTAGACACTGAGTACACATGGACATAAAGATGGCAACAATAGACACTGGAGACTACTAGAGAGAGGAGGCAGGGAGGGGGTAAGACTTGAAAAACTACCTTTTGGATACTATGCTCACTACCTGGGTGATGGGATCATTCATACACCAAACCTCAGCGACACACAGTTTACCCATGTAACAAACTTGCACATATACTCCTTGAATCTAAAATAAAAGCTGAAAAATAAAAATAATCACCCTCCCTTCTCCCACTGCAAAACTCAGTGTGGATGTTTGGCCTCACTGTGCTGGGTGAGTGGACCCCAGTTTGGTTTGATAACACACACATACAATGGAACAGTTTGCCATGATTTAAAGTTATAATATAGACCTGTCTTCATTGGCATAAAAATTTAAGTGATAAAAGCAAGTTACAGAACTATATATAATGTGATCTTATTTTTAAAAGATGTATGTATATATATGTGTGTGTGTGTGTGTGTGACTGTGTGTGTGTACACAGAGAAAGGAGAGAGAGGAAAGGGAAGATTCTCATTAAACATCAAGATGTAAATGTATATTTTTGAGAGTGAAAAAATATGGATGATTTCTTTCCTTTTGCTTATTTCTATTTTCTAATTGTTTAACAAGGAATATGACTTACTTGTATAAAAAGTGAAAAAAGGCTGCCAAAAAGAAGACTGAGCAGCTGTGTCTGAAGACTATCATCCAAGTCAGTACTCAACATTTACTGTTCTATGTCATCTTATAAAAGCAGGCAATATTATGCCATAGATACAGTGATAAGATTCATATACATATCTCTGAAGTCCACATCTAACACCCTTAAAATCATCTGACTTTGCATCTCCAAAATGTATTATTAACTGAAAAAAACAAAATAAAAATGCAGGAAATGTACAAACTATGAAACCTGTTTTTTGCAACAAATGTTGACTTTTTAATGCAGCATAATTTTTAATTCATCTTTTGTACCTCTCACTAACTTATGTATTCTATCACATTTCCCCAGGATTGCACCTCTGTAACTGGCTTAGTGGTTTAGTCTTGGTTTAACATTAATTATATTCAAATATCCATATGCATTTTTTTTTTACATTTCTATTGGCCTCTTTTCAAATATTAAAGAAAGATGACCAGGGTAAAAGTGAAGAGTATCAGCACCTAACAGCCAAACTGGTGAATATTTTTTCTCCATTCTTGTTAACAGGAGGTTAACCAAGTAGGTCATATAGAAAATAAGCCACAATTGAGAGTTTGTTGCTAACAGGCATGTAGGAGGCACATATTCTTATTCATTATTCTATTTTGGATTCAGTATTAACTTCTCTTGGATCATAATGCTGCCTCTTTTGTTTCTCCATTAACGTGGTGCACCCAATGGGAACATCTGCCCGACACTAATGAGCTATTCACAAGAGAAACAAGAACAGGGTACCAGGAGCCAGCGTAAAACAATTAGAAGGGAAGGGAGACAGTTGGCTCCTGACCTACATTGAATTGCTTTTAAGAGACAGAAACAGATTTTTAATTATGTAATCCCTTTGTTCCTCATTTCCTTTAAAATGGAAAGGTCAAATACTCCTTGCAAATGCTGAGGGCCAGAGCTGATATTTTTGTGTCTGTGATGACTGGCTGGACTGAAACTAGAAGAGGCACCCTGTTCAACCGGATGGATGCAAAGCATTTTTTCCTCTTTGTTATTACCCAAAGTCCTGTTTGGAATAATTAGTTAATAACTACCGTCTTTCTCCCTTTTTTAGCTCATTTTTCTTTCCAAACACTATTCTAAGAGAAATTTAGTCTGCCTTTGCTAAGAAAGAGAACTGTTTAAAGGCATACAGATTTGGGATAAACAGAAGTCTAGTTAAGTTGTTTTTGTTTGTTTGTTTGTTTGTTTTGCAAGAGTTCACTTTGCTTTGAGGTTGTTTTAACCTACATTTTCTCATATTTTATTAAGTTTGCATTAAATAATGGAAGAGATTTTTCTTCTCACACACTTTACCTCTTCCCTTTGTGCCCACCCCCATAGGAGCTTATACATAAATCCTTCAGAGCCCAGGTAAGTCCACCTCTTCAAAAGCGACTTCCCCCATTGCATCAGTTCCCTCTGACTTGCTCTTCTCTGATTTCCTGCATATTTCTCTTTATATCATTCACCCTAGCACTTAAGCCCACATTATCTCATCTTTCATTGGCAAGAAATCTAATAAATGGACTGCATCAGTTCACGTCACAGGAAATAAAAGGAATTAAGGCACCTGTGCCCAGATGTTGAATCAGTGTCATTGAAATCTCTCCCTCCTTCTCCGTCTCTTGGCTCTGCTTTCCTTCTGTGCAGTCCCTTTCTCAGGCAAGCTCTCCCCCCAAGGCACTTATACAATCCTAGCAGCTGGAGACCCCAGAAAAAGAAGTCCTCTTTCCCAAAGTTCTAGGAGAAATCCCAGGGCTGATGGTAGAGGCCCAGCCCTGAGTTATATGCTCACCTCTGAAACAGGGGTGGAGATCAGCTCCACCCAAAATTCATGTTTTGTGAAGAAAAAAGGAGTGGATCCCAGAAAGAATGAAGGGATTCTGACACCAAATAGAACAATGCTGGATGGACACACACACATCAAAAAAAAATTTTTTTTTAAGTCATCCTCATGACGTAGCACCATTACTGCCTCAGATTTGTGTGTGTACATCTTGCTTCACCTACCTAGAGAGTAAGTTCCTGAAGATCAGAAACTTTCACTGCTCTCCAGCATCTGGCCCAATGTTAAGCACATCATTTACTGAATGACATGTTTCAATATCATTCACTAATGATTATGTATATATAACATTCACTAATGATGTGAGTATTATTCAGGGTTCTCTAGAAGGACAGAACTAATAGTATATATGTATACATGACAGGGAGTTTACTAAGGAGAATTGACTCACACAATCACAAGGTAAAGTCCCAAGATAGGCCGTCTGCAAATTCAGGAGCAAGGAAGCCAGTGGTGGATCAGTCCAAGTCCCAAAACCTCAAAAGTAGGGAAGCCAATAGTGCAGCTTTCAGTCTGTGGTCAAAGGCCCAAGAGCACCTGGAAAACCACTAGTATAAGTCCAAGAGTCCAAAAGCTGAAGAACTTGGAGTCTGATGTTTGATGGCAGGAAGCATCCAGCACAAGAGAAAGATGAAGGCCAGAAGACTCAGCAAGTCAAGTCCTTCTATCGTCTGCCTGCTTTATTCTAGCCATGTTGGCAGCTGATTAAATGGTGCCTAGCCAGATTGAGGGTGGATCTATCTCTGCCAGTCCATTGACTCAAATGTTAATCTCCTTTGGCAACACCATCACAGACACACCCAGGAACAGTATTTTGCATCCTTCAATCCAATCAAGTTGACACGCAATATTAAGCATCATAATGTGTTTTATACTGGGCTATATATATATATACATACACACACACACACACACACACACACAGCAGTCACTAATTGGTGTGTGTGTATATACATACCTATATATATAATTTTTTTCACTGAATAAGAAAATTCCTCTTGCCAAAAAAAAAAAAAAAAATGAGAAGCTCAGTGTGAACCTTAGTCTCTATAGAGCTAAGAACACTTTTACAAGCACAGCAGAGGAAATCCCCGTCTTTGGGGCCAATAGACAGTGTTTTCAAAGGTGACAAAGGTGACAGACCCCAGCTGCTCCTGATTCCCTGAAATCTCAAATTGTTGGCCACTTCTTGTGCTGTGAGGAAAATTCCAAATGTTCTGCTTCCATTTTGAAGAGCCAAGAGCAGGAATCCATGACCCTTATTCTGTCATGGAGCAGATGATACATATTATAGGCTTTGTGAGCCATGTGGTCTGTGTTGCAGCTATTCCACTCTGCTGTTGTAGTTCAGAAAGAGCAGTAGACAATTCTTAAATAAATGAGCATGGCTGAGTGAGTTCCAATAAAATTTTATTTATGGACACTGAACTTTGAATTTCACATCATTTTCATGTGTCATAAAATATTGCCTTTTTTTGATTTTCCTTCAACCATTTCAAACTGAGAAACACATTCTTAGCTTGTAGGCGTTACAAAAATAAACAGGGATCCAGAATTGATTCATAGACCATAGTTTGCCTAGAGTATTTCACTTTTTTCTAGAAGTTCCTTCTTATGAGTTTACTGGCATAAGATGAAAACAAAAACCAAATTTGGCAAGTTTACATTTTTCATTTTAGGTTAATGTTTTGAGAGCTGATAACCAGTTGAAATATCAGTGTACATGGTACTTCAGTGTACTGAAGTCTTTCGAATCAGTTCTTAATCTGAGGGCCCACCAAAAAAAAAAAAAATTATTTTTTTTTTTTTTTTTTTTTGAGATGCAGTCTCGCTCTGTCACCCAGGCTGGAGTGCAGTGGCTCGATCTGGCTCACTGCAAGCTCCGCCTCCCGGGTTCACACCATTCTCCTGCCTCACCCTCCCAAGTAGCTGGGACTACAGGTGCCCAGCTAATTTTTTTGTATTTTTAGTAGAGACAGGGTTTCACCGTGTTAGCCAGGATGGTCTCAATCTCCTGACCTTGTGATCTGCCCGCCTCGGCCTCCCAAAGTGCTGGGATTACAGGCATGAGCCAGTGCGCCCGGCCTAAAAACAAACAAACATTTAACCGTGTTCACAGGGATTTTCTAGAACTGAAGCCATACAAGCTTAATAGCAGGATAAAACCCTGCAGATTTAAAAGTCTTATCTCTAACATACTGGTTATTGGATTACCAATTAATATATGGATAATTTAGCTAACATTTCCATTTCCATTTATTCAGCCCCAAATTGATCAAGACACCTAATTCATGGGGAGGAGGGGTTCTAAATTCATATATAAATTCAATCAACATATATTGAATACTTACTATGCTCCAGACATTGGATAGCAGCCACAATGAATATTTTATTTTATTTCACAAGGGAAATGAAGTAGCTAAGTAACATTTACATAGTGTTTATAATTATCAAATTATTTTGAGAATTATTGTGTCATTTATTTGTCATTATGTCATTTAATTCTCCTTTTAACTTGGTGAATCAGCTGGAAACATTTATATTTTCATGTAATCCCACTTTACTACAAAGAAACCCAGACCCAGAGAACTTAAGCAACTTGAAGAATCAGAACTTGAACCTGGGTTCTTTGGCACTAAATGCTTTTTCTTTCAATGATATCTGCTCACAGATAGAGACTGTTTCAGGCCCTTTGTGAACATGAAATATCTATAGCATACCTGAAATTTTAAAAACTACACATGAAGACAGATATAGAGCAGTGAGGCTATCAGTCTCTTTGCAAGAACAGAAGTTTAAATTGAAAATCCTATCTCATGAGGCAAATAGAATTTCCAGAACAGAAAATGGTCCTAATTGCTTTGCCTCTGCAAAACCCCAACGTTTTGATGGAAATGCAGGCAGCGTTCCTACAGAAGATACAAATACATTTCCCCATAAAGGTAGATCAAAAATGTTGAAAGAAAAATCTTAGACAAATTCAGTTGAGGCCTGGTGTGGTGGCTCATGCCTGTAATCTTAGCACTTTGGGATGCCAAGGCGGGCAGATCACTTGAAGTCAGGGGCTCGAGACTGGCCTGGCCAACAAGGTGAAACCCTGTACCTATTAAGTAAATAGCTGGGCTGGTGGTGCATGCCTGTAATCCCAGCTACTTGGGAGGCTGAGGCAGGAGAATCGCTTGAACCCAGGAGGTGGAGATTGCAGGGAGCCGAGATCGCGCCAGTGCACTCCAGCCTGGGTGAGAGAGCAAGACTCTGTCTCAAAAAAAAAAAAAAATCAATTGAAGAAAGTTTAAAATTGACCAGAGTTTAACTGAGCAAAGAGCAATTTGAGAATCTGGCAGCCCCCAAACCAGAGCAGTTTCGGAGGGGCTCCACTGCAGCCACATGGTGAAAGATTTATGGACAAGAAAAGCAAAGTGACATAGAAAACGAAACAGAGGTACCGAAACAGCTGGATTGGTTACAGTTCTGCATTTACCTTGTTTGAACATGGTTTGAACAGTTAATCACCCTTGATTGGCTGAAACTCAGTGATTGGCACAAGAGCAGGTTACAGTGTGTTTATACATCCAGTTAAGTTGCACTTTACTATGCATGGAGAAATCTTTAGGCTGAACTTAAAATATGTAAGGAGGCAGCTTTAGTCCAAATGTAACTTAATAGAAATAACAGACGGTCTCATTCTTGCTTCCACTTTGCCAAGTCTTATCCTCTTTGCTCTTAACACACGCATGCCCACATATCTTTCCCTCCTGAGCTAATGTCTGCCCAATAAATGAGAAGCTATCTGAGCAATGGTGGTGGCCTAGAAAGACTCTAAAACAAAGCAGCTGTTCACAAGGAACATCAGTCATCCCAGGTGTGGAACATGAACTATTACAGAGCCCAATGACCCAGAAGGCACACAGGAAATCAGCATCCTCCTAGGGAAACTCTTACTGTCTCTCAAAAATCACCCTCATTCACCAAGCATCCATGCCTTGCCTGAGCATTCCATCCCCACACAGAACCCTTCTCTTAGCACAAATTTGGCACCTGAGTAAGCCCTGATGCTTTAATTCATGCTATTTAACAGTACCTATATATTCACCACATTGCCAACTAGAATGTAATCTTCTATCACCTTCACTTCCTTATATCCCTGCCCCTTTGTTAATATCTACCACAGCAGTAGGCATCGTGAGAGTCTATTGTATGAGTGGCTCAATTCACACAAGTATTCACACACTGTGTGCTTCCCTCCCATTTAGTTGGGGTTCTCTGTGTGACTAGCTTTAATCATAGAATGACAGTGAAAATGACACTGTGCCAGTTCCCAGCCTAAGACTTGAGATAACCTACAACTTCTGCTTTGAGATCATGGGAATTCTGAGGTACTGTGTAACTTGAACTACTCTGCTGGAGAGAGAGAGAGGCCCTGCCCTCCCAATGTCCCAGTTTAGTCCAGTCCAGTCCAGACCACCAGTAAGATAAGCAGAAGAACTATTCAGCTGAGCCCATATTGCAGAACCATAAGAAAATTAAGTTATATATTTTTAAGCTACTAAATTTTGGGTTTGTTATGCAACAATGAATAACTGAAACAGGTACTTGGAAAATGTTTTTTGACTCAATAAATGAATGAATAAAGTTTGTGATTTATTCATTGCTTTTGCTATGAAACTACCATAGCAAAAAATGTGACATTAAAAACTCATAAAGAGGCCAGGGGCAGTCGCTCACACCTGTAATCCCAGCACTTTCGGAGGCCAAGGTGGGTGGATCACCTGAGGTCAGGAGTTCGAGACCAGCCTGGCCAACATGGCGAAACCCCATCTCTACTAAAAATACAAAAATTAGCTGGGCTTAGTGGTGGGTGCCTGTAATCCCAGCTACTCGGGACGCTGAGGCAGGAGAATCACTTGAACCCAGGAGGCAGAGGTTGCAGTGAGCCGAGATCACGCCATTGCACTCCAGCCTGGGTGACAAGAGCAAAACTCCGTCTCAAAAAACAAAAAACAAACAAACAAACAAAAAACTCATAGAGTGATTGCAAAAAAGGAGAATGCATGAAAAAAAAAGAAAAAATAACATTTATTTAGAACTTTCTATGTCCTAGGCACTATACCAAGACATTTTCACATTCACGTTTCATTTTCTCCATAACAACCCAATGGGGTAGATATTATTTTCCTATGTTTTTTATTGATGAGAAAACTGAAGTTCTGATCAAATTAATTTGGTCAAGGTCAAACAGCTAAAACGTATAAGAACTGGATTCAAATACACGTATTTGTGTTTACAATAGCCATACTTTTTCCACTCCATTGTACTGCCCACATAGACATTTGTATCCATTGGGGTATAACTATTAGCCCTAGCTTCATCACTGGTTTTCTTTTTTTTTTTTTAAAGACAGAGTCTCATTCTGTCACCCAGGCTGGGTGCAATAGTGCTATCTAGGCTCACTGCAACCTCTGCCTACTAGGTTCAAGCGGCTCTTCTGCCTCAGCCTCCCGAGTGGCTGAGACTACAGGCGTGAGCCACGATGCCTGGCTAACTTTTGTATTTTTAGTAGAGATGGGGTTTCACCATGTTGGCCAGGCTTGTCTCAAACTCCTGCCCTCAGGTGATCCACCCACCTTGGCCTCCGAAAGTGCTGGGATTACAGGCGTGAGCCACCACCCCCAGCCTCATCATTGGTATTTCAATGGGATTTTGAGCTGCTTCTGTGACCCCATACACTCAGGTTTTAGCTCCCTATGCATGACATCACCAAGCTGATCCTGCTGCCCCTTCTCTAAAATACATCCTAACTCCCAGAATGGTTACAAAATTCCAGCAACTTTTCTTGAATGATAGTTGCTTATCTCTTCAGAACAGTCTGGGTGCAAGAAGCCCTTGGAACCAGATCACACCTGAGACCAGACTCAATGATCCCTCTGGAAGAGATGCACCTGTACCAGTAGTGTCCCAGAAGTTTAGAAAAGCAAGAGGAAAAGGGCTGTGCCCCAGTCCAATGGCACCTCTTTAAATGCACTCCCATACTCTGGTATACCCATGGTATGCCAGCTCAGCGAGTCTGAGTCTGACAGCAAATAAGTATGCATTTGGAAATGCTCTCCAATGGATTCTGATGCACAGCCAGGTTTGAAATCCACTATTCTAGTCCATTTAAGAATATAACTAATTAAAGAAAAATTATTAGTCTTTACTACTCAGAGCACATATCACACTGATGGTGTGTGAAAGGTCATGCATTTTTAAATATGTGGATCATCTATCTCGGCATCTTCCATTCACTAGATGTCATCACCTTCTTCTTTAATGTTGACTTGTATAAAAACAGTTTAATATCACAAAAAAATGAGTTTTTAAAATCTCAGTAGTAACCCTAATACTGATGCCATTACCCCATATATGACGAGGTAGATTTAGGTTTGGTTCTTTGAACAGATGCTACTGCACCTTTACCATAACATTTCCAGCTAATATAGTTCAGTAGATTTAAGAATATATACCCTGCCTTCATGTTTATTTACTTTGCTTATTAAATGAAATACGATATGACTTCCAAATCAAAGTGTAACCTGGCTAACATCCTCCCATAAAGTTGCTCCGATGTTTGCACTAGAAGTATCCTTGAGAAATATAAGACAAAACCCACCACTCACGTAACTACATGATCAATAATCTCCATTCCAGAATCTTAGTAGAATCAGCACAAAGCCCAAGGCATTTGGAATTGCACTGAGAAAAAAATTACTGATTGTTCGGCAGATCACATACTCCGGTTTGCTTCATGAAAAAGAAGCCATTTGGAAAAGAAATGCACAAACAAAAAATACATTTCTATTCCCCACCACCAATCCCCTGAGTCCAAAAGAAACACAGCAACCAGAGAATAAGGCAGCTGCTCTCTATTCTCTCTTGGGTTCTCCTGCTCTGTGTGTCAAACACAATACTCTCCTCCCCAGCCCACTCCTCCAAATCTCTGCATCCAGGCAGAGATTACAAATTCGAGAACACAGTGGAGTGATTAGTGTATGTACAGAGGTAGGAGGCACTAGGAGGGACTAGTGGCAGCTGGTGGCTTCTGGCTTCTGCCATGGGAACAATGATTGCTGAGGATTGGGTTTTTTGTTCATTATGATGGTTCGCATATCATAGAATCAAGCATTTGAGATAGGTGTCACATTAAACAAATGCCCACTAAGAACTGGGGAATTTGATTGAAAGTTCAGTGCATTAACCTCCCTTCACATCTCTTAAAAAAAGATACCACATCAACATATGTTTGTGAAAAACATGGGTAAGGAGAGAATAAGAAAATGTCTATATACACTGTCTGATGACAAATATGGAGTCTGGCTTTGTCTCACCTTATTCAAGAAAAAATATCAACACAAGTCTATGGGGAAAAACTATAAGATAAGGAAAGAGAACAATATTTAAGAGAGCAAGAAAAAGAGCTAACCTCTGAAAATAAACTCTTTTTATAATGCAGAAGAAAATTTCCAAACTGATTAATTTCTTAGGCATGGTACAAAAAGACAGAGTTTTTAATAAAGAGAAGCAGAACAAGGAAATGAGATGGTAAAATGATTAAAGATTTTAAGGAAATTAAAAATATTGTAGCACGCAGCACAGTTTTGGTAAATGGTTGGGCAATATCTACTAAAGCTGATTATATACATGCTCTATTATCCAACAAACCCTCTAGGCAGGTATATTTACCCTAAGAAACTTTTCAGAGGCATCGAGATACAAATTTCAACAATACTTATAGCAGCGTTGTTTGTAGTAGCCAAAAACCATAGAAAACCCAATTGCCCAACTGTTGAGAGGGTAATACGGTAGTATACACAAATAACGACATGCTGTACAAAAAATGAACAACCTATAGCTAGTCTCAACACAGACAAGTATCACAAATATAATGACTTGTGAAAGAAGTCAAACCAAAAATTCAAATTGGTTCAGATTTTATGTATCTAAAGTTTAAAAACTAAACAACAGTATTTAGGGATGCACACTTGGGTTGCCAAGCTGCTAAAAACGAAAAGGTCAGAGGGGAGGGAGGAGAACACAGAGGTTGGCTGATCACGGGGAGCTCACCTGAGCGCTCCCGGGGCTTGGGCTCTGGTCCCTGCTAATCCTCAGAGCCGATGAAAACTGGTCGTAGGATAAAGAAGCAGCCAAATCTGCAGCGGGCAGAGAGGGGAGGCAGGAACTGGAGAGGACCCGAGTGGTGGGTGGCGGGGGCGGTGTGCCGGGTGACGTCCACCCAGCAGAGGGGGTTCCTTGTCCGCCGCAGCCGAACACACGAAAATCAGCTGGAAGCCATGGAAATGAATAAGGAGCTGTTGAAGTTGCCAGCTCCCTTGAGTAACTGTATAAACCTCCGGTCTCCTATTCTTATGGCCAATAGTGCTTCCAGTCGTCAAAACTCAAGCCTCAAGATAAAGCATGTAAATAGCCTGAGAAGAGCAGTGTTGGTGCCTAGCGGAGAGGAGCCAGTCAGGGCCTTCAGCTACCCAAGGGAATTTGGATTGGGTAGAATTTAGCGATCTCACTTTGTGGCGTGTCCATCAGCAAGTCACTTACTCTCTCTGTGCTCCAACTTCCTCCTCTGAAAAACTAGAGAATCTAACTGGATCATCTCCAAGATCCTTTCCAATTGAAAAATTCCATCACCTATGATGATTTTTCCATACAATGCAATTTGAGAAGGAAACTAGCATTTATGAAACCACTGATATGTACCAGATCTTTCACATGTATTGCTGTTTCCATTTTAAGTGTAAGAATAATATCAAGTTCAGAGACGTGAAAGAAGTGGTCCAAGATCAATCATCCAGTACCTCGAGGACTCTAGATTCAAACTCACATTTATGAGACTGTAAAACCATTGCTCTTTTCATGACACCATGTTTTTAGGGACGGCCCATCTAATGGTTCCTTACAAGATAGAGCTGCATATAGAGAGGGAAATGTAACCTACTCTATATGCAGGTATAAAAACAAAGAATCTGGATTCTAACCACTTAGCTTCTCCAGAGTCATAATGTGTTAGGAAGGAGTGAATGAGAAAGAATTTTACTGCTTCTCTGGTCTCCCATGTGACTAAGAGATTGCCTGAGATGTGTGTGCAGACTCTTAAAGAAAAAGTTGTATAATCGTCAGGCACTGGACCTTGTTGTCATCTCGGTAAACCAAATCCTGGATATGGAATATAGCTGCTATCTCAGCAGCTGGATCCAGCTTGGGATGTGCTTGTGTCCAGCGGAGCCCACAGCAGCCTTATGAAAGCCCTCCTGAGCCTGTTTCTAGAATCTCCTCTGAGTCCATAAGAAACTGCCCAGAGCTTAGCCCTTCAGCCCCGCTGACAGGCTGGGCCAGTCTCCACCAAGTCCAGGCTCCACCAAGGCCTGGATTCTGGCTCTTTCACTCAGTCACTCATCTGCCCCTGAGTCTTCCAGAGAAAGAAGTCTGGCAAGAGTCCAGAGCAGACAGCGAAGCAGGGAATCAAGGAAGCTCTTGGCCAGCTTGCAGGCAGTCCAAGTCCTGGCATCCCACGGGAGAGGAGAAGGGCCCCTGCCTTTCCAAGCCAAAGGCTCACACGAGTGAAGGACGGGCCTAAAATCCTCACTCTGGAAGCAACTGACCAAGGTCCTGCCACCCAGCCCCAGCCCCATGCACAACTGATAAGACAAATGCTTCCTGTCTTGAGTTCCCCTTTTGGGTAGTTGTCCCAGGAGTCTGATCTTCTCCCCAATCTCACAAGCTTTGGGCAGGTCATTGGGCCCTCATCCCTGAAGTCAGGCACTGGGCTGGATCTATTCTGGTTTTAGGGTTCTGAATGTGTGATGTCTCATCTTCTGCTGAAGAGTTTTTCATGGGGTACTGAAAACCCTTAAAGCAGAACATTTCAGAGTGTGTTCTGTGACTTGCAAATTATTCTGTGAGGAGAATACGATGATGGGGGAGGCACAGAACTAGGTTTCTGTGGTCAGCTAAGTTGTGGAAATGCAGTAAGATCCATCTGTCTTTTGGAATCTTGATCCACGTGAACATAGGAAAGGCTCTGAGAAGCTCTTTATTCACAGACACACACACACAAATAGACAAATTGGACTTCAACACAATTAGAAACATTTGTGCTTCAAAGGACAATATCGAGAAAGTGAAAAGACAACACACAGATTAGGAAAAAAATATTTGCAAATCATATATCTGATAAGGGTCTAGTATCTGGAAAATATAAAGAACTTCTACAATTTAACAATGAAAAAAAATTGATTTTTAAAATAAGCAAATGACTTGAATAGACATTTCTTCAAAGAATATATATAAATGGGAAACAAGCATATGAAAAGATGCTCAACATCACTAATTATTAAGATATGCAAATCAAAACCAAAAGGAGATACTACCTCACACCCAATAGGATGGCTGCTATCAAAAGCACAGAAAGCAACAAACATTGGCAATGATATGGAGAAATTGGAACAGAATCTGTGTGCAATATTGATAGGAATGTAAATCGGTGCAACAGCTATAGAAAGCAGTATGACAGTTCTTCAAAATATTAAAAATAGAACTGCCATATGATTCAGCAATTCCACTTCTCAGTATACACCCAAAAGAATTGCAAGCAGAATCTCAAAGAGATATTTGTACACTCATGTTCATGGCAACATTATTCACCATAGCCAAAGGTAGAAGCAACCCATCTGTCTGTCGACAGATGAATAGATAAACAAAATGTGATATGCAATGAAGTATTATTCAGCCTTATAGAGGAAGGAAATTCTCAGACATGCTACAACATGGATGAAACTTGATGAAATGCTAAGTGAAATAAACCAGCCACAGGAAAAAAAAAAAAAAAACAAACAAACAAAAAGGTCACACAGTGATTACCATCAAAGTCAGAAGAGTATTGCTGTTAAGAAGAGCAAAATATTGCGGTTGAGAAGAGCAAAGTATTGCAGTTAAGAAGAGCATGCTTTGTATGAGGCATGTGGGGAGCCTATGGGATGCTGTAATGTTCTGGTTTCTTTTTTTTTCAGAGATGTGGTCTTGCCCTGTTATCCAAGCTGGAGTGCAGTGACACGATCACAGCTCACTGCAGCCTTGAACTCCTGGGTTCAAGAAATCCTCCTGCCTCTGCCTCCCAGTAACTGGGACTACAGGCACACACTAACATGCCTGGCTAATTTTTTTATCCTTTGTAGAGATGGAGGTCTCGCTGTATTTCCCAAGCTGTCTCAAATGAAGTCCTGAGCAATCCTCCTGACTCAGCTTCCCAAAGCACTGGGATTATGTGTGTGAGCCACCACTCCCAGCCTACAGTGTTCTGTTTCTTAACCTGAGGTGATAAACAGTTTATTCTCATGATTTCTCAAGGTGTATATTTAGGATTTATACCCTTTTCTTCATGTGCATGTATTTTTATTATTTTTAAAGTTTTATAAACATATTAGCAGAATTAAAATCTAGGTTGAGGAAAAAAATCAGGTTTAATAAAAGAAAAATGAGGTTAAACTTGTATACTCATATAGAATACAAAGGAAAAAAACTAAAGAGAAAAACAATGAGCGATAAGATGATGACCATGAAGGAAACAGAATTAAGAGGTGGAAATTTAGGCAACTGATGTTCCCAGAAAAAAAGTCCAAGATGAAACAGAAAGGTATAATAGGTACTAAGTTTTATAATTGTATAGAATTTATAACTTTATAGAATTAATTCACTGAATCCTTACAATAACCCTATGAGGAATACCATTTTTAGGTTCTTTATACTAGTGGGAAAACGAACGTCAAAATTTCCCAAGGCCTTATGACTGCTAAGTGAGAAGCAGGTCAGTGGTAGACAGAGACCTTGAACCCCTCCCTGTCTGTGAGATCCTAAAGTCAGCTCTCTGAGACACTGTATCACACTGTCCCCTACTATTTCCTGTTCCAGATTAAAATATAATGTACTGCAATATTCCATGCCAAAGAATGGCAGTAAAATATTTTAAAAGACTTTAGGGGAAACTCGTATTTTGATCCAAGAATTTCATATGCAGTTCTCTTAGTCCATTCAGGCTGCCATTATAAAATACCATAGACTGGACAGATTATAAACAGCATTTATTGCTCACAGTTCTGGAGACTAGAAAGTCCAAGATCAAAGCACCAGCAGATTCGGTGTCTGGTGGGAGCCTGCTTCCTCATAGACAACCTTCTTCTCACTCTAACCACACATAGCAAAAGGGGCAAAGGGGTCTGTCTCTCTTGGGCCACTAATCTCATTCACGAGGGCTCCACCCCCATGACCTAATTACCACCCAAAGGCCCTACCTCCTAATACCATCACTTTGTGGGTGACGATTTCAACATATGAAGTTTAGGGGGACACAAACATTCAGACCATAGCAGCAGCCAAGTTGTCTCACCCTTGTGAAAGCAATAAGACAAACTCAGATATTTTAAAAAATACACCCATTCATGTGTAAATCTTTTTTAAGAAGATGTGTGAAGACAAATTTCAATTGACTGAAAGAAGAAGCCCTAAAAGGAGGTGAAAATGAAGAAGGAATGACATTACTCCAAGACCTCCAAAATGACTGAAACAAAGATACATTACATTGTAGGAACAGGTTTTTTAAAGAAGAAAAACTAGGATGGGCATGGTGGCTCACGCTTGTAATCCCAGCACTTTGGGAGGCTGAAGCAGGCGGATCACTTGAGGCCAGGAGTTCATGACCAGCCTGGACAACATGGTGAAACCCCGTCTCTACCAAAAAAAAAAAAAAATACAAAAATTAGCTGGGACTGGTGGTGTGCACCTGTAGTCTCAGCTACTTGGGAGGCTGAGGCAAGAGAATCACTTGAACTGGGGAGGCAGAGGTTGCAGTGAACTGAGATTGCGCCGTTGCACTCCAGCCTGGGCGACAAGAGGGAAACTCAGTCTCAAAAAAATAAAAATAAAGAAAAAAAGGAAAAACTAAACTAAAGCAATGTCAAAACATTCTTAATAGATACAATTTTTTATATTTTTATAATAATCTGGAATTTTTAAATCTAGATTTTTACAATTAAAAAAATGTTTACAATAATCCAGAATACATTAACAAAAATGAGTGAATGAGGAACAATGAGCAGCAAGAAGGTGGAAGGTAATGGAAAACATGACTTTACCCTTTAACAATTGGAGAAATGTAAGTTAAAACGTGCTTTTGAAAACTAAGTACTATAGCAAAATGTAAATATGTGTTTATCTCCAAAGAAGGACAAATAAGATCCATACTTCAAAACAATAGAAATACAAAGAACTATCAAAACAAAACTTGAAACAAGATGATAAGTAAGACCTAATGCATTAAAGTCAAAGGGCTGCAGATTGAGTTCAAACTGCTGTTTTTAAGAGGCTGTTATAAAATGCCATAAATGGGATAAAAGTAAAAGAAAAGGAAAATATATGAAAGACAAAGGAAAACAAAAGAGAAACAGAAAAGAAAAAACTAATTTCAAATTAAAATGAATTTAAGGCCAAAAGCTTTACATAGGGCAAATACTATCATTTTACATTAAGGTTCCTTAGTATCACAGCAACAGTCCAATCCTTATATGCTGACTAGAATTGTATTGAAACACATACATATTTCTTAAAAATTCAAGGATACATTTTCAGTAACTCAGTCATAATAGGAGATTTTGACACAGTCTCCACCTTGACAAATCCAATAAGAAAAAACTAAACACGAGACAATGTTTTAAAAAATACATAATACTATTTAATGAATACATATCAAATTATGTATCCCACAAGTCAAGCACCACCTTCTAAAAACCTTCTAAGTAAAAGAAAAAAATCAAAACTACTGTTACAATCAATTTAGAAATAATCAAAATGAGAACACTGCAGTACATATAAAAGGATATGATATTACCAATGAGTCACTCAGAGGGAAAAAATTGTAAGCACTTTAAATATTAAGCAATTTTAAGTGTCAAAATAATGAATTGAAAACTTATAAGAAAACAGTAAGGCCAGGTGCAATGGTGCACGCCTGTAGTCCTAGCTACTCAGGAGGATGACATAAGCCCAGGAGTTTGAGGGAGTTTGAAGCTGTAGCGCTCCATGACTGTGCCTGTGAATAGCCAAGGCACTCCAGCCTGGGAAACACTGCAAGATCTGTTTCTAAAAACAAACAAATAAAAGCAATAAAACCAGTCAAGGGTAAGCACGAGGAAGGAATTAATGAATAGGAAAAGAAGAAAGTAATGAATAAGAAAATAGAAAAATATTAAAACTGATATATTACCCCCAAAGATGGTTCTTTGAAAGAACTGATAAAAGAAACAAACTTCTGTTGAATCTAATTAGGAAGCAGACAGAAAGTCCTCATAGAAGAGTACTGGATTCACATCAGGAATCCAGATATGAGAACTTTTTTAAATAAAAGATTAAAACTTTCAAAAATCTGGATCAAACAATGAAATACTGTTTCACATCAGTTAGCCTAGCAAAACTTATAAAACTCTAACAATAACAAAGGCTGTGCATATGTAGTTGAATAGCTACGCTAGACCACAGCAAACTGCTTTGGTTTTGAGGATAAGCAAGCCTAGAGACTTCAAGTAGTTCAAAGTTGCTGTTATTTTAGTCTACTATGCAAACAGCAAATAGGTAGTGGGAGGATGTCTATCTGAGATGCAGGTGGGTGGATGTGGCTCCCTGTTACTTCCTTTGCATTTCATAGTGGCACACTGGAACTTCAGTCCATCAGGTCAGAGGACCATAGAATAGAGGGGTCCCTGATTCTTTATATCCCTAAACACACTAAAACCCAGAAACAACTTTTTTCACTCAAAAAGCCAAAGTGCCCATGCCTAGAGTTCGAACTCCATGACTTGACATCCTTGACATGGCAGTTCTGGGGCAATGTCCGTTGTCTGCACTGCAGGATCCAGGAGTCTTCCATTTGTGTCCACTTGAGATTTTTAATGCAATGGCTTGGCCATAATATTTCACAAGATAACCCACTACCCCATCCATTTTTTAATTCATTTATTCAACAAATATTTGGCAGCCTTTTATGTGCCAAGCAATGTCATAAGTTCTGGGAATGCAAAAACTTTGGACAAAAATAACTGCCCTCAGTATGGGCAGCATATTCTAGTAGGAAAGACCAATATTGTAAAAAAAAAAAAAAAAAAAAAAAAGTGTAATATTGACTGTGTACAGACAGCCATGAGAGCAAGTCATGGGAATTCAGAGAAGCTTTCACTGGGAAGGTACCTTTAAGAATGAGCTTTCTAGCCAAAGAGAGGTGACTCCAAGTGGAGCAGCCTTCTCCTCCAGATCCTATCACTTCCACTGGCCTCCTTGGAACATCATCCCTTTTGTCTAAATCCTATCACTTCCACAGGCCTCCTCAGAACATCATCTCTCTTGTCTAAACGACAGGTATTTCCCAGACACCTCCTTGTTGATTGCATTCAGCCTGACACTCTTCAGTCTTCTCCATTCTGTACATTTCCCTGCTTTATTCTGCCATGTGATCCTCACTGCCTTCAAGAGAAAATCTAAACTTCTTAACCTTATTGATATGGTTTGGATGTTGTCCCGTCTAAATCTTATGTTGAATTGTAATCCCCAGTGTTGGAGGTGGGGCCTAGAGGGAGGTGATTCGGTCACAAGAGTGGATCCCTCATGGCTTGGTGCTATCTTCGTGACAGTCGTGAGTTCTCATGAGATCTGGTTATTTAAAAGTGTGTGGCACTTCCTCCTCCCCTCTTGCTCGGGTTTTCACCATGTGAGGCACTTTCTCCCTCTTTGCCTTCCACCATGAGTACAAGCTGTCTGAGGCCCTCACCAGAAGCCAAGCAGATGTCAGTGCCGTATTTCCTGCACAACCTGAAGAACTGCAAGCCAATCAAACCTCTTTTCTTTATAAATTACCCAGCCCCAGGTATTTATTTATAGCAACACAGGAACAGCCTAACACATCTGACTTACATGGATCTTCAAGATCTGGCCTGTGTTTATCTCACCAGTATCATTTACTGAATTTTCCCAGTGTATTTAATTGGGAGAGACAGAAATTACTCAACTAAGATCACTTCCTAGACTCTTGCAAGTGAATTGCTTGCTAGATTTTCTTGCAGCTACCAACATTCTCTTTGCAACACGTGCCTGATATAGGACCAGAGCCTGGGAAAGTGCTATACACGTTCAGTGATGGTGATGATGCAGTTGGGAGTGAGGTGCTGGAAGTAGACTATAGGTCCATTAAAAATAAATGAATCAGGGCCGAGCGCGGTGGCTCACGCCTGTAATCCCAGCACATTGGGAGGCCGAGGCGGGTGGGTCACTTGAGGCCAGGAGTCTGAGACCAGCCTGGCCAGCACGATGAAACCTCATCTCTACCAAAAATACAAAAAAAAAATATTAGCCTGGCGTGGTGGTGCATGCCATAATCCCAGCTACCCGAGAGGCTGAGGTACGAGAATCACTTGAACCCGGGAGGCGGAGGTTGCAGTGAGCTGAGATTGCGCCACTGCACTCCAGCCTGGGTGACAGAGCAAGACTGTCTCAAAAAAAAAAAAGACAAAAGAAACAAAAACAAAAAAGAAATCAGGAGCTTTGGAAGAGAGAGAGAGGAAAGTAGGAGACAGTTAATAGTAAAAGAGGGAGATTTGAAACATGTCTGAGGCCTTGTGCCTCAACCTAATATCAAAATGCCTGGTGGAGGAGATAAATAGTAGAGATTCCAGGTAAGTGTGAAAATCTCCAATCAAAAGGAGCTTGTATTTTTCTTCCTGCCTGGAGTTCTATTCCAACAGACAGCTATATAAGTAGACAGTAGCAGGGAGATGGCCTAAGAGAACACCTGCTCACCCTCACTCACATGTACCAGAGTATGGCTGGGGAGGTGGGAAGAGCTTCAGGAGGTTCCAAAACCCTTAGCGAAGGATCCAGAAGGTGTCTGAAAATTACAAGACAAAACATTGAGCTTAACCCAATTGAGTGGCAGTGTACAGCACACAGCCAGTGGCCAGAGGGTAGACCAGATGAGTTTTGGAAGACCAGCAGGGTCACTGTGAGCAGATGCGGAACCTAGCCAGCAGAGGGTCATGGCTGGCCTCTCCTGGAGCACCCCCAAGAGAAACAGCCCACAAGATACAGGAGTAACAGATAGTGAGGAAAAGGCTGATGGCCAAAGGCCAAATGGAATAGCCTTCCAGCCAAAAGCCAGTGATGACCAAAAGACTCTTGCTTGATCTTAGGACCACATGAAAGCTTCACAAGCATTTGATCACTCTCAGGAAATGGGCAGAAAAGGGGCACAGATTCTAGGGAAAACCACTTGGGTTTACATCTCAAGTCTGCCAGTAAGTGCTATGTGACCTTGAGCAAGTTTTTTAAACAATCTGTGCCTTGGTTTCCTCATTGACAAAATGGGAATTATAACGGCACCTATCTTATGGGTTATCCTTCGCACATAGAACCATGCCTGCTGCAGGATGAGCACTCAATTCATGTTGCCAGGTAGTAATAAAAACATTATTAGACATTATTAGTAAAGACATATTAGTAATAAAGATGTTATTAATGCACGTGGTGATGTATTTGTATACAATCTGTACAGTGCAATCTGTGGGTATCACTACTTACCAGTTGTGCAACCTGTCATAAGGTCTTTGAGCCTTAGTTTCCTGGTATGTAAAATATAGGTAATAATGTGGATGTAGGGTACCAGGGTCAGGCATGGTGGCTCACACCTGTCATCCCAGTGCTTTGGGAGGCCAAAGCAGGAGGATCACTTGAGCCCAGGAGTTCAAGACCAGCCTGGGCAACAAAGTGAGACCTTGTCTCTGCAATAATAATAATAATAATAATGTGGAGTACCTGATGGACAATGAAGAGTTGGAGAGTAATGCCTCTCATTGGAATGATGACAGCCAGCACTTACAGGGCATATATTAAGCGCCAAGCAGTGTTCTAAATATATTATAGGTACTCAATTGTTTAATCTTCATACAACTCTATGAAGTAGGTGCTATGATTTTCCCCATCTTGCAGCTGAAGAAGGAGGCCCAGAGAAGTTAAGAAATGTGCCCAGTGTGACTCAACTGGGAAATGGCAAAGCTGGGCTTTGAATCTGTACAGTGTTCCAGAGTCTGTGCTCCTATACATTTCACCCTGCCATTCTTCTGCTCTTTGCATTTGTGCTTAAAGTCAACATCAGTGGAGTCTTTTCCCCTAAAAGATATGGACCATATCTGTTTTTCGTTCTTCACTAGATGAAAATATATTTGACTGTACTTGAAAAAGAAAATGTCTGAATCTAAACTCTGCTGGATTACCTCTACTGGAAATAGCAAATACTCAGACATAGATACTTAGAAATATCTGAGACACCACTATTTCTAACGTTTACCAAGCTGTTTATCCCCACAGAAGAAGCCCCCCACTCAGATAAGTAATTCACTGAAGCATAGAAACTGAGTAAGAGAGAATTTTTAACATTTTAGAATCTTCCACTAGATATCACTTTCTGACATAAATTCCCCTGAGTATGGGTCTAGTGCTTTTGCTGGATCAAAAGTATTACTGCACTTTTAAATCTATACTTAGGTTGTGACCAAAATGAAAATGTGGCCAAAATATTAAATATTCTGAAAGAAATAGGTTAAAAATGTGGTCACATGTGAAGATGCTAGGATGAGGTGACCTCAAAATCCCACCCAACCTTTCTTGTTGTGCTATAGAATCCATAATTTCTGCTTTTAAAACAGTTGACTTACAGAGCATATAAAGAATTTCATTTATTTCTAATTTTATATGGGAACTCAGACTTTGAAAGTCTTTCATGCATGGTGTGCAGCTAAAGTCATTTTTCAATTTTGTACCCTTTTGGCAAACTATGTTTTACTTTTGGGGTCCAATTATTTCAGACATGAGCAAGGATTACCTTTTAAAATCAAGGACTAAAGCACGGGTGTTGATAGAAAAAAAGCACATAAAGAATTATTAATAGAAAAGTTCAGAATTTAAAGTGGAGAAAGATACTAAAAGCCTTGAGTTTCCTATTATAGAAGGAGCTACTGCCTCCCTGCGGTGATGAAGTGTCTGTGCCTTCAAACTACATTGGTCTCTTGATTGAAGTTTAGTTTATCCTTAGCATTTTCAGACATGAAAAGCTTTCCTCTTTCTTTTTAGTTTATCCCTCTCGAATTTCTTTCTTTTGTCATTCTCTTATTTGTTCAAAGAAGCTTTAATAATATTAAAAAACAGAGTGAATTAAAAATGTTCACTCAGTTCAAAAGCTATTTCAGCAATCCTACAAATAAGTAGAAAGTGAAAATAATAGAGAGAAATGTAATATCTCCCAATAGAACAAAAGAGCGCCAAATAATTTGTGACTCCCAACACAAATTTTCACAACCCTTCTAAAATTTAATAGTAAAGAACACTTGGCTAGAAATAAAATTGTAATATTAATTTTCTAAAATCACAAGATTCAGAAATAAGGGACAATATACGCTAATGTATAAGTCATCTAACACATGGAAAAATATTTCATTGATTATTTGAAATGAAATTACAATTTTCTTTCCAGGGAGTGTTTGGGGAAGATAATTGATTAAATCCCGTATGCTTCTCTCCCTGCAGATATCTGAATGCTAGGTTAGTTCTAACTTTCTACAATCATGAGCAAGTGCTATTTTTAGTACAAAGTACTGCTCCATAAGTCATATTTATCCCTAGTCTATCAGCAGGTATGTAACCTACATACTATTGCATATAACATTATTGAATGATAATATCCCTGAGCTATTTTTTTAGCCACAACTGCCAAAAAATACTTACTGATGTTATGCAAGATGTTATAAAGTTGCACAAAGGAGTGTCCATGTTTGGCTCAGACTCTAGGCAAGTAGGGCATTTCTTCACTAGAACACCCTTCCTGTGGCTACAGCCCACAAAAAAATCCCCACACTGCAGAGTGGACACAGCAGGCAGAAAGAACACGAACACACAACACTGCAGAAAGCTGTAGCAGCATCTCATTATTTTTATGAACAAGAATATTAGACAGATGGCCTTATCCAGCATTTTGGAGACAAGCATGGCCTTTCATTAGAATCTGTTGATAAGGATTCAGCTCTTCAGGTCTCTCTCTCTCTCTCTCTCTCTCTCTCTCTCTCTGTCTCTCACTCTCTCTCTCTCTCTCTCTCTGTCCCTCACTCTCTCTCTCTCTTTCTTCACGGGCTCTCACTCTGCTGCCTAGGCTGGAGTGCAGTGGCATGATCATAGCTCCCTTCGGTTTTAAACACATGGGTTAAATCGATCTCCTACCTCAGCCTCCCAAGTAGCTGAGACAACAGGCATGCACCACCACTCCTGGCTCAGCATCTAAGGTTTATTTGGGGGCAGATTGTAAGTAAATCCTGTGAGTAAGAATAAATGTCTGGGTAAGAAGTGTACATCCCAGAGCCAACACTGTGGGGCAAGCATTGAGTGGGTGGGGCCTAGGAGAAACTCTTCATGTGCTGGGAGAAGACTACATCAGAGAACAGAACCATTCCCAAGACATACTGATTAGCAAGTATCCCTGAGAGAAGAACCAGAGAATGACAATGGAATTCTCCATGTGTGCATCATTTATACTTTTCTTGTGGATAAATGTATAACAAGTGGCTTGGACTAAGATGCCAGGATAACAGATAGCAAATTCCAAATGAGCTATAACATAGATTACCGTTATAGAGGGGTGGAGCCAAGATGGCCGAATAGGAACAGCTCCGGTCTACAGCTCCCAGCGCGAGCGACGCAGAAGACAGATGATTTCTGCATTTCCATCTGAGGTACTGTGTTCATCTCACAAAGGAGTGCCAGTCAGTGGGCGCAGGACAGTGGGTGAAGTGCACCATGCATGAGCCGAAGCAGGGCGAGGCATTGCCTCACTCAGGAAGCGCAAGGGGTCAGGGAGTTCCCTTTCCTAGTCAAAGAAAGGGGTGACAGACGGCACCTGGAAAATCAGGTCACTCCCACCCGAATACTGCGCTTTTCCAACAGGCTTAAAAAAGGGCACACCAGGAGATTATATCCCATACCTGGCTCAGAGGATCCTACACCCACAGAGTCTCACTGATTGCTAGCACAGCAGTCTGAAATCAAACTGCAAGGCTGCAGCGAGGCTGGGGGAGGGGCGCCTGCCATTGCCCAGGTTTGATTAGGTAAACAAAGCAGCCCGGAAGCTCGAACTGGGTGGAGCCCACCACAGCTCAAGGAGGCCTGCCTGCCTCTGTAGGCTCCACCTCTGGGGGCAGGGCACAGACAAACAAAAAGACAGCAGTAACCTCTGCAGACTTAAATGACCCTGTCTGACAGCTTTGAAGACAGTAGTGGTTTTCTCCCAGCACGCAGCTGGAGATCTGAGAATGGGCAGACTGCCTCCTTAAGTGGGTCCTTGACCCCCAAGCAGCCTAACTGGGAGGCAGCCCCAGTAGGGGCAGACTGACACCTCACACGGTCGGGTACTCCTCTGAGACAAAACTTCCAGAGGAACGATCAGGCAGCAGCATTTGCAGTTCACCAAGTTCTGCTGTTCTACAGCCACTGCTGCTGATACCCAGGCAAACAGGGTCTGGAGTGGACGTCTAGCAAACTCCAACAGGCCTGCAGCTGAGGGTCCTGTCTGTTAGAAGGAAAACTAACAAACAGAAGGGACATCCATACCAAAAACCCTTCTGTACGTCACCATCATCAAAGACCAAAAGTAGATAAAACCACAAAGATGGGGAAAAAACAGAGCGGAAAAACTGGAAACTCTAAAAAGCAGAGCACCTCTCCTCCTCCAAAGGAACGCAGCTCCTCACCAGCAAGGGAACAAAGTTGGATGGAGAATGACTTTGACGAGCTGAGAGAAGAAGGCTTCAGATGATCAAACTACTCCAAGCTACAGGAGGAAATTCAAACCAAAGGCAAAGAAGTTAAAAACTGTGAAAAAAAATTAGACGAATGGATAACTAGAATAAACAATGCAGAGAAGTCCTTAAAGGAGCTGATGGAGCTGAAAGCCAAGGCTCAAGAACTATGTGAAGAATGCAGAAGCCTCAGGAGCTGATGCAATCAACTGGAAGAAAGGGTATCAGTGATGGAAGATCAAATGAATGAAATGAAGCGAGAAGGGAAGTTTAGAGATAAAAGAATAAAAAGAAATGAACAAAGCCTTCAAGAAATATGGGACTATGAGAAAAGACAAAATCTACATCTGATTCGTGTACCTGAAAGTGAAAGGGAGAATGGAACCAAGTTGGAAAACACTCTACAGGATATTATCCAGGAGAACTTCCCCAATCTAGCAAGGCAGGCCAACACTCAGATTCAGAAAATACAGAGAACGCCACAAAGATACTCCTCGAGAAGAGCAACTCCAAGACACATAATTGTCAGACTCACCAAAGTTGAAATGAAGGAAAAAATGTTAAGGCAGCCAGAGAGAAAGGTCAGGTTGCCCACAAAGGGAAGCCCATCAGACTAACAGCGGATCTTTTGGCAGAAACTCTACAAGCCAGAAGAGAGTGGGGGCCAATATTCAACATTCTTAAAGAAAAGAATTTTCAACCCAGAATTCCATATCCAGCCAAACTAAGCTTCTTAAGTGAAAGAGAAATAAAATATTTTAAAGACAAGCAAATGCTGAGAGATTTTGTCACCACCAGGCCTGCCCTAAAAGAGCTCCTGAAGGAAGCACTAAACATGGAAAGAAGCAACCGGTACCAGCCACTACAAAAACATGCCAAAATGTAAAGACCATCAAGGCTAGTAAGAAACTGCATCAACTAACGAGCAAAATAACCAGCTAACATCATAATGACAGGACCAAATACACATAACAATATTAACTTTAAATGTAAATGGACTAAATGCTCCAATTAAAAGACACAGACTGGTAAATTGGATAAAGAGTCAAGACCCATCAGTGTGCTGTATTCAGCAAACCCATCTCACATGCGGAGACACACATAGGCTCAAAATAAAAGGATGGAGGAAGATCTACCAAGCAAATGGAAAACAAAAAAAGGCAGAGGTTGCAATCCTAGTCTCTGATAAAACAGCCTTTAAACCAACAAAGATCAAAAGACACAAAGAAGGCCATTACATAATGGTAAAGGGATCGATTCAACAAGAAGAGCTAACTATCCTAAATATAGATGCACCCAATACAGGAGCACCCAAATTCATAAAGCAAGTCCTGAGTGACCTACAGAAAGACTAAGACTTCCACACAATAATAATGGGAGACTTTAACACCCCACTGTCAACATTAGACAGATCAACGAGAAAGAAAGTTAACAAGGATGCCCAGGAATTGAACTCAGCTCTGCACCAAGCAGACCTAATAGACATCTACAGAACTCTCCACCCCAAATCAACAGAATATACATTTTTTTCAGCACCACACCACACCTATTCCAAAACTGACCACATACTTGGAAGTAAAGCTCTCCTCAGCAAATGTAAAAGAACAGAAATTACAACAAACTGTCTCTCAGACCACAGTGCAATCAAACTAGAACTCAGGACTAAGAAACTCACTCAAAACCGCTCAACTACATGGAAACTGAACAACCTGCTCCTGAATGACTACTGGGTACATAATAAAATGAAGGCAGAAATAAAGATGTTCTTTGAAACCAACGAGAACAAAGACACAACATACCAGAATCTATGGGACACATTCAAAGCAGTGTGTAGAGGGAAATTTATAGCACTAAATGCCCACAAGAGAAAGCAGGAAAGATCCAAAATTGACACCCTAACATCACAATTAAAAGAACTAGAAAAGCAAGAGCAAACACATTCAAAAGCTAGCAGAAGGAAAGAAATAACTAAAATCAGAGCAGAACTGAAGGAAATAGAGACACAAAAAACCCTTCAAAAAATCAATGAATCCAGGAGCTGGTTTTTTGAAAGGATCAACAAAATTGATAGACCGCTAGCAAGATTAATAAAGAAAAAAAAGAGAGAAGAATCAAATAGATGCAATGAAAAATGATAAAGGGGATATCACCACCGATCCCACAGAAATACAAACTACCATCAGAGAATATTACAAACACCTCTATGCAAATAAACTAGAAAATCTAGAAGAAATGGATAAATTCCTCAACACTTACACCCTCCCAAGACTAAACCAGGAAGAAGTTGAATCTCTGAATAGACCAATAACAGGAGCTGAAATTGTGGCAATAATCAATAGCTTACCAACCAAAAAAAGTCCAGGACCAGATGGGTTCACAGCCGAATTCTACCAGAGGTACAAGGAGGAGCTGGTACCATTCCTTCTGAAACTATTCCAATCAATAGAAAAAGAGGGAATCCTCCCTAACTCATTTTATGAGGCCAGCATCATCCTCATACCAAAGCCTGGCAGAGACACAACAAAAAAAGAGAATTTTAGACCAATATCCTTGATGAACATTGATGCAAAAATCCTCAATAAGATACTGGCAAACAGAATCCAGCAGCACATCAAAAAGCTTATCCACCATGATCAAGTGGGCTTCATCCCTGGGATGCAAGGCTGGTTCAATATACGCAAATCAATAAATGTAATCCAGCATATAAACAGAACCAAAGACAAAAACCACATGATTATCTCAATAGATGCAGAAAAGGCCTTTGACAAAATTCAACAACCCTTCATGCTAAAAACTCTCAATAAATTAGGAATTGATGGGACGTATCTCAAAATAATAAGAGCTATTTATGACAAACCCACAGCCAATATCGTACTGAATGGGCAAAAACTGGAAGCATTCCCTTTGAAAACTGGCACAAGACAGGGATGCCCTCTCTCACCACTTCTATTCAACATAGTGTTGGAAGTTCTGGCCAGGGCAATTAGGCAGGAGAAGGAAATCAAGGGTATTCAATTAGGAAAAGAGGAAGTCAAATTGTCCTTGTTTGCAAATGACATGATAGTATATCTAGAAAACCCCATTGTCTCAGCCCAAAATCTCCTTAAGCTGATAAGCAACTTCAGCAAAGTCTCAGCATACAAAATCAATGTGCAAAAATCACAAGCATTCTTATACATCAATAACAGACAAACAGAGAGCCAAATCATGAGTGAACTCCCATTCACAATTGCTTCAAAGAGAATAAAATACCTAGGAATCCAACTTACAAGGGATGTGAAAGACCTCTTCAAGGAGAACTACAAACCACTGCTCAAGGAAATAAAAGAGGATACAAACAAATGGAAGAACATTCCATGCTCATGGGTAGGAAGAATCAATATCATGAAAATGGCCATCCTTCCCAAGGTAATTTACAGATTCAATGCCATCCCCATCAAGCTACCAATGACTTTCTTCACAGAATTGGAAAAAACTACTTTAAAGTTCATATGGAACCAAAAAAGAGCCTGCATCGCCAAGTCAATCCTAAGCCAAAAGAACAAAGCTGGAGGCATCACGCTACCTGACTTCAAACTATACTACAAGGCTACAGTAACCAAAACAGCATGGTACTGGTACCAAAACAGAGATATAGATCAATGGAACAGAACAGAGCCGTCAGAAATAATGCCACATATCTACAACTATCTGATCTTTGACAAACCTGACAAAAACAAGAAATGGGGAAAGGATTCCCTATTTAATAAATGGTGCTGGGAAAACTGGCTAGCCATATGTAGAAAGCTGAAACTGGATCCCTTCCTTACACCTTATACAAAAATCAATTCAAGATGGATTAAAGACTTAAATGTTAGACCTAAAACCATAAAAACCCTAGAAGAAAACCTAGGCATTACCATTCAGGACATAGGCATGGGCAAGGACTTCATGTCTAAAACACCAAAAGCAATGGCAACAAAAGCCAAAATTGACAAATGGGATCTAATTAAACTAAAGAGCTTCTGCACAGCAAAGGAAACTACCATCAGAGTGAACAGGCAACCTACAAAATGGGAGAACATTTTCACAACCAACTCATCTGACAAAGGGCTAATATCCAGAATCTACAATGAACTCCAACAAATTTACAAGAAAAAAACAAACAACCCCATCAAAAAGTGGGCGAAGGACATGAACAGACACTTCTCAAAAGAAGACATTTATGCAGCCAAAAAACACATGAAAAAATGCTCACCATCACTGGCCATCAGAGAAATGCAAATCAAAACCACAATGAGATACCATCTCACACCAGTTAGAATGGCAATCATTAAAAAGTCAGGAAACAACAGGTGCTGGAGAGGATGTGGAGAAATAGGAACACTTTTACACTATTGGTGGGACTGTAAACTAGTTCAACCCTTGTGGAAGTCAGTGTGGCGATTCCTCAGGGATCTAGAACTAGAAATTCCATTCGACCCAGCCATCCCATTACTGGGTATATACCCAAAGGACTATAAATCATGCTGCTATAAAGACACATGCACACGTATGTTTATTGCCGCATTATTCACAATAGCAAAGACTTGGAACCAACCCAAATGTCCAACAATGATACACTGGATTAAGAAAATGTGGCACATATACACCATGGAATACTATGCAGCCATAAAAAATGATGAGTTCACGTCCTTTGTAGGGACATGGATGAAACTGGAAATCATCATTCTCAGTAAACTATCGCAAGAACAAAAAACCAAACACCGCATATTCTCACTCATAGGTGGGAATTGAACAATGAGAACACATGGACACTGGAAGGGGAACATCACACTTCGGGGACTGTTGTGGGGTGGGGGGAGGGGGGAGGGATAGCATTGGGAGATATACCTAATGCTAGATGACAAGTTGGTGGGTGCAGCACACCAGCATGGCACATGTATACATATGTAACTTACCTGCACATTGCGCACATGTACCATAAAACCTAAAGTATAATAATGATAATAATAATAATAATAATAAAAGAAAAATAAAATAAAATAAAATAAAATAAAATAAAATAAATAAAAAAATAAAAAAAAAAATAAAAATAAAAAAAAAAAAAAAAAAAAAAAATTGACACCCTAATGTCACAATTAAAAGAACTAGAAAAGCAAGAGCAGACACATTCAAAAGCTAGCTGAAGACAAGAAATAACTAAAATCAGAGCAGAACTGAAGGAAATAGAGACAAAAAAACCCTTCAAAAAATTAATGAATCCAGGAGCTGGTTTTTTGAAAGGATCAACAAAATCGATAGACCACTAGCGAGACTAATAAAGAAAAAAAGAGAGAAGAATCAAATAGATGCAATAAAAAATGATAAAGGGGATATCACCACCGATCCCACAGAAATACAAACTACCATCAGAGAATACTACAAACACCTCTACGCAAATACACTAGAAAATCTAGAAGAAATGGATAAATTCCTCGACACATACACTCTCCCAAGACTAAACCAGGAAGAAGTTGAATCTCTGAATAGACCAATAACAGGCTCTGAAATTGTAGCAATAATCAATAGCTTACCAACCAAAAAAAGTCCAGGACCAGATGGATTCACAGCCAAATTCTACCAGCGGTACAAGGAGGAGCTAGTAACATTCCTTCTGAAATTATTCCAATCAATAGAAAAAGAGGGAATCCTCCCTAACTCATTTGATGAGGCCAGTATCATCCTGATACCAAAGCCTGGCTGAGACACAACAAAAAAAGAGAATTTTAGACCAATATCCTTGATGAACATTGATGCAAAAATCCTCAGTAAAATACTGGCAGACCGAATCCAGCAGCACATCAAAAAGCTTATCCACCATGATCAATGGGCTTCATCCCTGGGATGCAAGGCTGGTTCAACATATGCAAATCAATAAACGTAATCCAGCATATAAACAGAACCAAAGACAAAAACCACATGATTATCTCAATACATGCAGAAAAGGCCTTTGACAAAATTCAACAGCCCTTCACGCTAAAAACTCTCAATAAATTAGGTATTGATGGGACATATCTCAAAATAATAAGAGCTATCTATAACAAACCCACAGCCAATATCATACTGAATGGGCAAAAACTGGAAGCATTCCCTTTGAAAACAGGCACAAGACAGGGATGCCCTCTCTCACCACTCCTATTCAACATAGTGTTGGAAGTTCTGGCCAGGGCAGTTAGGCAGGAGAAGGAAATCAAGGGTATTCAATTAGGAAAAGAGGAAGTCAAATTGTCCTTGTTTGCAGATGACATGATTGTATATCTAGAAAACCCCACTGTCTCAACCCAAAATCTCCTTAAGCTGATAAGCAACTTCAGCAAAGTCTCAGCATACCAAATCAATGTACAAAAATCACAAGCATTCTTATACACCGATAACAGACAAACAGAGAGCCAAATCATGAGTGAACTCCCATTCACAATTGCTTCAAAGAGAATAAAATACCTAGGAATCCAACTTACAAGGGATGTGAAGGACCTCTTCAAGGAGAACTACAAAGCGCTGCTCAATGAAATAAAAGAGGATACAAACAAATGGAAGAACATTCCATGCTCAAGGGTAGGAAGAATCAATATCGTGAAAATGGCCATACTGCCCAAGGTAATTTATAGGTTCAATGCCATCCCCATCAAGCTACCAATGACTTTCTTCACAGAATTGGAAAAAACTACTTTAAAGTTCATATGGAACCAAAAAATCCCGCATCACCAAGTCAATCCTAAGCCAAAAGAACAAAGCTGGAGGCATCACACTACCTGACTTCAAACTGTACTACAAGGCTACAGTAACCAAAACAGCATGGTACTGGTACCAAAACAGAGATATAGATCAATGGAACAGAACAGAGGCCTCAGAAATAATGCTGCATATCTACAACCATCTGATCTTTGACAAACCTGACAAAAACAAGCAATGGGGAAAGGATTCCTTATTTAATAAATGGTGCTGGGAAAACTGGCTAGCCATAGGTAAAAAGCTGAAACTGGATCCCTTCCATACACCTTATACAAAAATTAATTCAAGAGGGATTAAAGACTTACATATTAGACCTAAAACCACAAAAACCCTAGAAGAAAACCTAGGCAATACCATTCAGGACATAGGCATGGGCAAGGACTTCATGTCTAAAACACCAAAAGCAATGGCAACAAAAGCCAAAATTCACAAATGGGATCTAATCAAACTAAAGAGCTTCTGCACAGCAAAAGAAACTACCATCAGGGGGGAGGAGCCAAGATGGCCGAATAGGAACAGCTCCGGTCTACAGCTCGAGCGCGAGCGACGCAGAAAATGGGTGATTTCTGCATTTCCATCTGAGGTACCGTGTTCATCTCACTAGGGAGTGCCAGACAGTGGGCGCAGGTCAGTGGGTGAGTGCACCGTGCGCCAGCCGAAGCAGGGCGAGGCATTACCTCACTCGGGAAGCGCAAGGGGTCAGGGAGTTCCCTTTCCAGGGGTGACAGACGGCACCTGGAAAATCGGGCCACTCCCACCCGAACACTGTGCTTTTCCGACGGGCTTAGGAAACGGTGCCCCAGGAGAGTATAGCCCGCACCTGGCTCAGATGGTCCTACGCCCACGGAGTCTCGCTGATTGCTAGCACAGCAGTCTGAGATCAAACTGCAAGTCAGCAGCGAGGCTGGGGGAGGGGCGCCCGCCATTGCCCAGGCTCGCTTAGGTAAACAAAGCAGCCTGGAAGCTTGAACTGGGTGGAGCCCACCACAGCTCAAGGAGGCCTGCCTGCCTCTGTAGGCTCCACCTCTGGGGGCAGGGCACAGACAAACAAAAAGACAGCAGTAACCTCTGCAGACTTAAATGTCCCTGTCTGACAGCTTTGAGGAGAGCAGTGGTTCTCCCAGCACGCAACTGGAGATCTGAGAACGGGCTGACTGCCTCCTCAAGTGGGTCCCTGACCCCTGACCCCCGAGCAGCCTAACTGGGAGGCACACCCCAGCAGGGGCAGACTGACACCTCACACGGCCGGCCAGGTACTCCAACAGACCTGCAGCTGAGGGTCCTGTCTGTTAGAAGGAAAACTAACAGAAAGGACATCCACACCAAAAACCCATCTGTACATCACCATCATCAAAGACCAAAAGTAGATAAAACCACAAAGATGGGGAAAAAACAGAGCTGAAAAACTGGAAACTCTAAAAACCAGAGTACCTCTCCTCCTCCAAAGGAACGCAGTTCCTCACCAGCAACGGAACAAAGCTGGACGGAGAATGACTTTGACGAGCTGAGAGAAGAAGGCTTCAGACGATCAAATTACTCCGAGCTACGGGAGGATATTCAAACCAAAGGCAAAGAAGTTGAAAACGCTGAAAAAAATTTAGAAGAATGTATAACAAGAATAACCAATACAGAGAAGTGCTTAAAGGAGCTGATGGAGCTGAAAACCAAGGCTCGAGAACTACGTGAAGAATGCAGAAGCCTCAGGAGCCAATGCGATCAAATGGAAGAAAGGGTATCAACCCTGGAAGATGAAATGAATGAAATGAAGCGAGAAGGGAAGTTTAGAGAAAAAAGAATAAAAAGAAACGAGCAAAGCCTCCAAGAAATGTGGGACTATGTGAAAAGACCAAATCTACGTCTGATTGGTGTACCTGAAAGTGACGGGGAGAATGGAAACAAGTTGGAAAACACTCTGCAGGATATTATCCAGGAGAACTTCCCCAATCTAGCAAGGCAGGCCAACATTCAGATTCAGGAAATACAGAGAACGCCACAAAGATACTCCTCGAGAAGAGCAACTCCAAGACACATAATTGTCAGACTCACCAAAGTTGAAATGAAGGAAAAAATGTTAAGGGCAGCCAGAGAGAAAGGTCGGGTTACCATCAAAGGGAAGCCTATCAGACTAACAGCGGATCTCTCAGCAGAAACCCTACAAGCCAGAAGAGAGTGGGGGCCAATATTCAACATTCTTAAAGAAAAGAATTTTCAACCCAGAATTTCGTATCCTGCCAAACTAAGCTTCATAAGTGAAGGAGAAATAAAATACTTTACAGACAAGCAAATGCTGAGAGATTTTGTCACCACCAGGCCTGCCCTAAAAGAGCTCCTGAAGGAAGCGCTAAACATTGAAAGGCACAACCGGTACCAGCCACTGCAAAATCATACCGAAATGTAAAGACCATCGAGAATAGGAAGAGACTGCATCAACTAACGAGCAAAATAACCAGCTAACATCGTAATGACAGGATCAGATTCACACATAACAATATTAACTTTAAATGTAAATGGACTAAATGCTCCAATTAAAAGACACAGACTGGCAAATTGGATAAAGACTCAAGACCCATCAGTGTGCTGTATTCAGGAAACCCATCGCACGTGCAGAGACACACATAGGCTCAAAATAAAAGGATGGAGGAAGATCTACCAAGCAAATGGAAAACAAAAAAAGGCAGGGGTTGCAATCCTAGTCTCTGATAAAACAGACTTTAAACCAACAAAGATCAAAAGAGACAAAGAAGGCCATTACATAATGGTAAAGGGATTAATTCAACAAGAAGAGCTAACTATCCTAAATATATATGCACCCAATACAAGAGCACCCAGATTCATAAAGCAAGTCCTGAGTGACCTACAAAGAGACTTAGACTCCCACACATTAATAATGGGAGACTTTAACACCCCACTGTCAACATTAGACAGATCAACGAAACAGAAAATCAACAAGGATACCCAGGAATTGAACTCAGCTTTGCACCAAGCAGACCTAATAGACATCTACAGAACTCTCCACCCCAAATCAACAGAATATACATTTTTTTCAGCACCACACCACACCTATTCCAAAATTGACCATATACTTGGAAGTAAAGCTCTCCTCAATAAATGTAAAAGAACAGAAATTATAACAAACTGTCTCTCAGATCACAGTGCAATCAAGCTAGAACTCAGGATGAAGAATCTCACTCAAAACCGCTCAACTACGTGGAAACTGAACAACCTGCTCCTGAATGACTACTGGGTACATAATGAAATGAAGGCAGAAATAAAGATGTTCTTTGAAACCAACGAGAACCAAGACACAACATACCAGAATCTCTGGGATGCATTCAAAGCAGTGTGTAGAGGGAAATTTATAGCACTAAATGCCCACAAGAGAAAGCAGGAAAGATCCAAAATTGACACCCTAACATCACAATTAAAAGAACTAGAAAAGCAAGAGCAAACACATTCAAAAGCTAGCAGAAGGCAAGAAATAACTAAAATCAGAGCAGAACTGAAGGAAATCGAGACACAAAAAACTCTTCAAAAAATTAATGAATCCAGGAGCTGGTTTTTTGAAAGGATCAACAAAATTGATAGACCACTAGCAAGATTAATAAAGGATAAAAGAGAGAAGAATCAAATAGATGCAATAAAAAATGATAAAGGGGATATCACCACCGATCCCACAGAAATACAAACTACCATCAGAGAATATTACAAACACCTCTATGCAAATAAACTAGAAAATCTAGAAGAAATGGATAAATTCCTCGACACATACACTCTCCCAAGACTAAACCAGGAAGAAGTTGAATCTCTGAATAGACCAATAACAGGAGCTGAAATTGTGGCAATAATCAATAGCTTACCAACCAAAAAAAGTCCAGGACCAGATGGGTTCACAGCCGAATTCTACCAGAGGTACAAGGAGGAGCTGGTACCATTCCTTCTGAAACTATTCCAATCAATAGAAAAAGAGGGAATCCTCCCTAACTCATTTTATGAGGCCAGCATCATCCTCATACCAAAGCCTGGCAGAGACACAACCGAAAAAGAGAATTTTAGACCAATATCCTTGATGAACATCGATGCAAAAATCCTCAATAAAATACTGGCAAACAGAATCCAGCAGCACATCAAAAAGCTTATCCACCATGATCAAGTGGGCTTCATCCCTGGGATGCAAGGCTAGTTCAATATACACAAATCAATAAATGTAATCCAGCATATAAACAGAACCAAAGTCAAAAACCACATGATTATCTCAATAGATGCAGAAAAGGCCTTTGACAAAATTCAACAACCCTTCATGCTAAAAACTCTCAATAAATTAGGTATTGATGGGACATATCTCAAAATAATAAGAGCTATTTATGACAAACCCACAGCCAATATCATACTGAATGGGCAAAAACTGGAAGCATTCCCTTTGAAAACAGGCACCACTTCTATTCAACATAGTGTTGGAAGTTCTGGCCAGGGCAATTAGGCAAGAGAAGGAAATCAAGGGTATTCAATTAGGAAAAGAGGAAGTCAAATTGTCCCTGTTTGCAGATGACATGACAGTATATCCAGAAAACCCCATTGTCTCAGCCCAAAATCTCCTTAAGCTGATAAGCAACTTCAGCAAAGTCTCAGGATACAAAATCAATGTACAAAAATCACAAGCATTCTTATACATCAATAACAGACAAACAGAGAGCCAAATCATGAGTGAACTCCCATTCACAATTGCTTCAAAGAGAATAAAATACCTAGGAATCCAACTTACAAGGGATGTGAAGGACCTCTTCAAGGAGAACTACAAACCACTGCTCAAGGAAATAAAAGAGGATACAAACAAATGGAAGAACATTCCATGCTCATGGGTAGGAAGAATCAATATCATGAAAATGGCCATCCTTCCCAAGGTAATTTACAGATTCAATGCCATCCCCATCAAGTTACCAATGACTTTCTTCACAGAATTGGAAAAAACTACTTTAAAGTTCATATGGAACCAAAAAAGAACCCGCATCCCCAAGTCAATCCTAAGCCAAAAGAACAAAGCTGGAGGCATCACGCTACCTGACTTCAAACTATACTACAAGGCTACAGTAACCAAAACAGCATGGTACTGGTACCAAAACAGAGATATAGATCAATGGAACAGAACAGAGCCGTCAGAAATAATGCCACATATCTACAACTATCTGATCTTTGACAAACCTGACAAAAACAAGAAATGGGGAAAGGATTCCCTATTTAATAAATGGTGCTGGGAAAACTGGCTAGCCATATGTAGAAAGCTGAAACTGGATCCCTTCCTTACACCTTATACAAAAATCAATTCAAGATGGATTAAAGACTTAAATGTTAGACCTAAAACCATAAAAACCCTAGAAGAAAACCTAGGCAATACCATTCAGGACATAGGCATGGGCAAGGACTTCATGTCTAAAACACCAAAAGCAATGGCAACAAAAGCCAAAATTGACAAATGGGATCTAATTAAACTAAAGAGCTTCTGCACAGCAAAGGAAACTACCATCAGAGTGAACATGCAACCTACAAAATGGGAGAACATTTTCGCAACCTACTCATCTGACAAAGGGCTAATATCCAGAATCTACAATGAACTCCAACAAATTTACAAGAAAAAAACAAACAACCCCATCAAAAAGTGGGCGAAGGACATGAACAGACACTTCTCAAAAGAAGACATTTATGCAGCCAAAAAACACATGAAAAAATGCTCATCGTCACTGGCCATCAGAGAAATGCAAATCAAAACCACAATGAGATACCATCTCACACCAGTCAGAATGGCATTCATTAAAAAGTCAGGAAACAACAGGTGCTGGAGAGGATGTGGAGAAATAGGAACACTTTTACACTGTTGGTGGGACTGTAAACTAGTTCAACCCTTGTGGAAGTCAGTGCGGCGATTCCTCAGGGATCTAGAACTAGAAATTCCATTTGACCCAGCCATCCCATTACTGGGTATATACCCAAAGGACTATAAATCATGCTGCTATAAAGACACATGCACACGTATGTTTATTGCGGCATTATTCACAATAGCAAAGACTTGGAACCAACCCAAATGTCCAACAATGATAGACTGGATTAAGAAAATGTGGCACATATACACCATGGAATACTATGCAGCCATAAAAAATGATGAGTTCACGTCCTTTGTAGGGACATGGATGAAATTGGAAATCATCATTCTCAGTAAACTATCGCAAGAACAAAAAACCAAACACCGCATATTCTCACTCATAGGTGGGAATTGAACAATGAGAACACATGGACACAGGAAGGGGAACATCACACTTCGGGGACTGTTGTGGGGTGGGGGGAGGGGGGAGGGATAGCATTGGGAGATACACCTAATGTTAAATGATGAGTTAATGGGTGCAGCGCACCAGCATGGCACATGTATACATATGTAACTTACCTGCATGTTGCGCACATGTACCATAGAGCCTAAAGTATAATAATAATAATAATAATAATAATAATAATAATGAAAAGAAAAAAAGTAAAAAAATTAAAAAATAAAAATAATAAATAAATAAATAAATAAATAATAAAAAAAAAAAAAAGAAACTACCATCAGAGTGAACAAGCAACCTACAAAATGGGAGAAAATTTTTGCAACCTACTCATCTGACAAAGGGCTGATATCCAGAATCTACAATGAACTCAAACAAATTTACAAGAAAAAAACAAACAACCCCATCAAAAAGTGGGCGAAGGATATGAACAGGTACTTCTCAAAAGAAGACATTTATGCAGCCAAAAAACACATGAAAAAATGCTCATCGTCACTGGCCATCAGAGAAATGCGAATCAAAACCACAGTGAGATACCATCTCACACCAGTTAGAATGGCAATCATTAAAAAGTCAGGAAACAACAGGTGCTGGAGAGGATGTGGAGAAATAGGAACACTTTTACACTGTTGGTGGGACTGTAAACTAGTTCAACCATTGTGGAAGTCAGTGTGGCGATTCCTCAGGGATCTAGAACTAGAAATACCATTCGACCCAGCCATCCCATTACTGGGTATATACCCAAAGGATTATAAATCATGCTGCTATAAAGACACATGCACACGTTTGTTTATTGCGGCACTCTTCACAATAGCAAAGACTTGGAACCAACCCAAATGTCCAACAACAATAGACTGGATTAAGAAAATGTGGCACATATACACCATGGAATACTATGCAGCCATAAAAAATGAAGAGTTCATGTCCTTTGTAGGGACATGGATGAAGCTGGAAACCATCATTCTCAGCAAACTATCACAAGGACAAAAAACCAAACACCACATGTTCTCACTCATAGGTGGGAACTGAACAATGAGAACACATGGACACAGGAAGGGCAACATCACACTCCGGGGACTGTTGTAGGGTGGGGGGAGGGGGGAGGGATAGCATTAGGAGATATACCTAATGTTAAATGACGAGTTAATGGGTGCAGCACACCAACGTGGCACATGTATACATATGTAACAAACCTGCACATTGTGCACATGAACCCTAAAACTTAAAGTATAATAATAATAAAATTTTAAAAAATATTTAAAAAAAAAAAAGATAGATTACCACAGAGAAAAGTAGATGAGGTGGTGCATGTTTCCACCTAGCACAGGACCTGGCCATTGTTAAACAGGGTTATGTCTACGGCTTATAGTGACCTTTAAGTCCATTAGATAAAAGTGACCCAAAATCAGTCTGCTAGATTCTTTACCATTAGTTGGGGAGACTGGAGACTAACACATTGAGCAAGTTTAAAGGGACAGTTGGAGACAAAAATACCATAGTTTTCATAATTTTAGCCCATGATCCCTGCTCCTTCAATTCACTATTTAAAAGAGCATGGAGTGAGTTACAGGTAACTCCATTACTTATTGATATTAAGGCCTTATGGCCTCAGAAACCTATACATTAGTAATCTGGCTGGATATTGTTAGAAAGACACCTAAATCGGGTGAACTTTATCCATCCTGAGTGGACAGATAAGGCAACATAGTGCATCTTCTGGAATCTGTCCCAATGCAGCACCCATCTCACTTATTATTTGTTTTCTCAATATTTAATCCCTATTCTTTGCAACACAGATCAAAAAGCAAATCCTCGTGGTCACTGTGATCTTTGTTTCATGAATAAGTTTCAGTCATCTCAAATAATGGAAACTTATTATACCAAATGAACACATTTGGGAGTAAGGGTGGAAGGATTCCAAAAATGGCCATGTTTCAAGATGCAGGGCAGTCTAGAAACTATCACCCAGCAGAGTTAATGAAACTTCTTCCTAATGTTCCACCGTCAGTACACCTCTTCCACCCCTTGTTTGTTCTTAGTCAATTTTTCTTTCATTACAGAATGGCTGCTGCTGTCTGAGTCTTTCAACTTTTCTAGGAAGAGGGTATAATTAGTCTACTTAATTATCATTATTCTTACTAAGGAAGCTTTTTCCTATCAAGTCATTTCATAGGTTCAGCAACCAGTCTATGGATTAGGTGCCCTTAGGAAACTTGATCCCACCCCTTTGCTTAAGGAAGAGACGGAGGCTGGCTCCTTAGTCCAGCAGAGAGATGCAAGCAGGAGGATGTGGACATGCTGATTGACATGACTAGTATCCTAATGTTAAGAATTAGGGTTTTCTACTCTGTACAGATAACTTTAGACTTTATTAATTAACAGATCTTATCTGCTATGGGAACAGATCCAAATTTAACATATAGCATAGCTACATTATTATTAAACACATTTTGTGATCACATCCTTCTTAATAAATAAAAATAAGCTCTGGACATGTTTAAATATGTTTCTATTTGACAATCACAGCTTCAATAATCTATTTAATAATAAGAAATCCCCGAATCACTCCACAGAGCTATTATTTTGTGGAAGGTCCTGCAGAAAAGTGAGGATTTTTAACGCAGTTAGTTTCCTTCAACAGATACAGGCAGATTCTTAAGTGTTACAGATAGCTAATGATACCGACTTAAAACCAAAAGGTGCAGATGGGGAAGCAGATGTAGCTGTCACTGTATGTATAGGCTGAGTACGCACAGCAGGTGCACTGTATGTTCTTGCCAAAGAACCTGCAATAATAAAACATTAGCTCCCTGAAACCGTGCTGGACTTTAGACTCCAAATGGAAAATAATCATTAGAGCCATTTACAACAAGCCATGTCGTCAGAAGTGTGTACGGCACTCAATAAGTAAATATAATTCAAAAGGCCCAATGTAAATTTACAAGAAGATAAGAAGAGTCACCACATAACAAACACAAAAATAGAAGTCTGTTGGTCCAAAGTCTGCTCAGAGACTGTCACATTTACTTCTGTAACTCCAGGCAGAGCGATGTCTATCTACACTGTAATAGTTATCTAATCAATTAACAAACATACCTAATTAAGAACATTGCATAACATGCCTTGGCAATGTATTTTATGGTCCTAAAAAGTGAGAGATATCTTCATTAAAATAATTAAAGACATTTTTTTTTTTTTGAGATGGAGTCTCACTCTGTTGCCCAGCCTAGAGTGCAGTGGTGCGATCTCGGCTCACTGCAACCTCCGCCTCCCGGGTTCAAGCAATTCTCCTGCCTCAGCCTCCTGAGGAGCTGGGATTACAGGCATGCGCCACCACACCCAGCTAATTTTTGTATTTTTGGTAGAGACAGGGTTTCACCACGTTGGCCAGGCTGGTCTCGAACTCCTGACCTCAAATGATCCACCCACTTCGGCCTCCCAAAGTGCTAGGATTACACTTTGGAAGTAAACTGAGCCAAGGTACCTAACCAAAAGACAATTATTAATCAAGCCATTTCACAGTTTATTACTCGGAATCTTATTTTCTCAACATCCCTATTAAATTAAGAACCTAACTCTGGGTTTTCATCAAAACCCTGAATTCAATGATAACATTCTCTTCAGTTACATGATATTGTACTACCATTAATATTTCAGCAACCTGATGGCCTTTTTAATAGAAATACTTCCTTGCTGAAAAAGATATACTTGATAAATCAATAGGCTTAATGTTCTCATTAAAAATAGAATTTTAGAATTAAACATCGCAGTAGACCATACAGGATGGCATAATCTGTGCTCGACAGAGAAGGATTGTGTCTGACTCTGTGCTCCCTAACTACCTTATTAGTATTTAGTAAATAATTAAAGAAGAGCAATTTCATCTATTCTCATAACTTCAGCTATTATTCTATGCTTATGGCTCCCAAAACTGAGTCTCCTGAGTTGAAAATGCACATTTCCAAGTGACTGCTGGACTTCTTCCTATGGGAGTCCCAAAATATGACAACGCTTCTCTTAGCTGACATTGCCATTTAAATTGTGGTCTGCCACAGCGGCACCACTGGTATCACCTGAGAGCTTGTTAGAATGCAAAACCTCAGACCTACTCGATGGAAATCTGCATTTTATCATTATTCCTTCAGGATTCATGTTCAAGTTTGAGAAGCACTGCTCTATGATTTTTTCATCTCTTCTTTACAAATGTTTTCAAACATGCAGAATACTTAACCTATTAGCATCTTACAAGGATTTGATGAAGATTAATTTTTAAACCTCTGCAGATTTACTTTTAAATTGCCTTGAAGAAAAGGCTCTAAGCCACTAAATAAAGTGAAATGTGATCCTTCCTTATTGGAGGTTCTTTATTCAGTATACTTATCACTTCAAAGTGACATTTTTACTGCTACTCATAAGTAATCTTCAGATTTGTTATTCTTAGAAAAAGTTCTAATCTCTACAAAAATTGTTGATTTTGTCGATTTTCCTATTTTGCCAAAACAAACAGTGCAGTCCCCAGAACAGGTTAAATGTACACACAGGATCATTCTGTGGATGCTTCACCCTGTACCCTGTTAAGGCAGTTGAGCAAGATCTTGACCAGAAGAGAAAACAGCAGCTTCCCCAGCACAGCAGGACACACTTTCCGTAGGAAACAGACTCATAACACCAAGCTCTACAATGTACTTTTCTCCACTTAAATACACAGTTATTGCAGTTGGAAAATATACAGTTCTGTGGAGAGTGTGTCCACGATGTCCTGCTTGGGAGCATTCTAATCGGCAAACACCTGCTACATAACTGTCTACCCACTTTCTTTTAATGACAGTATCAAAGACTGCCAGATGGCCTTTTAGGTGAAAGCTAATAGCCCCTCAGATTGTGTTATTGTGTAAAATGGAGTTAAGTATTTCCCCGTAAAATTCTGGTCAAAGTTTACTTTGGTATGTCATATACAAATCCTTCCTAACTCAGCAACATTCTTTTCTCTAAAGGTAAAAGTCACTCACAGCATTCAGCAACTTACAGCTGTGTTGTTTGACTTATCACTGAAAGTATTTTACAGAGTCAGGTGACCAACAGTGATATTGTGGAGGGATTCTTGAATGAATTGGGTAAAGAGATAGGACCTAACGATTTCAATTGACCCTTTTAACTCCCAAAGTCCAGTTTCCCAACCTTTATTCATGAGTGGTGAATGTATGATTGTTACATCAAGTCTCACTTGAAATTCATTAGAGGAAAAGTAGATGGATCTTGATCATTAAATAACTAAGCAATTATGCTTCTTAATTGGCCTGGGCAAAAAACTTTGAATAATTTTTAAGACTAATGTAAAAAAAAAAACACATGTATTTTATGCTTATCAGAAGAACTGATATTCAATTTTCTTCTTAGCTTTAGAAATGGATTAATACTTTCAAACTATCACTTTTTTGCTTTTATTAACGTCTCCATTGATTCGTTTTGTTCATTTCATTAAAATTCTGATTTTAAGCCAGGCACGGTGGCTTCCACCTGTAATCCTGGCTATTTAGAAGGCTAAGACAGAAGGATCACTGGAGGCCAGGAGATTGAGACCAGCCCGAACAATACAGCGAGATCCTGTCTCTAAAAAAAAAAAAAAAAGAAAAGAAAAGAAAAATTCTGACTTTATCATTATCTCCTTTCCCTTTCTTTCTTTAGATTTATTTGTTCTCCTTTGCTGTTTTCTTGGGTTAAATGCAACATTTACTTCTTTTCAATTCTTTCTCCAGTTGCATTTAAAACAACTTATTTCTGTGTAATAATCCCTTTTCAATACAAATTTTGGCATATTTTTACTGTTCAGTTCTAAACGTATTATGATTTTCATTGAAATTTCTCAACTCATGAGTAAATCAAACCTGACTGATTGGGTTCCTAACAGTTTAACAAGGATAGAGCAGTAGGTTTGAATTGTATTATCACCCCACGCCAGCGATTATAAACAAATGCAGTAATAAAATACTCCAACCTGAAAAAAACTTTTATTGGTCTACGACCTATACAATTGCTGTAGTTACTCCCTGAGTTTTAATAATGCGTGTGTAACCGTCTGATTAGTACATTTTTATAAGTTATCTTTCAATAAACATTGTGTTCTACATGGAACTTAATTCAGAGAACCCCCAGTTACACAATGTGTCCTGAACATACATGGATACCCTCACATTTAGATAAGTTAGTAACAATTTTTTAATAATTTCCCCTCTCTTAGAGTTGCAGTTTATGTCTTGAATATCTATGGCACTATATTTTTTTTGAACTGTTGTTTAAAACTAAAGGACTAACCAAAAAAACATATCATTCCATCAGTGGTACAATTTAAGTTTTTCCTGCTCTGAAGTTTTAGATAAGATTAATCGGAGAACAAAATATTTGCAAACAGTACAAATCAGGCTTGAACAATGTAGAGTAAAATACTGAGCTTTAAAATCGGTCCTTAAAAATTAGTACACAGAAAATGTAGAAAAAGGTAGGCAATTTAAGAAAATATTTTTATTTTTAATCAAATCAAATCAAATAAAGAAATATTTAAGAAAATAGACACATAGAAAAAAAAACCAAGTCTCAAAGAAAAGCAACAGAAGATGCTGGTCAGTATAATCCATAGGTAAGGAAGAAAAAAAAATCAAAAATATTTAGTAATGTAACTTTAGTGTTGCATACCTTAATATTATTCTATTCACTGGATAATAATACATTAAGCCTAGAACAGCAGTTGTTTCAATAGATAAACAAATGAGGAAGAATGAACAGAAGAAAGGAGCTTAATTTCATAAACTATTAAAAAGCAAACAAGAAAAATAGAAACATCTGTAAAATAACTTGATAAAATCATAAAGATGAATGCAAGTCGAGCATTTGAAGAGCACAAAAAGTACATATGCATGTATACTGGATACATGGGAAATGAAAATAAAAATGTAAAATGGGTGTTAGAAAGGAAATAATACGGCTGGGCGAGATGTCTCATGCCCTGTAATCCTAGCACTTTGGAAGGCCGAGGCAGGAGGATTTCTTGAGGCCAAGAGTTCAAAACCAACCTGGCCAACATAGGGAGACCTCGTCTCTATTTTTTTTTAATTTAATAAAAGATAAAGAAAGGAAATAATCCTAATTTGTCAGCAGTTTAAAAATAACTGAAAAAATACCATGTTCATTTAAAATAAAAGCAAGTGCAATAAGCCATGGAATTTCATTTGTAACAGCCAGTAAAGAATGCATTTGCTTTTGACACTATATAGATACCAAATACCACACCTAAATTTAATGCTTGGGTACAACTAGAACCCCTCCCCAATACACATTTTCAACTGTGTCTTTTATACCATTTTTCTAGGAGAGAACTGGGGTATGTATGATCTGATATACAGTATTCAATGTTACCAGGCCAAAGTGTCTGGAGTTTATTGGGAGGGCAAAAGGAAATTACTGAATCAGACCTGTATTCAGAAATAGCACTCTTGTTGCGTGTGGAAAGTGAATTGAAAAGAGGGATAGAGAAAAGGAGACTGGAGAAAGTAGGCTAGTTAGGAGGCTATTTCACCAAACCATGTGAGATATAATGAAGGCAGAATAGCAGTAGGATAGAGAACTGGAAACAGATTACGGAAATACTAGAGAGGTTGAATTTGTACAACGTGGTTACCAAAGATGTTGAGGAGAGTAAGAGTTGAAAATGATTCTTTGGTTTCTGGCCTGAACTGGACAACTAAGTACACTCATTAGATGCAATCTCTGAGTCTGGAGATATGAGAGGGAAGTCTATCAATTGGGGAACTAAACAGAGAAATGTCAGCTCAGTTTTGGAATCTGCCAATAAAAGAATAAATTTATCCTGTTACACCAAAATATCTGTGTACACAGATGATGTCTAAGATCATTTTTAGAGATTATGCCAATAGAGGTAGTAGGTTCAAAAATGAATTCCAAAATAGTTGTGGGTAATATACCAAAGCCTCTCAGTGCTGCTAATAATTTAGCAAATATTCTTTATCTGTCCTGCTGTATTAGTCTGTTTTCACACTGCTATAAAGAACTACCTGAGACTGGATAATTTATGGAGAAAAGAGGTTTAATCCACTCACAGTTCCACAGGTTTAACAGGAAGCTTGACCGGGAGGCCTCAGGAAACTTACAGTCACGGCAGAAGGTGAAGGGGAAGTAAGCACGTCTTACCATGGCAGAGCAGGAGAGCGAGCGAGCAAAGGAGGAAGTGCCACACACTTTTAAGCAATCAGATCTCACGAGAACTCAATATTATGAGAACAGCAAGGGGGAAATCTGCCCCGATCCAGTCACCTCCCACCAGGCCCCTCCTCCAATTTGACATGAGATTTGGGCAGGGACACAAATCCAAACCATATCATCTACGTTCTTTAAAAGGGTGCTGTGGTCTAAATGTTTGATTCCCTCCAAGTTCCTATGTTGAAACCTAATCTCCAGTAGACATTTAAGAGGTGGTGAAACGGGAAAAGTCCCCTTATCCCCTTGGCAGGGTGTACGATGGGGGTGTGGCTGGCTTCCTCAGTTCCCTAACGCTCAAACCTCAAGGAGGAGCATGCAGACAGGCAGGCTGTGGGGCTCCGACCCCACAGCAGTGTTTAGGGGTGAATGTTCACAGCTGAAGCCCCAGTGGGCGTGTGTTACAGTACGCTCTTTCACTTTAGGCATCTATAGGCAGCTTGTGTCAGCTCAATTAGATCCCCTGCCTTATCTCAAGGACAGAGGGCTTTCTGTATCCCAGGGTTTCTTGCCTTGGTGTACGGGAAGAATCGGATCCCACGTGGGCTTGGGGAATGGGTGCAAGGTTTTATTGAGTGGAAGTTCTCAGTAGATGGATGGGGAGCCAGAAGGGAGATGGAGTGGGGAGGTGGTTTTCCCCTGGAGTCAGGCAGCTCAGCAGCCCGGGCCCTCCTCCGGCCGCCCCAGCCAAACTCCCTGTCGTTCCACTGGTTGGCCTGCCGGTGTCTACTGGAGTCTCCCGGTGTGCTCTTCTGCCGGCATGCCCCTCTCGACGTCCTGCTGTTTTTGTGTTCTTCCGCCAATGCGTTCCTCTTGATATCCAGCTGCATGTGTGTGCCCGCTAGGGTCTTGGGGTTTTTATAAGCACAGGATGGGGGCATGGTGGGCCAGAGTGGTCTTGGGAAATGCAACATTTGGGCAGGAAAACAGAAATGCCAATCTTCACCTAGGTCTGTGGGCACAGGCCTGAGGGTGAAGCCCTAGCCAAGGACCACGCCCTTCCCTTCCTAGCACTTCTCTGCCTCCCTCCCAGATCAGTGGGGCCTTTAGGAAGTGATTAGAGCATGAGGGGTACACCCTCATGAATGGGATTAGTGCTTTTACAAAAGGTGCCTGTGGAAGCTTGTTCACCTCCCTCCCTTCCACCATGTGAGGACGCATAGAAGGTGCCACCTACAAAGCAGAGAGCCATCACCACACACCAACTCTATGGTTCTCCTTGATTGTGGACTTCCCAGCCTCCAGAACTGTGAGAAATAAATTTCCATTGTTTATAAATTACCCAGTCTAGGGTATTTTGTTCTAGCAGCGCAAAAGAACTAAGACAGGGCTAAACATTCAACAGTCTATGTAAGTAGATAATAATTTAGAAATAGATACATTATACACAAAAATGATCCCAGGTGATTGCTTTTAAATGGTAAACTAAAAGGGTATATTTGTTCATCCTTATCCCTAAATTCAGCTGTAATTGATTTAGAAGTAGAGGACAGTTTAGGGCTAAGTACCAAGACAAGAAACAATGGCACAACACTTAAGAACATAACTTAAGAGGCCAAGCACTTAAAGAACATAACTTAAGAGGCCAAGCAAATTAAACAGGTGTCATCATTACAATGTCTTTCCTCAATTCAAAATACGTGAACTTGGCCAGGTGCAGTGGCTCACACCTGTAATCCTAGCACTTTGGGAGGCTGAGGCAGGTGGATCGCTTGAGGTCAGGAGTTCAAGATCAGCCTAGCCGTATTGGTGAAACCCTATCTCTACTAAAAACACAAAACTTAGCCGGGTGTGGTGGCAGGTGCCTATAATCCCAGCTACTCGGGAGGCTGAGGTAGGAGAATAGCTTGAACCCAGAAGGTGGAGGTTGCAGTGAGTCAAGACTGTGCCACTGCACTCCAGCCTGGGCAACAGAACAAGACTCTGTCTCGAACAACAACAACAACAAAAAACTATATGAACTTCTATCTCCCTTTTTAAAAACACACTAGCCTTACAACAAAAATGAGTAACTATTGGGAGTGATAAAAAATACTCTAAAATTGATTGTGGTGATGTGGTTACATAACTTCACAAAAATACTCAAAACTATTGAATTGTGCACTTTAAGTGGGTGAAGTGTATGATGTGTGAATTATATCTTAAAGTTGTTATTTTTTAAATGAGTAGCTTTTAAATCTAATGATTTTAAATACTCTAATTTTACATTAGGCTTCTCAAGTTTTACTAGATTTCAAAATAGCCAGAAAAACAGTGAAAAGTATATTTTATTGGCATTTAGGCCTAGCATAGTTCAATTCAAATAAAATATAACAAAGCAACTTATTTAAGCTAATTGAATATAACATATAAACAATTTTTTCTTAAGTTTCTGTTTTACCATCATATGATTGTGTTCATGCAAGTACAATCATTAAAACTGTCCTCCTAAGCATATATCATAGCACCACCTTTTATTTGCAGTACTTGATATGTAAATTTCATTGTCAAAACATATCTGGCTTTATCAATGTAAACATATTTGCTACAAGTAAACTTTAAAGGTAAAAGTGAATACTAATGAATAAATCAAAATAGAACTGAGCATCACATGATATAATTAAGCAAACATTATATAATACTGTTTCAATAAGAACCACAACTTAATACATTTCACAAAAAGGAAGGAAAAACAAAAAGTAATGTGTAAACTGACAAAATAGTGTTAAAATACTGAAGGATATAATGTAAAATTTACCTCAGAAAAACAAGGGGAAAACAACAAAATCATGCTGTGAAAACTAAATTTGGTTTAGTAGTTACAACAGTCATTTTACTGCAAAGGCTTACTAAAATGCACTCCAACAAAACGATTTATTTTCTATCTCCCCTTTTAAAAAAACTACTGTGTTTAGTCACATAAGTTGGATATTTTGTGGAAATTTCACATTTATTGTCAGCTGCAGGACTGTTACCCAAAAAAACCTTTCTTCTCTAAACTCTTTCCAAATAACCAAAAACATTATCATCATGAAAATTACCATTATAAAATCAAATAATTCCTAAACAAATCATAAAAATAAATCTGCCTTAACCTAGTAAGTACAGAAAAAGTGTATATATAAGTGCTGAAAATTACAGAAAAATATTCAATGAATAAGCAAAAATGTTCACATTTACCATTACTATTGTTTTTTTGCTTTCTGGCTAAAATTAAGGAACAAGTTTTTAAAAGGTGAGCAAGGAAATTCAGTGCCACTTTGGGTCTGTCTGCAATATACAAATGAGTTACATCTGTAGTACAAGGCAGACTCTATTTTTTATTAAACATAATTAAGTTATAAAGACTTCAAATTTCTAGAACCAGTTATAACACTGTGGTAAGCAAAATAAATTTGTTCTTATTGCTCTCATTATAATTCCAGCTTAATCTACAAATGTGAACACTTTCCATATGTTGTCTCAAACCATACTAATACAAAAAATATAGAGCAATATCTGTTGGTTTCCACAGATAAATGGAAAAAGGAAAAAATGAAATTTGAATATTATTTCATCTTCTTAAGTGTCTTTAACATGTTTAGCACTTCAAGCAGCACTGGACACAGCAAGTTTCTTCAAGTGATCCATAAACACTTGTAAACTAACATCATCTGTAAGAATAGGTGCTCCAGACTCCTAGAGGAAAAAAAGATATTTGTTATGATTAAAACATAGGGTGATATCATGGAATTTATACACAAATGTTTAAAATAGACAAGGAAATCATTTGAAATAGAACAATGCCTATGGTCCTATTAAATAAAAAGAATCTAACTGGCCTCTGTCCCTGGTTCCTGGGAGGGAGACTCTACATCCTTAGAATTCCCTGATAATAGGAGTGTCTTTATTCATAGGCTGATGGGATCACATAGGAGTTTATGCTATGAGATGAGATGAATCAGGATGGCGGCTAGTCACCACAAAGACTAACAATGTAATTAGAGGCTTGGGGCTTTTAAAAGAAAGCCTGACCTCCAGACCCTTTCTCCCTGGCATTTTAAGAGAAATCCCAGCTGGAAGGAAGCAAACTCATAATATCATTTTTTAAATAAACTATGCTTCTCAAGTTTTCAGGTCGTTTTAATTGATTTCTGTAGGTTCCAAGTAATTAACAAGAGTTAGGGAAAATTCCTATTATCCATTTTAATAAAAACTGTGTTGACAGAATGACCTTGGTAACCCAATCCATTAACAATGAAATTTTACTTCAGCAAGAGAAGGTATTTCTAGAAGATTTTTAATCTGAATTTTAAATTTTTCTTCTTATACTCAAGTTCTTATTAATTATAAACATTCAAAGTCTAAAACAGGGAAATTAAGTAATTTCAGCAAATTAATGGCAAATGTGAGATGAGAACTTACAGCTCCTGTGATTCTAGTCTGGCATAGCCACAAACATGCCATAACCTCTCCTGAATAAAGGGAAATCAATTTTATCATATGTTTATTCAAAAGAACTTGAAAGATTTGATAATGAACGGAGGCGATCCCTTACTGGGATTAAGGGCATAGAGTCTGGAGCCAGAATGCCTAGGCTCAAATTCTGGCTCTGCCACTTCCTACCCACATGACTGAAGAAGTTACTTAAACTATGTCTTAGTTTCCCCATGTGTAAAACAAGGATAATAACAGGACCTATCTTACACAAGTTGTTGTAATGATTAAATGAGTTAAATTCTATCAAGCAAACAGAACAGTACCTAGTACACACAGTAGACATACAACATGTTTTAGCTATTTTTATTGTTCCTCCTGTTCAAAAATCTGTAACAATGAAATACTTTTCTTTATTTTATATGCATAGCTAACACAGAGAAGCACAAGTCTCGAAACTGTAACCTAAACCAGTAACAACCTCATGGCTCTTACTTTTTTCTTCCTGTAACTATACCTGATTTTATTTTCATTTTACAGTGTTTTCCATCTCAAGTCACCCAATCTCAGAGCCATTTCTCCTAGTCAAGACAAAATATATGGATTTCCTAATTTATATACCACAGACCTCCTGCTTGAAATGATAAATACCAATGCTCAATTCGCTTTTATAAAAAATTAGCAGTTAGCTGATCTCAACTTTTCAAATGGACCCTTTTTCTATTTAAAATATATCCAGGATTAGGCAGAAAGGTACAAGCTTTACATTATTTAGTATATGAGGCACTACAGCAACAGAGGCCTCCAGCACCCTCACAGAAGTGTTGCAGTGGTGCCCTCTTACGGCCGTTCATGGATAATACTTATCATAGGGTCCTTGATTTCTGACCCCCAAAAAATCCTGTAAACTATTAGAGTCCATTAATTTTTAGTAAAATTCTTGGTTACTGTTATTTCCCTTAAATGCAATCATCAAATTAACTTGATTAAAAATTCAGAGTCTGGAGTTAGACAGACCTTGGTTAAAATCTAGACCCTGCCACAGTTTAGCTACATGATCTTGCATACAATACTTAATCTATATGAGCCTCAATTTCCTCTCATGAAATATAGGATTACTAGTATCCACCTTATAAAAGTTAATTAAGTGAGAGTACACTAAAAGCATAGTGACTAAAACATAGTAGATTCAGTTTATTAGATATTATGATTATTAAAATATTAACATCATTACTCATAAAAATCTTAAGAAAGACCTGAGCACTCTTATTTATGCCTGTAATGCCCCTACTTCCAGGCAGTAACAATCACACTTCAGAGTTTAAAATAGGTTTCTTTTCCCATGTTAAATATAAGAAGTGACTTTTTTTTCATTGATAATAGTGAAAACTAATAGCTAACATTTACTGAGTATTACTGTCCACTTCAAGCACATTTTATTAAACTCTATAGACAAGGAAGTGAAAACAAACAGAAGTAACTTGCAGAGTCTGCATTTTCCATTACCAGCCTTCCACCCCTTCCAAGATTACTTTTTATAACCTCCCCACCTTTTAGAACTTTTGGACCTGGGATTCAATTTATTCATCTATATTACAAAAACTCTTAACTCCTAGCCACCTCCACAGATTTCCAATATTCTAATCCCTGCTCTCTCCTGTCCAGATCTATTGTATTCAATATATGCTATGTTTAAGGTCCTATGGAAAATCAAAAATGAAAATGACAGTTATTGCCTCAAGTAATTAATAATCTAACAGGAGCAATGCCATAAAAAATGGAGGTGGGAAAAGGGACGACAGGACAGGGATATTACACAAATTCAATCATGCAATTGTAGGACGGTGCTATGGTTTGAATATCTGTCCCTTCCATTTTGAAAATCCCCAATGTGGCAGTATAAAGGTGGGGCCTTTAAGAGGTGACTGGGTCATAAGGGTTCCGCCCTCATGAAACAATTAAAATCTATTCATGGATATTCCCAGGCACAGTGGCTCACACCTGTAATCCCAGCACTTTGGGAGGCCGAGGTGGGCAGATCAAGAGATCAGAAGATCGAGACCATCCTGGCCAACATGGTGAAATTCCATCTCTACTAAAAATACAAAAAAAATTAGCTGAGTATGGTGGTGTGCGCCTGTGGTCCCAGCTACTCGGGAGGCTGAGGCAGAAGAATCACTTGAACCCAGGAGGCGGAGGTTGCAGCGAGTCGAGATCGTGTCACTACACTCCAGCCTGGCAACAGAGCAAGACTCCGTCTCAAAAAAAAAAAAAAAAAAGAACATTATGGAAGCATGCTCTAGATATTTTTAGTAAATAAAATAGGCCCTCACCACTGCTGCAAAAGCCTTTTATTAATCTTCAGTTGATTTTTGTATTCTTTAGAACTGTTTTTAATCTTTTCTAGTTTTTTCGGCCCTTAACTTCAGCCTTTTTCACTCCTAAATAATCTCATATTATTGAAAATAAACAGGCAATTATCCAATGTGAGTTTTCACTCCACCTAAAAACCTTTCTGTCTTCACCCTTCTTACCTTTTGCTTTTGCAGAAATAAGTGTCCTGCCTCCTTACCAATGCTTAACCTCCATATACTGCTTATGATCATATTGTCTCCTGAGGATCTTAAATATCTGTTCTTTTGTGTCTTTCCTATGCTTGGTCTCCAACTAAGTTCTGTGCCCTTACCGTAATAACAATCATCTGCCTATCCTACTGCTTATCCTCAGGTTAAATTTGCAAAAGAATCATTTATACTTTCGACCTCCGCTTCTTTGCCACCAATTCCTTATAAATTTATCTTCTTCCTCAACCACCACACTAAAGCCGCTTACAGAAGGCCATGAATAACCTCCTAGCCATCAAATCCAAGCACCTTTTCTCACTCTGTATCCCCCTTCAATTGTCTGTGGCATGTCAGTTTACCTCCTTCTTCTTCCTTCTATAAAGTCACCATTTATGACATACTATTCTTTTCATTCTGCCTCTCTGATAATTCACTAAACACACTCCCCTGAAGTTTTTGTCTCATCTCTCTACCTCTTTCTCTTCAGACAAGCATTTACTGTGATGACTTTAAGTATCACCTTTCTCATTCTTGCCCTGACCATCAGACCCAAATTGCCAACAGCCCACTCAACATGGCCATAATCTATATGGTCATCTTATTGTGGCTCAATAAGGCCTTCTAGATAGTACCTCAAACTCAGTGTCCAAACCAAACAATTTCTCTCCACTCTCCCATTTATTGACACGTTTTCCTAGTCACTCAGGCTCAAAACCCCAAAATACCTTGTTTCCCCTCACCTGTTTTTTAAAAATTCAAGACTACATTAAAGTTGAGAGAGAAGTACAATAAACACCCATATAGCATACCTACATTCACTGACTGTTAACATTTTGCCACATATGCTTTATGTTTCTACATTATTTTTCCTTTTTTTCTTCTTTTTGTTGAATAACTTCTGGAAGTTGAAGCCATCATGACATTTTATCCCTAAATACTTCAGGATGTATCTCCTAAGATCAAGAAGAATCTCCTACATAACCACACCATTATCACTCTCAAAAAATTTAATAATTCTGTACTAGTTATCTGATATATGATCTATATTGAAATCTCACAAATTATCCCAATTATGTTCTTTATAGCTATTCTCTCCCTCTAATCCAGGATCCAATCAGAATTCAGATTTTGTGCATAGTTGGCATGCCCTGGAATAATTACTTTCCTGCAACTTCTAATCAAGTCCTATTGAGTCTACTTTTGAAATATCTCCCAAATCTATTCCTTTCACCATCTTGCCTTTACTCCTTCTCACTTGGATTATTTTCATAAATATACTTTCAACCTACAGACTGCTTCCATTCAATCTTAAGATTCAACTAGACTAAGACTCAAATCTGCCCCTCTGTCCACCTTCAATGACTCTCCATTACTTACCAAATAAATACTCAACTTCTCACTCCTCAACCTGACATTCAAGATCCTCCAAAATTTAGTTGTACAACACATTTCCATTTTATGTTCTTCTAGTCAGCTCTACATGTAGTCTTTTATCTTAGCCCATACTATTCTCTACCTAGATTTCCCTTCCTCATGCAATTTCCGATTACTGAAATAACCATTCTTTAAATGAAATGTTTCTTTTTTGTGAGCTCTTTTCTGATTACACACCCTCTTCCTGCTACCACCATGTGACCTCTTTCCATCTTCCTCTTCTAACCTTTGTAATACTTTATAGCTTTCTAAGGACAAATATCCCATTCTGCCTTGTAATTTACTTAGGTATGTATCTTATCTCTAATATTAGACTACAAGCTCTTCAAAGGCATGGGTAATAACTGCACCCTAAAGAGCCAATACAAAGTCCTAAATATACTGGACACTCAATAAATGTTGATATGTTATACCAAGAGGTTAATACTTTTTTTTTTTAAGAGATGGAGTCTTGCTATGTTGCCCAGGCTGGTCTCAAACTCCTGGCCTCAAGTGATCCTCCTGCCTCAGCCTCTCGAGCAGCTGGGATTACACGCATGAGCCACCATACCCAGCAGGACTTTTACCAAATTAAACTATATCAATAATGATTTGCAGGGTTCCTGCCCCTCCTGCTCAACTATGATCCCTGGCCTCTCTTGGCTTATTGTGGCCTTTTGTGGTTCACAACCTAGCATTAAACTTGAGTCACCACTTCCTATCTTATACACTTTATTGCTTTTGTCTCAAGGGTATAGTGCTAAACTTGGAGTCTATTTGATAGGATCACTTTTTTCCTATGGTGTCACCAAATATTAATTCTGTTTTCTACTCTCATTTTTACATTACTTTTCCAACAGAAATCATTACTAAATACACATGAAAAAAATGTAGCTTTCACTAAAATAACAAACAATAAATACACAAAGAAATAATTTCCAAGACCTGCTATTTAAACTTACCTGCCCCCAGGCATACATATTATTATGAGTCTGTGAAGGGTTGACTTTTGAAAGAAGGAAACGGGCCTTAAAAGCAAAGAAGAAATAACATTATCCATCAAAAATGGTTTCAGTCAATATCAGCTAAATAATTATATCATGCAAAATCAATTTTATTTAGTATGTGCTGGTAAAATTAATTTTATTAAGTTAATTTTTAAAAGAGTAAACTTTGAAATGTATAGGTCACTATGTGTTACAAATAAATAATAAATGCACCTCTTCTCTCCAAATCATATGTCCAAAATAACAAATACATCGTTGAGTCCAAAGCTCAGCATATAAAAATTATGTGTGCAACAATTATGACAAGGTTAGTGTGAAATTACTAAACACTCAGTCAGAAGTTCAAAATCCCAAATAACGATAAAAACAAAAGCCATGAAAATCTGTATGTTCTTTTGCTTAAAATAATAACCCTTAAGCTTTCTTAAACCACAGGTGATTCTATGAGACAAGTGATCCAACATTTCATCCTTCTACCCACTATGGCTTATCATCATGAAAATAATAACCAGAATAAAAGAGGAAAATGGTAATACACATAGTGAGACATCAGTGAAAGAACCAGTAAGATTTTTAATTCATAATGGAAGCACATAGACAGTAACATCTTTTGAAATTTAGTATCATACAAAATCTTTTTCTACTCTCTAAGGAATCAGTTTAACCTAACAGTGAAGAGCACCGGCCCTGGAGTACCAGGACTCAAATCCCACTCCTGTATTTACTGTGTTCCCTTGGCCATAAGTAACCTAGATCTCAGTTTTATTATCTGTTAAATGAAAATAACACTAGAATTCTTATGAGGATCAAATGAGATAAGGCATGCAGAAGTACTTTGCAAATTCTCAATATGAAATAACTGTTATATAAATACAGTAAAACTAATAGTAATTATCATTTCTGAGTAACAGTTACTGATATTTGCTACCTATTTTATAATACTGTACTAGGCACTAGGGAATACAAAGCATAGTCCCTGCCTTCAAAGAGCATGTAAAACAAATTAATAACAACTTATAATTAATTTATTATAACTCTTATAAGAATTACAAAAGAGAAGTAAGAAGTATTTTATGAGAGTATGTTAAGGAACCTAACTTAGCCTTCTGAAGGTCTCAAAGCAACTGTGTATGTATGTATATGTATCTAACCTATATGTATCCTCAAAATCCTAAAAACCACAAAACCTTTTCATAATACTAGTGTTTTCCTATTACATAAAATTTTATTTTCTAGAAAATTGGAATGATAGAATGAAGACAATGAAAAAATGTAAGTTACCACAAATGTCATATTCATAGACTTTAACAGTAAATAAACGGCTTTAAGAAAAGTATATTACTTTCCAAGCTGCTCACATTTTCTTGTTCAACCAAAGCTAGTATACCACCACAATGCCATCCTGGCCCTGTTCAGGAAGCTAGGCTAGAGCCAGAAGATGATGGAAAGTGCCAGGTTTAGGCAACTAGTCAATAATCTTACTGTTTTGCTCTCAAAAGCTAATGCAAAAAGTAAGCACTGATCCCTTCCCCTCCTATCTCCTTACCTTTCTGTCTGCTTTATGAAGCAATCTATTAAAATCAGAAGGCAAGTAGGTACACCTCACTGCAAACCTAACAACAAACAAACACACAAACAAATTAACACTACTTACCTGGCTGCCTCCATGTTCAGTGTCAATGTATCTTGGCATTGGAAATCTGGAGTGAAGAATTTCCTGTGCATCATCCACTGGGGCTTGCAGAAGGTGGCGGAAATTTTCATATTCAGGCATGTCCTGGTATCCTGACTTCCGCCACTGTGCTATGGTCTAATTTTAAAACAATTAAAGAAATTACTTTAAATTTCTTGCCCATCCAAAAATCTTGAGATTTTTCCAAAGAAAATAATCTTTAGAAACTAAAAAAATTATAGACCATTATTCCATTTACCTCAATTTTTTAAAAGTTACAATTTCAGTAGCGAAAATATTCTTAATAAATGTAAAATTAGAATATTTCTTCTCCTTTAAAAGCAAAGTGAAAGAATACTTACATAAGTCAGAAAATTTTTGAAACACTATGTTTATCAAATGAATGTTAGCTAAAAGCTATCTACCTAAGCTTATACGTGAAAGCAATTGAATCAATCCATAGGTAAGTAGCTCTAAAAACCATGTAATTAAATCATCTAAAAACTTATGCCTGGTTTATTTTCTAAGTTAGCTGAATCAGTCAACACATTCTTTTACAGCTTTATACCTCTGTATAAAACAATCATGTGCATTTCTGATTTCTCCTTTAACAAGCTACTTGAAAAAGTAAAAATCACCATAAAACAAACAAAAAGCAAAAAAAAAAAAAAAAAGCCCTGTCACTACTACAGGTTTGTTTTTTTTTTTTTTTAACACAGGCAAGAAGTTAAAACAGGTATTATTCTTAACAAGTAAAAGGCATTAGAAACTGGTATCAATTAAAAATAATTTATAATAATAATAATTAAATCTTTTAAAAGTCCCAGGTAGGTCGGGCGCGATGGCTCACGCCTATAATCCCAGCACTTCGGGAGGCCGAGGCGGGCGGATCACCTGAGGTCAGGAGTTCGAGACCAGCCTGGCCAACATGGTGAAAACCTGTCTCTACTAAAATGCAAAAATTAACTGGGCGTGGTGGCGTGCACCTGTAATCCCAGCTACCCAGGAGGCCGAGGCAGGAGAATCGCTGGAACCTGGGAGGCAGAGGCTGCAGTGAGCCAAGATAGCACCACTGCACTCCAGCCTGGGTGACAGAGCAAGACTGAGTCTCAAAAAAAAAAAAAAAAAGTCCTGGGTAGTACTACTTCAAAGAATATTTTCAGTAATGTCTTTGTTATTACAGTACAAATCTTTTTTAAAAATTGTTTTGTAGAGACAGGTCTCACTATGATGCCCAGGTTAGTCTTGAATTCCTGGGCTCAAGTAATCCTCCTGCCTTGGCCTCCCAAAGTGCTGGAATTAGAGGCATGAGCCACCACACCCAGCCACAGTGCAAATCTAAAATCATTTACAATTAAAGCAACTGAAAAAATAAATCTGCAGAAGTTACTAAAACACTAGACTGTAAGTTTGAGAGCAGATCTGTGAAAAAAGAACACATCTATATCTTCCAAAGCATCCAGAGGAAGCACTTAACAATTGGCTGAATGAGTAACTGCAGGAATGAATCAAGGTCTGCTAAATACCTGGATTAAAGCTTAATAGCTACTAAAATCTTCTGCTCTCTGTAATCATTTACCATTCCAATTAAGTGAAGTTACAAATTTTAATTCATGTATGCTTTAAATGAGTTTTCAAGATCATGTAGAACACTTAATAATAACTTATAATGGTTGCACAACATAAAAGGAAAGCCTGCCCACTGACAAAGGCTGACTTTTCCCCTCTTAATGTTTTCAGCTAAAACCCAAAAGTGCCATTTGTCTATGTATAGTCAGTGTTCTTACTTTCACAACACTATGCTTTGTGCAAAATCCAATTGTGTGTGGACAAATGAATAAAATAATCACATGTGGGTCAACTGCAATTGAAGCCTAAAACCTTATAGTAGGCAGCATCATATTTTATTATTTTATAAAAATGGAAATCAAAGTTTATCATAGATGAAACAGTAGCCATACAATGAGAGGTAAGAAAACCTTTCTAAGTAAAAAGACTTTACATGCATAGCTTTAAATGCTATTGAAATCTTACCTCACCATGATAAATCAAAATCTGGAAGAATGTGTCCATGAGAAGAATACGATCTGCAAGAATGCTACTGCTATCAAGAAGAACCGGCTAACATAAAGAAAACAATGAGAAATGAGGAAAAAGGAAAAATAAACTACTTAATAATATAAAATAGATGTTTCCAGGTTATTTTCCAAGTTTCTTTTATTTATTTATTTATTTTTTTTTTTTTTTTGGAGAAGGGTCTTGCTCTATCACCTAGGCTGGTGTGCAGTGGCATGATCTCAGCTCACTGCAGCCTCAAACTCCCAGGCTCCAGCAATCCTCCCAACTCAGACCCCCGAGTAGCTGGGACTACAGGTGTGTAACACCATATCCAGCTAATTTTTTCATTTTTTTGTTTGTAGAGATGGGGTCTCACTATGCTTCCTAGGCTGGTCTCAAATTCCTGGGCTAAAGTGATCCTCCTGCCTCAGCCTCCCAAAGGCTGAGATTACAGGTTCAGCACTAAATTTGAAATTTATGCCACCACACATGGCCTAAATTTGAAATTTATATTTTATTACTTAAAATCTCTTGCTATTATGAATTCTTTTAGTGTATTTTAATTTTTTAAGGAATCCCTTTAAGCTGAGGTAACAAACAATTTAAAAATAGAGTAAAGTCAAGAAGAATTCAAGGATACCTCCTAAGCCTAAATGGGGAAAGGTCTGACATAGAGCAAATTTGGAGCACATGGGAAAATAGTTCTGCATCTGAAATGAAAGGGAGTGGTCTGAAGATGACATAAATTTAGGTGTCACATGCACAAAGATGGTAATTAAAGCAATGGGATTAGACTACATCACTGAGAGGGAAGACAGGGAAAGCCAGAAGACTGATCCCTTAAGCATGTCAACACTTAAGAGGTCTGAAAGGGAAAAGCTAGCAAAAGACTGAGAAAGAACAGTGAGTAAGAGGAAAACCAGGAAGGTAAAACAGGTGTCACAGAAGCCTAGGGCAAAAGGTTTTCAAGGGCTGAGAATTAGTGAGGACTAGGTAAATACTGTTGAGAGCTCTGGTGAGATGTAGGACATTGGTGGTCTTTATAAGAGCCATTTCAATATAATGTTAGGGACAAAAGTCCTACTTATATAGGTTGAGAAGACAATGCGAGGTGAGAAAGTATAAACAACAAATAACTTTTTTGAGTTCAACTCTCACCAGGAGCAGAGAAATGGGGTGGCAGTTAGAGAAAGCGTGGGTCATGGTGGGGGTGTTTTGTCCGTTTGTTATAAACATGAGTGTTGTTATGGTTTCTATGTTAATTAATGAGAATGATCCACATGGACAGAAAGTAATTATATAGAGCAGAAAGAAGATAATTCCAAAAGAAAAACCCTAAGAAAATGAAGCTGATAGGATTCATGGATTAAATGAAAAGGTTGAAATTTAATAGGAGCAGGCACTAAGGGACAATGGGATTCCAATTTTCTTCTAAACACCATTCTACATTTTTCAGATGTCTACATGTACGTTATTACTCAGAAGAAAAAAAAAGTTACTTCTAAAACATTCCTGATTCAAAGAATACAAGCCAAAATACATATAGCCAAACCAACATATTAAAAATATATATTTTCCTAGAAAAATAGAAACTATTTGACCAATTACAAAAAAATTATTGTAACGAAATAAAATATTTTACCCATTATTTTACAAAACCGTGAATAATAGCATCATGAGGGATCATTAATCAATAGATATTGTAAATATTCTCTTTATATTGACCTTACTGAAGTATTTTCAAATACAGTAACTACATACTTTTAAGTAGTAAAACAGACCATTTTAACTACAGAATGGAAAAATGGTTCATTTGATAACAGGTTAAAATAAGTGGGACAGTCTGCTAAGAAGGTTAAATGGATAACTTTATCAATCTTCTAAGCATATGTCTTTATAATCAACTATTTCTTATGTTCTCAAAAAAACAAAGGAAAATGAGATTAAAACGAGAGACTTTGTTTAGACAGAATGTCATAACTGTCACAGACACTAAACTCTGGAATAAGCTACAGTCTACAGAATCATAATCACTTCTGGACATTGTTAAAGACATAAAGAATAATCATATGCTTTGGAGGATTTGATTAACCAAATGGCTGGACAAAACGATCTGAAAGTCTCTTCCATCTCCTTTAAAAAAAAAAATTTAACAATCTTCTAATACAGCCTACATGGTATCTAGCATATAGTAAACATTCATAAATATTTTAAGTGAATACATAAATAGGTTGAGATGTCCATTCTTTTAGTTAAATTCTTATATTTAGTAACTATATGTATTTTTTTAGTTATTTTCACTTTTTTAATGCCACTCATTGCAGTAACAAGACCAATTTATTTTTTTCTGTCCCTCTTACCTCTGGTGGACCACTAAAAGAATATGCATACAGGATAGGCTGAATCATAATTAGAGACTGGGTCAGATCTTGACGCATAAAATGGTGACGATAATATGAACTCTCATCAGGACTATTGTTAAAAACTTGCAGGAAAGAAGATCTTCTTAAATGAAACATAAACTGTAAGATAAACATGTGAGATAGTTGTTACTGATTTTAATATTACAACAGGTGTTTACTATTAGCAAAAACATTTGATTACGAACTATTTACAACACAACATGTTATTATAAGAATGTTCTAACTTATATCCCTCAGAAAGGAATCCTATTCACAAAATTTATCAGCTGCCTAAAAATAAAATTCCACAAGAAAAAAAATTTAAGAAAGAAAAAAAATTTTTTAAGTTAAAGTAAGAAAAGGATGGCTGGGCATGGTGGCTCACACCTGTAATCCCAACACTCTGGGATGGCTTGAGGCCCAGGAGTTGGAGACCAGTCTAGGCAGCATAACAAGACTTTGTATTTAAAAGGAAAAAAACAAAAAGACAAAAACCCCTTGCTCAAATCTAAGTTATTCAGAGGCTGATGCCACGTAGTAAACTATGACCATTCTTTGTTTTTAATCCTCACCCCTCTGACCATATCTTTGGGCTTTTTTATTACTACTCATTACCAACACCAAAGAATCTAAGAAGATATAAAAATAAATTACAGATTTTCTACTTTTTATATGGCTGATATGATTTGGCTATGTCCCCACCCAAATCTCACCTTGAATTGTCAATTCAAGTTTACTTGTTAAGGCAGGGCCAGGTGGAGGGAACTGAATCATGTCAGGGGGCAGTTTCCCCCATACTGTTCTCGTGGTAGTAAGTCTCAGGAGATCTGATGGTTTTATAAATGGGAGTTTCCCTGCACATGCTCTCTTGCCTGCTGCCACGTAAGATGTGTCTTGCTTCCCCTTCGCTTTCTGCCATGATTGTGAGTCCTCCCCAGCCATGTGGAACTGTGAGTCAATTAAGCCTCTTGGCTGGGCATGGTGGCTCACGCTTGTAATCCTAGCACTCTGGGAGGCCGAAGCAGGTGGATCACCTGAGGTTGGGAGTTCAAGACCAGCATGGCCAACATGGTGAAACCCCGTCTCTACTAAAAATACAAAAAATGATTAGCCGGGTATGGTGGCATGAGCCTGTAATCTCAGCTACTCGGGAGGCTGAGGCACAAGAATTGCTTGAACCAGGGAGGCAGAGGCTGCAGTGAGCTGAAATCGTGTCAGTGCACTCCAGCCTGGGTGACAAGAGTGAGACTCTGTCTCAAAAATAAATAAATAAATAAACAAACCTCTTTCCTTTATAAATTACCTAGTCCCGAGTATGTCTATTAGCAACATGAGAACTAATACCATGACTTAAAAATTGTACTGGGAAGGGTCTACACTGGTTTAAAAAAAAAAAAAACACATATATACCCATGTAATTTCTTAATATTTAATGTTTTTCCTATACCTAAGAAACATTCTCCAGATTTTGTTTCACTGCTTCTTTCTCCTTTCACTTTCTTCCCCTCCACCTACTCCTCACAGGAAAGAAATCAAAAAGAGGGAGAGTCAGGCCTGAATAATGGACAGTTACACTGGGTCTTTGATAAAACTGATTAGGATCAGCCAGAAAGTATTCCCACTTGTCTTTAGTCACTTCTCTTAAATTCCTCCAACCCTCAGGTCGCAAGTGCCTGTATGTTGCTCCTGCCTGGAACTCACTCAACAGCTTTCTCCCAACATGTCATTCACTGAAATTCTGATTCCTATTCTGTTTTCAGGATCCATAATTGATTGAGAGGCTCTTGCAACCCTTACTACTTCAGTCATTCTTATTTACTCACAGAAATGACCAATTGGTAAATGTTAGGTAATATTTTGGGGATGAAGACTTCCCTTAAATTTGGTCTATGCTATCTTTTAGAAGATTATCAGACTTCGAAAACCCAAGACAAAAGGTATTCCAGGGTGCTCTGCTTCCTATTTCCAGGAAAGGGAGGAAGATGGAAATGTCCAGATCTCTCTGAAGATCTAAAAGCCCAACAAGAAGACTTGAGGCAGGGAAAGAAGAGAAAGAAAGTGTGCAGAATTTAGTCAAATACTTAGGCTAATGTCCTCAATCACTTTCCTATTAGTTTCTGCCACAAAAATGATAAAACAAAGAATTTTACATGCCTTAAGACAAGCAGACCTTGCCTTTTCCTGGTTCTCCAAGGTCTCACCAGAGGTTTTAGGGAAGTCTCTCCTCTGTAAGCATGGAGTTTCTGAGTTATAGATCAATCAACAATAAAGGATCCTCAAAACAAAAAAACAAAAAACAGAGCAGCTCTGAAAAAGAAAGCTGATGCTTTAAGCAAAGTTCTCGGCCGGGCGCGGTGGCTCACGCCTGTAATCCCAACATTTTGGAAGGCCGAGGCGGGCGGATCACAAGGTCAGGAGATCGAGACCATCCTGGCTAACATGGTGAAACCCTGTCTCTACTAAAAATACAAAAAATTAGCCAGGCGTGGTGGCTGACGCCTATAGTCCCAGCTACTCAGGAGGCTGAGGCAGGAGAATGGCATGAACCCGGGAGGCAGAGCTTGCAGTGAGCCAAGATCGTGCCACTGCACTCCAGCCCGGGCAACAGAGCAAGACTCTGTCTCAAAAAATAATAATAAAATAAAAAAAATAAAGTTCTCATGGGCAAAAATATGAATTTACACATCTCAATATTAATTATCCTTCCAAGTTTTAAGCTAAAAGGCCACCTCCTCCTTCAAAAGATATACAAAATCATCCATTTAAAAGGACTCCTTTAAGTTTCCTTTAAATTCTGTATATTTCTCACTTTCTGTTCTGTGTTGTTTATGTGTATTTCACATCTCACCCTTTAAACTAAAAGCTCCTTGTAAGAGGGATCCATGTCAGTCACCTGTATCCTTCTAAAGTTCCTTGCACATAGCACTCTAAACACACAGACTTAAAAATATCTATCAAATCAACAGGAGGATGGAGGGATAGATTCCACTGCTCCAGGTGGAAAATATTCTGTAAGGTAAATCAAATGAGTTTATTTTCTATTTATCTGGTCTGGCCCCATAAAATTGTTCTCAGGTGATGATACTATACTGCAAAACTAGCTAACTGGTAAAATAACCTCAGATGAAGTCCTTCTGGTACCACTATAATTAGGTCCCCTTATGTCAAATGGAAAACTAACCAGCCTTACACCTAATTCTACCTACTGCAGGGTTCCAGTGTAAGTCTCTACTCACCACAAATAAATGACTATTTGCAAGGCCAATATAAAAATACTATATACTTTTCACCAACTACTCATAGCACAATACTAATTTCTTAGCTATCCCAAAACTTACCTAACAAAAAGAATAACCCAATAAAATAGATACTATAAAAAGAGCAATAAAAAAGGAAAAATGAGGCTCAATGCTACTGGCCACACAAGAAAAGAATATGGGTCTGTCTGGATGTGGCAATCTTAGCACTTTGGGAGGCCAAGGCAGGTAAGAACTGCTTGAGGCTAAGAGTTCAAAACCAGCCTAGGCAACATAGCAGGAAACCATCCCTACCAAAAAAAAATTAACTTGGCATGGTGGTACACACCTGTAGTCCTAGCTACTCAGGAGGCTGACTAAGCCCCGGAGTTCCAGGTTACAGTGAGTTATGATGGAGCCACTACACTTCAGCATGGGTGACACAGTGAGAGCCTGTCTCTAAAAAAGAAAAAAAAAGAAAAGAATATGGACCTTTTACCTACTTACCTGTGGATAAAGGGAGAAAGTTTCTGAAAATCTGAAGGAACTTGGGTCATCTTTATGATATTCTCCAAATTTCTGACACTAAATAAAATAAAATGTGTTAGTAATTTATTTCCTGGAATAAGAGCTAACACTATTGCCTATAAATATTCTATTTACAAGAAGTTAACAATCATCAGGAAGCAGATACTTGATAAAGAATAAAATTATAATATTACTTATAGACTTACCAAGAGACAAAACCAAAGAAAAAACATCTAAATTTCAGAAACAAACACCACATTGTCCCAATGTAATTAATAACTCACCTTAAAATATTTGGATATTTTTTAACTAAGTGTCTCTCACAACAAATAAAGAGCTCTTAGATAACAACAAAAAAGCTCAACATGTGCCTTGAAACACCAGAAAGGCTGGTACAGTGACTGACGCCTGTAATTCCAGCACTTTGGGAGGCCAAGGTGGGAAGATTGTGCCTAGGAGTTTGAGACCAGCCTGAACAATATAGCAAGACAACCATCTCTATTAAAAAAAAAAAAAAAAATTTTTGGCCAGGCGCAGTGGCTCATACCTGTAATCCCAGCACTTTGGGAGGCTGAGGCGGGCAGATCACAAGGTCAGGAGTTCGAGACCAGCCTGGCCAACATGGTGAAACCCCATCTCTACTAAAAATACAAAAATAAGCCAGGCATGGTGGTGCACACCTGTAATCCCAGCTACTTGGGAGGCTGCGGCAAAACAATTGCTTGAATCTGGGAGGCAGAGGTTGCAGTGAGCTGAGATCGCACCACTGGACTCCAGCCTGGGTGGCAGACCAAGACTCAAGACTCGGTCTCCAAAAAAAAAAAAAAGTTTTGAGCCAAGTGTGCTGACTCATGCCTATAATCCAAGCATTTTGGGAGGCCAACACAGGACGATCACTTGAGCCCAGGAGTTTGAGACCAGCTTGGGCAACATAGTGAGATCCTGTCTCTACAAAAAATTTTGAAAATCAGCCAGGCATGGTTGCACGTGACTATAGTCCCAGCTACTCGAGAGGCTGTGGTAGGAGGATTGCTCGAGCCTAGGAGGTTGAGGCTACTCTGTAAGCCATGATCGTGCCACTGCAAGCCAGCCTGGGAGACAGAGCAAGATCCTGTCTCAAAAAAGAAAAAAACAAATTTTTTTTTTTTTTTTTTTTTTTGAGGCAGAGTCTCGCTCTGTCACCCAGGCTGGAGTGCAGTGGCGCAATCTCGGCTCACTACAAGCTCCGCCTCCCGGGTTCACACCATTCTCCTGCCTCAGGCATCTGCCACCACGCCCGGCTAATTTTTTGTATTTTCAGTAGAGACGGGGTTTCACCATGTTAGCCAGGATGGTCTCGATCTCCTGACCTCGTGATCCACCCATCTCGGCCTCCCAAAGTGCTGGGAGTACAGGCGTGAGCCACCGTGCCAGGCCAAAAACAATTTTTTGAACACCTGTAAAATGCTCTAGTATCAACTACTTGAGTCACGAGGAGCAGTCCTTATTTACAACCCAACCAAAACACTAATACCAATGGAAAACAGACTGAAGCATAAAGAAGGTATATCCAAGACCCACTATTTGAGTTATTCAGAAGTAATAAAACTGGGCAGATAAAGCAACAGTAATGATTTTCTTGAGGAAAATAACATCCCTTACAAAAAGGCGAATTCCTTCTTTAATTCAGTAATTATTTATGCATAAAGGCAGCCACATAAAAGGACCCTAGGGGTCAATGCCTAACCTCTATAAGAAAATGGTAATGACAAAAGCGGTATCTGTAAAAACAGTAAAGCTAAAGTGTTTCATCCCATTGGTGCAGCAAGAGAAAACCTGGCCTGCAGGGAAGTCCCAATAGTCTTAAGACAGAAGATTTCCTGAGCCAAGTCTGATTAGATGAAGTGTTTACCCAGGATGGCTAGCAATGCAGCTGAAGGGAGAACACAATTAGTAGTTGATGGGTAAACCAAAGATCAAAGATGAATCAGCCACCAATTTTAAGTTGTGAAACAGAAAAGGCCAGGAATCAAAAAGGAAGCCGGGAGCAGTGGCACAGGCCTGTAGTTCCTGCTCCTTGGGAGGCTGAGGTGGGAGGATCACTTGAGCCCAGGAGTTCAAGTCCAGCCTGGGTAAGTAATAGGGCAAGATCCCATCTCAAAAGAAGGAAAGAAAGGAAAAAAGAAAGAAAGAAAGAGATGAACAGATCCCTGAAATTGGATGCACAATGGATCTGAACAAGGGACTGAGAATAGAGGCAGTAAATCATGTGTGGATACCAGTATCTTATATGATAAATGACTTAGGTGATAACGCACTTTAGTTTCAGTAGCTATTCTAGGATAGCCTCATTTTCTTGTACTGATAACTTCACTGCTGCATTTTTAGCTATTACAACAACAGCAACACAAATAGAGAAAAAGTTAATACTGTTTAGGTATTAAAACTTCTGTAAGATTTTTCCTAATCAAAAATCTAGGAAATTATACTAATAAATTTCTTTCCCTCAATTTAGCATAGTAATATAAGTGTTTTCTTTTTCTTGATGACTTACTAGAGTAACTTTAATTAAAAAGAAACATCATTTTTTGTGTACTGTTTTGGAGACAGTGTGCATTACAGAGCCAAATTGGTGCTGGCACCATATCTGTTTTGGACACCTTTAACATGACAGGAAGCCCTTGCTTCCTTCAGTCATTATCATAAAATGGGGTCACAAGACTAATCTGGTCTCTAGCCCCAACTGCCCTGCTGCTGTTGTAAATGCTGCAGAATGTAGAATGTGTAGATTAGAAGTAAAGTAGATTGTGAGGTTTATGTAATTTTGTACTTTTTGCAGTTGTCTCATTTAATTAATTACTAGGACCTTCTGTTTTACATTAGTGCTTATGTTTTACAAACATGTCAAACAATGTGGCAATTTTTGAAATTGAGGTGTGAGACAAAGTCATGGAATCAACCTAAATGCCCATCAATAATAGACTGGATAAAGAAAATGTGGTACATATACACCATGAAATACTATGCAGCCATAAGAAGGAACAAGATTAGCTGGGTGTGGTGGTTCATACCTGTCATCCCAGCACTCGGGAGGCCAAGGCAGGCAGATCACTTAAGGCCAGGAGTTCGAGACCAGCCTGACCAACATGGTGAAACCCCATCTCTACTAAAAACACACAAAAAATCACCTGGGTGTGGTGGCACACACCTGTTATCCCAGCTACTTGGGAGGCTGAGACAGGAGAATTGCTTGAACCTGGAGGAGGAGGTTGCAGTGAGCCGACATCGTGCCACTGCACTCCAGCCTGGGCGACAAGGCGAGACTCCGTCTTGAAAAAAAAAAAAAATGGAACCAGATCATGTCCTTTGCAGGGACACAGATGGAGTTAGAAGCCATTATCCTCAGCAAACTAAGACAGGAATAGAAAAGCAAACACCGCATGCTCTCACTTACAAGTGGGAGCTGACTGATGAGAACACATGGACACATGGGGGGCAACAACACACACTGGGCACCTGTGGGGAGTGAGGGGAGGGAGAGCATTGGGAAGAATAGCTAATAGATGCTGGCCTATAATACCTGGGTGATGGGATATTTGTGCAGTAAACCACCATGGCACACGTTTACCTATACAAAAAACCTGCACATCCTGCACATGTATGGCTGAACTTAAAAACTGAAAAAAAAAAAGAAAATTAAAAAACAATCTTGAAATTGAGATGTGAGATAAAAGATATAAAAGAGAACAATTCTAGACATAAGTCTCCAGAGAATCCTGATAATTTTGAAGAACTACAATCATCTGAGTCATTTCAGTGTATAAATGCAACAAGGGACATACAAAAAAAATCCACCTTTACAAGGAAAATCAGTAGGTTTTACATGGGACAGTAATCCAAGTTGTACTATTCAATTTTGTGTCATACGTGACAACCTACAAATTCAGCAATACCTCTGGCAAAATGGAAAAAGCCCTTTACTACAAGTCACAGCCATTTGACAAGCAAAAGGTGCTGATTACATCAAGCAGCTTTTAGAATCTCTAAACAATGAAGCATTTGTTGAGACAAAGTCACAATTAGTGAAAAAAACTAAGGAAGCAAGCTATTTCAGAGTACAACTTATCACCTAAAAAAGGAAAAGTCACACAGTTGTTGAGAAAAGAATAATGCCAATATGTAAAATCACAGTAAGTGAAAATGCTAGGACAAGATGCTGTCTGAGGCCAGGTGCGGTAGCTCACGCCTGTAATCCCAGCACTTTGGGAGGCCGAGGCAGGTGGACCACCCAAGGTCAGGAGTTCAAGACCAGCCTGGCCAACATGGTGAAACCCGTCTCTACTAAAAATACAAAAAATTAGCCAGCATGGTGGTGTGCGCCTGTAATCCCAGCAGCTCCAGAGGCTGAGGCAGGAGAATCACATGAACCCAGGAGGCGGAGGTGGCAATGAGCCAAGGTTGCACCACTGCACTCCAGCCTGGGCAACAAGAGCCAAACTCTGTCTCAAAAAAAAAAAAAAGATGTAGTCTGAGAAACTGAAAAGGTCCCATTTAAAAACAGTACAATAAGTCAAAGCACTGATGACATGTCACATTATGCTGGAGACATCTGTGTATAACAAGCTGAAAAATAACAGATTCTTTACAGATTGACGAGTTAACAGGTTTCACTGATGTCATGTCAGATTTCTAAATAACAGTGAAATTCAAGGAAAATTTCTGCTGCAAAGAGAAACTTTTCTGCTATCCTAAATAAGCAAGGGTCAAAATATATTTAATGTTATATCTATCTGGAAACAAAAGATCCACCTTGAAGGAGCTGTGTTGGCATCTGTGCTAATAGTGTCCCATCAATAGTCAACCCTATGAGAGGATTAATCTTTCTTGTTTTGTTTTGTTTTTTTAAAAAAAAGGTAATATTGTCATAATGCTGCTTTTTTCAAAGAGGCACTAGTATAAAAAAACTCTTGGAGGTGAAATCAAAAAAGTTCTGAATGGCTAACTTTTTAAAACAAGTCTAGTTCACTCAAGAATTTTTAAAATTACATGAAAGCCTACACCAACAACACAAAAGCCACTGGACACAGAAATTCGACAGCTTAGCAAATAGAGGTTTCAACAGGGTGTTTAAGCTAAAGAGTGCATACAGAAGTACCTTCAAAGAATAAGCCAGAGGTTGCTAAGTAAAAATGGAGCATTAAGAACTGAGCTTACCCGGGTGTGGTGGCTCATGCTTGTAAAATCCCAACACTCTGGGAGACCAAGGTGGGAGGGGTGCTTGAGCGTAGCAGTTTGAGACTACCTTGAGCAAAATAGTGAGACCCAGTCTCAACAAAATTTTTTTTTAATTAGCCAGGTATGGTGATGGTGGCTCATGCCTGTAATCCCAACACTTTGGGAGAATGAGGTGGGAGAGTCACTTAAACCCAAGAGTTCCAGACCACCTTGGGCAACATAAGGAGACTCTATCTCTACAAAAAAATTTTAAATTTGCCAGGTGTGGTGGTGTGTGCCTGTAGTCCCAGCTACTCAGGAGGCTGAAGTGGGAGGATCACTTGAGCAGGGGAAGTCAAGGCTATGATGAGCCATGATCATCTCATTGAACTCCAGCCTGGGTGACAGAGTGAGACTCTGTCTCAAAAAAAAAAAAAAAAGGAACTAAGCTTAATCAAGTGCTCTATGTCATAATGCAAGTACAGTAATGGTGTTCTGGCATGTTAAAAATCTAAGTAAATCAACACTACTACTAACTTTATTAGCACACGACTTGGTAATCTAGAACCAGATAATACAGACTTGTCTATAGTTTGCATGTTAATATGCCTAATTTTTCTACCCCGGTTCATTTCTTTTTTGACACAGGGTCTCACTCTGTTGCCCAGGCTGGAATGCAGCAGCACAATCACAGCTCACTGCAGCCTCAAACCTCCTGGGCTCAAGTGATCCTCCCGCCTCAGCCTCTGGAGTAGGTGGGACTACAGGCACACAGCACCACGCCTGGCTGATTTTTTTTGTAGAGACAGGGGTTTCGCCATGTTGCCCAGGCTGATCTTGAACTCCTGGTCCAAAGTGCTGGGATTACTGCCATTAGCCACCATTCCTGGCCTAATTTCTTTTAAAAGATGCACATATAATAGTTCCATTAAAATGAAAATAAAAAACTAAAGCCACAGCAATGAAGAAATATGTAAAAAGGCAATAAAAATTGTTACAATAATATAGAATTAAATTTGGAACTAACCTCATTCCAGCCAATAAGAATAGAAAAATAATAGGTTACATAATTGTCACTCTTACATTTTAAGGAAAAAAGGCAATCTAGTTTACTGGAAGAGATTAATGAGTTCTACTATTCATTACTGTGCTACTGTCTCAGTAATTTGAATAGGAGTTTCTCACACAGTATTTCAGATACACTGTTAAGTACTTTGAAAGCGACTATCTGCAACAAACATTTACTATAAATGAAAACATACAGATTTAGAAAAGCACAGTGTTTATTTCTTACCAGTCGAATGAGCTGTCTGTCCAGCCACCTAAGCACATCTGGACCTTCTTCTGTTTCTGCTCTATATATTGCTAGCCGGGCCATAAGAATGGCAGCTGCCTCCTGGTCAAAAGATGCAGCAATGTTTTGGATTTGAGTTTGAGCATCTGCCCAGCTAAAGACAATAAGAAAGCATAGAAATGCTGCTGAATTATTATACCCACAATATCATAGTTGGCTACCACACAAATTTAAATTTAAAAGATAAAAGATACAGAAACTACTTCGATATTTCTTTTTTTTTTTTTTTGAGACAGAGTCTCGCTATGTCACCTAGGCTGTAGTGCAATGGCGCAATCTCGGCTCACTGCAACCTCTGCCTATTGGGTTCAAGCAATTCTCCTGCCTCAACCTCCCAAGTAGCTGAGATTACAGGCACCTGCCACCAGGCCCAGCTAATTTTTTGTATTTTTAGTGAGGCAGGAAATTAAACAAATAAATAAAAATAAAATTAAAAAGAGAAGGAAACAAGCTTTAGGTATTAGGCTAACTCATCCCAAAGGCAGTAACAGGCAAAGCCCAGACCCAGGCAAAGTATCAATAACATTATCCAAGAAGCCAGGGCTCAAAGGAATGTGCTCTGGAGACCCTCCCAGCACTCCCTCAAACACAGGGAAAAGAGAAACAAATTTTCCTTTCTCTTATGATATGAGTAAACCTATGAGTTTACAGATTCCTGTTTTCTATAACTAGCAACTTCAAGTAGTCTGTTTTATCTGAGCAGCATAGCGAAGGTCATGAGACATGCCTGAGCAGGCCTGGATTGCAACCATCTAGGCACCATAGCGAAGGTTATGAGATAAGCCCGTGCAAGGCTCTCTTGAGCAAACCCAGATAACAGCCATCTGGGCCACATAGCAGGAGTCACACATAAGCCTGAGTTATGAACCTGTCACAGTTTAATTAACTGCCTTTGTTCTGCCTCTGTACATGAGCTTTCGTGCCACTACACTTCACGCCACTGTAAGCTTGTTTCAAACTAGTCAACCCCCTTTCAAAAGTGTGTAGATAAGCCAAGCCCTGTCTTTGTTTGGGGCCCAGTCTTCAGATGTTAATCCACTGCGTCTGAGTACACTCAATAAAATCCTCCTGTTCGCCCTACTAGTCTCTCCAGTCTCCTGATTCCCACAACATTAGTAAAGAGGGGGTTTTGCCATGTTCACTAGGCTAGTCTTGAACTCCTGACCTCAAGTGATCCACCTGCCTTGGCCTCCAAAGTGCTGGAATAACAGGCATGAGCCACTGCACCCAGCGTACTTCAATATTTCAAAATTCCAATATTACTTAGACAAATTAGCTTTTTTTTTTTTGGAGACAGAGTCTTGCTCTGTCACCCAGGCTGGAGTGCAGTGGAAGGATCTCAGCTCACTGCAACCTCTGTCTCCTGGGTTCAAGCAATTCCTGTGCCTCAGCCTCCTGAGTAGCTGGGACTACAGGCTCTGGCTAACTTTTTTGTATTTTAGTAGAGATGGGGTTTCACCATGTTGCCCAGGCTGGTCTTGAACTGCTGAGCTCAGGCAATCCACCCACCTGAACCTCCCAAAGTGCTGGGATTACAGGCGTGAGCCACCGCACCAGGCTCAAATTAGCATTTTTTTAAAATCACTAATAGCAGTTTTAGTATAGCATTCGTTGTTTTTCAGAAAAATATAACCAAACCTAAAGAAATCTTCCAAAGTAAGTGTAAAGGCAGCTCTCCAACCACATTCCTTAAAACATTAAGATTTTTACTAGTCCAGTCGGCATGGTGGCATATATCTATAGTCCCAGTTATTCAGGAGGCTAAGGTGGGAGAATCACTTAAGCCCAGAAGTTTGAGTTCAGCCTGGGAAACAGCAAGACCCTATCTCTAGGCTGGTTGCGGTGGCTCACACCTGTAATCCCAACACTTTGGGAGGCTGAGGCAGGCAGATTGCTTGAGCTCAGAAGTTCAAGATCAGCCTCAGCAACATGGTGAAACTCTGTCTCTACTAAAAATACAAAAATTAGCCAGGCATGGTGGTGCATGCCTATAATCCCAGCTACCCTGGAGATGAGAACTGCCTTAACCTGGGAAGCAGAGGCTGCAGTAAGCCGAGATGGCACCACTGAGCTCCAGCATGGGCGACAGAGCGAGATTCTGTCTCAAAAAAAAAAAAACCTTAAAGTCATAAAATAAGGAAGTTTTTTAAAAGCAGAGATTTTTTTTTAAGAGACAAGGTCTCACTCTATCACCCAAGCTGGAATGCAGTGGCATGATCATGATTCAAGTGGCACAATCATGATTCACCTCAAACTCCTGGGCTCCAGCATTCCTCCCACCTCCGCCTTCTGAGCAGCAGGACTACAGGCGTGAACCATCATGCCCAGCTAATTTAAAACAATTGTTTTAGAGATGAGGGTCTCACTATGTTGCCCAGGCTAGTCTCCAACTCCTGGACTCAAGTGATCTTCCTGCCTCAGCTTTCCCAAAACACTCGGATTATAGGCATGAGCTACCACACTTGGCCAATAAAAGATTTTTACAAGTAAAAATAATAGTATATACGTGTGCCCACACACATAGAAATGCAAGTCCCTATATCCAACTTTAAAATTTCATTTCTTTAATTTTGTTAAAGCAGAAATATAGAAATACAAAAATAAAGGTTTTCTCTCAACCTAAGTAATTCTTGTTTATTCCACTGGAAAATGAATAAAGTGTCAGAAGTTTCTCACTGGTCTTTCAATCATTAGTGATAAAAATCAAATAATTAAAATTATTTTGTATTCTTTTATTTCCATGTTAATACACTGACTAAAACCAATTAAAAGTTAGTAAGTAAAAATTTCAGTCTAAGGGATTAATTTGATACTACACATAAAATAGCAGCAATTTATTAAATCCAAATGCTGTATAAATCCAACTGATCCTGGGTAGACTCAGATCAAACTGATCCTGGGTAGACTCAGCAATACATTTTATCTGTTTGTTTGTTTAATATTTCAGATATAGTGACTGGCCAAACATACTTATAGACTTCTTGAAAATAAGTGCTGAACCACTTTTACATGTAAGAGTGATGAGTGATCCTAAGGGAATTCAGGCAGCAGCATGTTTAAAATTCTTCTCCCTTCTTTTTGTATTTTTAATTTTCTTTCAATAAGCAAATAATTATTAAATGTTTCCCAGATGGTTGAAACGTGTGAATTATCTCAGTGTAGTAAACAGTAAGAAGCAAAAAAGAATGAGAATGTGTGAAAGAAGACATTGGTAATTTTGAAAGTTATGTTTTAATGCAATTTAAAGACTTCATGATTATACTAATAGTTTGGTTTAGTGTTTTATTAATTATTTTAGTTTTAATTTTAAAAATCAAAGAATTAAAAACAACACTGTTTGAATCAGTACTTTCTAAACTTGAATGACCATATTTATTTGCTTTAAACTGAACTACAAAGGTGACTTTTTTAATTCTGAAAATATAATGGTGCAGTAGAGGAAATACATTCCAAGTGAACACATGCAAATTTACTAATTATTATTTGTTTAGACATAAATTAAAAGGTGGGCTTTTAAAGTCAAGTTTAAAGGGCTTCTTGAGATTGTAAAAATCTGTCTTCTACATTTCCCATACCCCTTCACTGTGATTCTTACAACTAGTTTAAACCAAAATTCCTAGATCAAAGTCATTTTCTATATGAAAAATAGAGTAACTTTGTCTTCTCAGGAGCCTTTATTTTCATATGGCTTATTCACTTAACAAAAACACTTGTCTAGGCCCCTAAAGTCATAGTCCTAGTTTAAAAAAAAACAAAAACAAAAAACAAAACAAAACAAAACAAGGTGCTCTGATCATTGGAAATGGTTGGGATAAGTTAACTTGAAAAGATGGATGCTTTTGGTAAGACACAATGCTATAAATGGCACCATAACACACATATGTCTCTACAAATAGCCTCATAAATTCTGTGCAAACTGAAAATATATAAGCCCATGATATTTCTCATAAGACAGCACCCTGTCTCTTGAAAGAGTAATCTAACCTTTTAAAATTTTCATTTTAAAAATATTTCAAACATAAAGACAGTAAGAAGAGTGGAATAAACTCCTATATGTCCATCACCTAGATTCATGAATTGTTAGCATTTTAACACATCTGCATTATCATTCTCTCTCTCCATTTATATGCACATTTTTTGCTGAACTTTTCTAGATTAAGTTGGAGATATTATGACCTTCTGCCCGAAATACTTCAGTGTATATCTCCCAAGAACAAAAAATTTTCTTATATAGCTCCAATTATTAAACTCATGAAATCTAACACTGATATAATGCCATTATCATATAGAAAGAGACCATATTCATATTTCCCCAATTGTCTAATAATGGCTTCTAAAGCAAAATTTTTCCCTGACATTCGCATTTTGTCCATGATCAAACATTGGCATTAGTGGTAATGTTTCTCTAGTATCCTTTAATCTGGATCAGTTGCTCAGACTTTCTTTGTCTTCCAAGACATTTTTGAATAGTATAAATCAGTGACTTCGTAAGTTGTAAAAAGTCCCTCATGTGGTATGTCGTCGTTTCCTTAAGCAAATGTTCTGAATGTCAAATTTAATGTGTGTGCACACGTGTGTGTGTACACACACATGTTGAGAGGCATAAATAAACTGAGAAGTTTGCCAAGAATCAGTACTTCCAAGTTCCTTATCTGAAATCTGAACAAATCTAAGGGAAGGTTCAGCTGACATTTTTTCTTCAAATGAATAATGTATCCCCTTGACATTGTTTCAGGATGTTAAGTCAAAGCAGGGTAACAGAACAGAACACTATATCTATGTACAACCCTGTGCTAAGTAACAGATCATCCAATACAGCTAATACTCAGTTCAAATGTTGTGTTCATGTCCATCACTCACCAAAAGTCTTAAGATTTTCAGGAATGAAGCTAGAGTTTAAGTACAGTTAATGAAAATGAGAGCTACAAATGCCTTCCTTGTCCATTGTCGAGACCATGACTAAACTGGGTAAGTTTACTGATCAACACTTTCCCTATCCAGAAAACCAAGTTCAAGACAAACAGAAATAAAGACCAAAGCCTGTTCATTTCTAGATTCACCTCATCTAAAAAACCTCTTCCTAACTAAACTCATTCCACAATTATTTTCCTTTTGTTTTATACTTCACAAATACATACAGATACCAAAGTAGCAGAGAAATAATTTATTCGTAATTCTGAATAAAAAGAAGGGTACTAAATTCAGTTAAATTTGTTGTCTCTGCAAATGCTGGGCAAAGAGCACATGAACAAATACACGCCTTATTTGGAAAATCTATCACAAAGATAGGAATAAGAAAAGGTATCTGTTGGGCCTTATTATTCCCTTTTGGGGACCCTGCCTATATCAACAAATTAGAACATGACTATGTTACACAAAATACTACCCTATAATTGAATCTGTTAGATAGAGACTACCTTTTGTGGTCTCAACAAGTGCTAGTCAAAGTGTGGTATGTGAACCAGTGCCATGAAGTCAAAAGAGGAACTGAGAATAAATATTTAGAAACTGAGCAACTTCACAAAATAATCTTATATCTTATTAATCTAATAATATAAAACAGGGAGTTTGTTTTAAATCACTTTTTAAAATTTCATTTTTCTAGTAATTCATTTTTATTGTATTTAATAAAAGCATCTGTACCCGAAGGATTAGGAAAAAAAACACAACTAGCCCTTTACCACAGACAATGTGAGGATGACTCTATACCACACTGTCATATAGCAGGAGGCTAAATATGTTCACGGCTTCCGCATTCATACTCTCCTACAACAGAACCTACTCCACAAAGCAGGAGCTGAGTAATGGCATAATAAATGAATTAAATGACTAATAAAACTTGAAAAAAAAATAGCTAAGAATTTTTATCAACAATTGAAAAGTAATGTGATTAATTACTGTGCTATATCATTTATATATATAATGGATTATATTTATTTTTATTGACTATTATAGGTAAATATTTGATTTTTCTCCTCTCACAGGAATGAGGTAAATAAAATAATACTTTGAAGGGTGTGTCTTAGAAGTACTTTTTAAAATTGCTCTTACGGTTCTTAGTAATGAACATTGTAGCAAATAAGCTGGGTTAGAAAGAAAGAAATAAAATACTATTAGTCACAAATATTCACTTGCTAGTCATGGATGTCACCCAAAATAGGAATCCAATTTAGAAACACAACCCAGATGCTTATGATATGAAAATCAAATCTCTAACAAATACAACTTACTTCCTAGCAATGGTGGTCACTCGGATGCGTCTCTGCCCACTTGAATGCTGATACTGAGTCACAAACTGGATTGCACCACGCCCTCCTTGAGGAATTGGAGCATTATGCTGTATAAATATAATAGAGTAAAACCTAAGCAAAATTTACTATGTTGTTGTCGTATAATCACAGGCTACATGTCCTAGCACTAAAAATAATTCATTCTAAAATTGATTAGAAGGATACTTATTTCCAATGCATTCAAAACAGTTATAATTTGTTACACAGAAGAGGAGAAATTAATTTGGAGAGCAGGAAAATAATCAAGAATGAGAGAAGTCAGTCCTGCTAGGAAATCAATTTTCAAGTAATATATAAGCCAGAGGGACATGAAAGAACAAAGAAAAGGGAGAGCACAAAGAAATTAAAAGACAATTCCTAAGTGAGGCCATTTAAGCCAAATTGCACAGATTGAATATCCGTTATCCAAAATGCTTGGGACCCAAAATGTTTTGGATTTTGTATTTTTTTAAACTCAGGAATATTTGCCTTATACCAATTGAACATCCCCAAATCCAAAAATCCAAAATCCAAAATGCTCTCCAATGAGCATTTTCTTTGAGTGTCATGTCAGCATTCAGAAAGTTCCAGATTTTGAAACATTTCAGATTTCAGATCAGAGATGTTCAACTTGTAACTGGATAAACAGAAATTGAGCTAAGTCCTCCTCCCCTAGGTATAGAAGATGAAAGCAGAACTTTCAGGAACATAATCATATGATGAACAACCAACCAATGAAAGATTAATAATGAGAAGAAACTAATAGCAATATATAATAATTATCATCAGAAAGAAATACAAGTAGTCAATAGGAAAATTTTATTCATGCATTCGGACAACAGACATTCTTGCTTTGTTTTTGTGTGTTGTTTTGTTTTTGTCAATAAGAGTCAATATATTTCTTATAAATTTTAATGTTTAAAAAAAAACTATTGCACCTGCCTTAGGAAAGCTGACTGTCAATATTTTGTGGTTCATTTTATGCCTAAAAACTATTAATAAATAAGTCAGTAATTTGTATTATTCTTCAATGTGATTAATTATCTGCTGTGGCAGAAAAAAAAATCTTTCCAAATACGATTATTTTCCAAACTTTTTCTATGGATTTTGACATATTAGACCTTCTTGTAGGAAGACTCATATATCATATATACTTTGTGACAACTAGGAAAAGCTAGACATCTAATTGCAAAAATGTGTAGCTAGAAGGGAATTTTAAATAACTGCATTTATCCTTCAATTTTATATTCAAAAAAAGAAAGAAAGAACAGACTAAAAGTTGGGATACCCAAGGTTTGGCGTTTGTAGGTTTCCCTGCATTTCTATTACAATATGTCCTCTCACCAAGGAGTTTAGCCTTGAAAAATAAAAAACCACAAATATAAATTCCAATACAGAAAATAAATTTTGGGTTATATCTACTATAGGAAAAAAAAAATATGAACTATTCATGGCCTAAAGTAAGTACTTATTCAAATGTACGTTTTGATATTCAGATGTAGAAAGTCATACCTGATTGACAACCTCAAAATATATGGCTAAGGTTGTAGTGGGACTAAGTCCACATATCTTCCACTGACATGTGCCACCTGTTCCTATCTCCTGTAAAAATAAAATATAGCATGTTTGAAAGCTAGAGACACAATTTATTAATTTTATATTAAGGTGAAAAAGGAAAAAGACCACAGGGAAAAAAAAAAGTCATGTTTCAAACTAATTCAACAATGTTAAGAGCTTAAAATATTTTAAGACCGTAAATATATTATAAAATAAAGCATTTTTACATAATAAAAAATAAAATAATTTTTACATAATAAAAGTAAAATTTAAATTCTTGCTAAGTAAATTACAACAGTATTAATATAAGTTCTTCATACTGTTCTCTTTAAAAGCATATGCTATTTGGCCACGTGCGGTGGCTCCCACCTATAATCCCAGTACTTTGGGAGGCTGAGGCGGGCAGATCACGAGGTCAGGAGATGGAGACCATCCTGGCTAACACGGTGAAACCCCATCTCTACTAAAAACACAAAAAATCAGCTGGGCATGGTGGCGGACGCCTGTAGTCCCAGCTACTCGGAAGGCTGAGGCAAGAGAATGACGTGAACCCAGGAGGCGGAGCTTGCAGTGAGCTGAGAAGGCGCCACTGCACTCCAACCTGGGAGGCAGAGCGAGACTCCGCCTCAAAAAAAATAAAAATAAAAAATAAAAGTATATGCTATTTAATGAAGTGATTGCAACTAACATTATACTTCTATCCAACTACTTGATCTGTATAAAAAGAAACTGATTTAACATATAATGTATGCATTTACGAACACATGTTCTCTGGATGAGAACTGTTAAGCACTCTGATTCCCAAGAAAACATCATAGATATAGACAGACCTTTACCATGCAAACTGCTTATATATATTAATTTTTTAGCTTTGTCATTTTTAAAGTTGATTACCCACTTTGTATTATTTGTCCCATCATCCTCTCCACAGCTACATGATTCTACCATTTTAGATTACATTATACTTCCATTAAATTAGATAAAAAGAACATAAAGAACTGAAATTCCAAATCTGGCTAATTTGGTTACTTTTGTGAAAATTCTGGTACCAAAAATCAATTTAGAGCTAATTTTGACTTTCAGAAGTCTCCAAATTTCCAAATCATGAGTTTTTTTTTTTTTAGGCACACTGGGGCAAGACATAATTTAGGCATAAAAAATAGAAGACTGGTGACAGTACAAAAGTTTTAATTAGGGGTAGATGGGAAAACGGTATGCAGAAAGAGCAACCACGAATAGAGGTATAACAATGGGAGCTGAACTACATAAAACAATCAATATGAGAATTTTGAAAGGAATGCTATAGGCTGCCACCCCAAGTTTTTGTTGGTGCTGTCCTGTGCGTTCACTGTGGCTTCTTTTTTTCTTTTTTGGGGGGATAACAGGAAGGGAACAGGGTCTCTCTATGTTGCCTGGGCTGGTCTCTAACTCCTGGGCTTAAGCAATCCTCCTGCCTCAGCCTCCCAAGTACCTGGGATTACAGGTGCAAGCCACAGTTCCTGGTCCTGTATTTTCTTTTTAGAATAAACACAACTTACATTTTCAGACACACAGGGTCCTTTAGAATTGAGTGACACACAGGGTCCAATAGCTCCTGAAATCTTTATTTCCCTTGAGGTCTGCAAAATAAGAATATAGCATGTTCGGTTTCCTCAAAGATACGTTCAAATGTTCAACTACAGGTGTATAAGAATATAAGATATTCATCTATATTTAAAACTCAAAGCCAATGAAAATATACTAACATGAAAAATAATCAATAAGCACTTCTATGCTCACTGTCAAATTTAAAATCTGGCACCAACCTAATTTTAACCTTCTATTTCCATCAGCACATAGAAGGTCTCCATTTGGGAACCTCATCCTGACTTCACACTTCTACCTACCCACCCAAAATTCACATATCCTAATCCAAAACCTTAGACACCATATTCTATTTTTTCCTCCCATAGAAAATCTGTCACCAAGATTGGTCTCCCTCTAGTCTCTCCTGCCACCAAAATTTAAGCTATCACAATACCTTCTGTCTAAAAAAAAAAATTGGAAAGCTTACTTTTGTTTTCTTACTTGAGATTCTTTTTCCTGGCATATGCAGAATACCACTGTCAGATGAATCTTACCCAAAATACCTAATATGACTTCTGCCTACACATGTGTCTCCACACTACAACCAGCTCCCATAAATTTAAGCTATTTCCCCTCATTCCAATACAAAGCATCTACTCTCACTGGGCAGTTTTCTCAAACATACAATGCTGATTCTCACCTCTATGCCTCTCCTCACACTGGGTTCCTGAATAAAATGCATTATCCTCTAACATCTTTAAAAAAACAACTGTGGCCGGGCGCGGTAGCTCACGCCTGTAATTCCAACACTTTGAGAGGCTGAGGCGGGTGGATCACCTGAGGTCGGGAGTTCAAGACCAGCCTGACCAACATGGAGAAACCCCATCTCTACTAAAACTACAAAATTAGCTGGGCATGGTGGCACATGCCTGTAATCCCAGCTACTCGGGAGGGTGAGGCAGGAGAATTGCTTGAACCCAGGAGGCAGAGGTTACAGTGAGCTGAGATCATGACATTGCACTCCAGCTGGGCAACAAGAGCGAAACTCCATCTCAAAACAAACAAACAAACAAACAAACAAACTATAAGTCACACTCCTCTAGAACTCTAGAATAAATTGTGTCCTATATATGTTCATTTTTCTTCTCTAAACCTTTATAGTGTTTTTATAATTTACTATTATGTCATTCTATTACATGCACTGTTTTCTTTTCCTGCCTCTCTATCAAGAGAATGCTAAGTTTCTCTATAGCAAGACGTGTACCTTAGATATCCCTAGACATCTCTGTAATTTCCCACACAATGTTTGGCATATAACAAGCATTCAATAAAACAAGATTAATAAATATTTAATGAAAATTCAAAATTAATGTGCTTAGAGTTAATTTAATAAGAATCAATTAGGATTAGAAGCACTTAGCCTTTGGGTATTTTAAATCCAAATTTGAAATAAATGATAGAATTATGTAATAACAACTAATCATAAAACAATTACTGATTATCCAAAAGGTAAAAAACAGTTTCCTCTTAAGTTAGATAACAATTCCTATCATTAACCTAGCACTAACATAAATAGATTTGGCTCTACAAACAATAAAACAGGCCGGACGTGGTGGCTCATGTCTGTAATCTCAGCACTTTGGAAAGCTGAGACAGGCAGATCACCTGAGGTCAGGAGTTCGAGACCAGCCTGGCCAACATGGTGACACTGCGTCTCTACTAAAAATACAAAAATCAGACAGACACGGTGGCACACACCTGTAGTCCCAGCTACTCAGGAGGCTGAGGCTGGACAATCACTTGAACCCAGGAGGCGGAGGCTGCAGTGAGACAACATCATGCCACTGCACTCTAGCCTGGGTGACAGAGGAAGACTCTGTCTCAAAAAAAAGAAGATAAAACATACTTTAAAGAGCTAAGCCCTACATAAAGAAAAAAATTAAAAGTTAAAGAATATTTTACCAATATTGTTCTACTTTTCCAACAATTGTTCAGAAATGCTCAAGTAAAGTCTCACACATTGAATGATGACACTCTTCTGGTGAAGAAAATCTCTAACTCAGGTTTCAATATAAAATAACCACAATTTTGAAAGTAAATATTAAATTTGATTAATGGCATTTTAGAATTATACTCAAGCCTATAAGTTGTCTTTTGATAACATATCACACATGTCAAGTTTTGGTTCTTACCTTTATTTCTAGTGTACCACCAAAGCCCATTTTAAACTGTCCATGCATGTCTTTGGTAAAGACTCTTTGAAAAGTTTGTTTGAATAAAGAAGTATTGAAAGAATCACCCATTACCATGTATCCTCTGAATGGAAAGAACAAAAAAACAACATATTTGACACAGTTACTGAATCCATGTGTTAAAATCGTAGAAGAAAATTACCTCTCAAAACTACCAATAAATTTTAAAGATATTTCCCAAAATGTGCTATATTACTAATTTTTAATATTCAAATATATATGAGAATATCCTCACCCCACAAATAATCTCAATTCCAAAGGTAACAGAGTGCCCCTAACAGTTGCATTTGTCCTTGATAATTTAAAAAAAAATTCTTCTTTTAATAGGCAATATATCCACCATATTACAAAATTCAAAAGGTACAGAAGAGTATATAGTAACAAATGTTCTCCATATTGGTAAAGGTACCTGACAGTTTCCAGCATGCATTCTCTTTTTTTTTTTTTTTTTTTTTTTTCAGACAGGGTCTCACTCTGTCGCCTAGGCTGGAGTGCAGTGGCACAATCACGGCTCACTGCAGCCACAACCTCCTGGGCTCAAGTCATCCTCCTACCTCAGCCTCCCAAGTAGCTGGACTACAGGTTGCACCAACACGCCCAGCTAATTTTTTTGTTTTTTGTAGAGATAGGGTTTTGCCCTGTTGCCCAGGTTGGTCTTGAACTTCTGGGCTCAAACAATATGCTCACCTCGGGCTGCCAAGGTGCTGGGATTACAGGCATGAGCCACCCACCCGGCCCATTCTCACTCTTAAAAACGAGTACGTGTGTGTATGTATATGCATGTATTGTCTGTGTCACATGAAATATACATGTTATACCGAGCAAATGAGAATGGAAGAAAATTAAGAGGGTATTTTCACTTTATGCACTTATTTTAAATTTTTTTCAATAAGCATATACCCACTTTTTTAATTTAAAAAAATGTTAATATTAACTTGAAAGTTAAAAACTATTTTGATACCATTCCTTCTCTAATAGATTGGCAAAAATCAGTTTGACAGCAACATATTATGTTGGTGAGGCTATGGACTCTCATACACTTCTGCTGGGACTGCAAAATGGTACAATCCCAGTACAGAGCAACTTGATAATATCTAACAAAATTATATATGGATTTCCTCCTTAATCCAGCCACCCCACTAATAGTAATCTATTCCAAAGATACTCTAACAAAACAAAAACAGAAAAACAAAATATATTCGCAAGGTTATTCACTGAAGCACTATTTGTAACAACAAAAGTTTTTTTTTCCTTTTTCCCTTGTGTTTGAAATACTGTATTTCAAACACAAACTCAGAATAACAGAAAACTGAAAACAATCCAAATAATCATGTAATTAGAGACTAGTTGAAAAATATTACATCCACACAATGGAGTCGTACACTGCTACAGACTGATTTCTAGGATATAAGTGAAAAACACAAAGAGGAGAAAGATGTATAAAATATTGTTCATATGATACACATATGCATACAAATATTTAGATACACTTGCTCACATTTTTAAAATATTTAAAGTATTAAACATCAATAAAAGATACAATCAAAAATTAAAATAGGCAAAAGAATAAAACTGATGTGTGATAACTAATTGACCATAATTTTACTTTTGATATTATTAGAAGTTTTTATGTTATCTCTGACGCTTATTAGAAATTGTATCCTTTTAAATTTTTTAATGTTACTGGTACATAAATTTATAATTAAACTTTGTACACTGACCTTGATCCAGAAGTCTTGCCAACTTCACATATTAACACCAATAGTTTATAGATTCTTTCAGATTTTCTACAAACATGTTATCTATGATGATCTAAGTCATCATTATACCTGATAATACATCCTAGATTAATGACAATTTATACCACCCCATTTCTCTGCTCCCTTTTACAGTAAACCTCTATGAAGGAATTGTCCAAACCCTTACATCTATCTTGCAAATATATACAAAATCCAACTACTTCCCACCATCTGTGCTACCATCACTTGGTATTCTTACATCCCTATACTCTACTAACGACAAATGAAGTCAGCGATCCTTTTAAACTATTAAGTCAGATCATAAAACTCCTCTGTTGAAAACTCTCCAATGCCTTCCCATCTCACTCAAGGTAAGTCCAAAGCCCTTTAAAAACGTAAAAGGACTTTGTAACCTACCCTCCTCACTCACTCCATTCCAGCTACTTTGTTCTCCTTGCTATTTCTCAACATCACAGGTACATTCTCTTTTTTATTATTATTTTTTGAGCCCAGGTCTCACTCTGTCACCCAGGCTGGAGTGCAGTGATGCAATCATGGCTCACCACAGCCTCGACTTCCCAAGCTCCAGCAATCCTCCCACCTCAGCCTCCCAAGTAGCTGGGACCACAGGCACACACCACCATGCCCAGCTAATTTTTGTATTTTTGGTAGAGACAGGGTTTCACCATGTTGCCCAGACTGGTCTCAAACTCCTGAGCTCAAGCAATCCACCCACCTCAGCCTCCCAAAGTGCTAGGATTACACAGGTGTGAGCCACAGTGCCTGGCCCCAGGTACATTCTCAACTTTGTACTTGCTATTCCTCACTTGGAACACTCTTACTTCATATATGCATATGGCTCACTCTCACTTGCTTACATCTTTGCTAAAATATCACCTTCAATAAGGCTCTGCCTATTCATCCTATTTAGAACTGCAGACCCCAATTCTTCTTTCCTGACCTTTTTTTCTTCCCAATGCTATCACCATCTGACATCCTATCTACCATACTTATCCTATCTCCTCTCATTAGAACTGTACTAACATGTGGCTAGTTAAATTTAAATGTAAAGCAATTAAAATTAAATTTTAGTTCCTCAGTCATACTTGCTACATTTCAATGGGACAGCACAAAGAATATATCCATTGTGAAATTATATGGAAGAGCCCTGCACTAGAAGATAAGCTCCATGAGGGCAAAGATTTTTACGTTTAGTTCACTGCTTTACTTGCAGTGCCTTGAGCAGTTTGCTACATAGCAGGTGCTCATTCATATTTATTAGATGAATGAATTAAATAAATAAACCTGAGAAAGTGTTGACATATCTGATCGATTTTTAAGCCTAATTAAATTATTTCAAAAATAATAACTGCTTATGGAAGAGGAAAGAACACATCCCAGGTCATTCTATGAAAACAGTTACCCTGATGCCAACACCAAACAAAAGAAAACTACAGGCCAGTATCTCCTATGAAGACAGATGCAAAAATCCTCAACAAAATGACAGCAAATTGAATTTAGCAATAATAAAAAGGATTACACACCATGACCAAGTGAGATTCATCCCAGAAATGCAAGGTAGGTTTAAAATCCAAAAATCAGTGCAATATACCATATTAATAAGGATAAAAGTCACATGATCATATCAATAGGTATAGAAACAGCATTTAACAAAATCCCAAAAACACATTTTCATGAGAGTTTTTGGAAGGGAACTTATTCAATCTGATGAAATCCACAGCTAATACCTTCTAATGGTAGAAGACCAAACAGGGCTGGGCGCTCATGCCTATAATCCCAGCACTTTGGGAGGCAATGGCAGGTGGATCACCTGAGGTCAGAAGTCTGAGACTAGCCTGACCAACATGGTGAAACCCCGTCTCCACTAAAAATACAAAAATTAGCTGGGCGTAGTGGCGAATGCCTGTACTACTCAGAGGCAGCAGAATCACTTGAACCCAGGAGGCGGAGGTTGCAGTGAGCCGAGATCGTGCCACTGCACTCCAGCTTGGGTAACAAGAGGGAAACTCCGTCTCAAAAAAAGAAAGAAAAAGACTAAACGACTTGCCCCAAAGATCAAGAACAACACAAGGACATTCACTCTCACATTTTTAATCCTGTACTGGACATTCCAGCCAGGGCAATTAGGCAAGGAAAAGAAAAAGCATGCAGATGGGAAGGAAGAAGTAAAACAATACCAATTTGCAGATGGCATGATGTTATATAGGGAAAATCCTAAGAAGTCCACAGAAAAACTATTAAAACTAATAAACAAGTTCTGCAAGGTTGCAGGGGGTAAAATCAACATATAAAAATCAATTGTTGGCCGGGCACAGTGGCTCATGCCTGTAATCCCAGCTCTCTTTGGTAGGCCAAGGCAGGCAGATAACTTGAAATAAATATGAAAATTAGCCAGGCATGGTGCTACACGCCTGTAATCCAGATACTTGGAAGGGTGAGGCACAAGAATCTGCTGAACCTGGGAGGCAGAGGTTGCAGTGAGCTGAGATCACACCACTGCACTCCAGCCTGGGCAACACAGCGAGACTCTGTCTCAAAATAAAAAAATTTAAAAATTTTTAAAAATCAAGGCTGGGCACAGTGGCTCAGGCCTGTAATCCTAGCACTTTCGGAGGCCGAGGAGGGCAGATCACAAGGACAGGAGTTCAAGACCAGCCTGGCCAACATGGTGAAACCCAGTCTCTACTAAAAATACAAAAACAAATTAGCCGGGCATGGTGGCAGGCGCCTGTAGTCCCAGCTACTTGCGCTGAGGCAGGAGAATCGCTTGAACCCGGGAGGTGGAAGTTCCAGTGAACCGAGATCACGCCACTGCACTCCAGCCTGGGCGACAGAGCGAGACTCCATCTCAAAATAAAAAAGAAAGAAAAAGCATGAACTAGGTTTCATCAAAATTTAAAACTTTTGTGCTGCAAACAATATGATCAAGAAAGTGAGGGAGGCCGGGCAGGGTGGCTCACACCTGTAATCCCAGCACTTTAGGAGGCCGAGGTGGGTGGATCTCTTGAGGTCAGGAATTCGAGACCAGGCTGGCCAACATAATGAAACCCTGTCTCTACTAAAAATACAAAATAGTCGGGTGTGGTGGTGCACACCTGTAATTCCAGCTACTGGGGAAGCTAAGATAGGAGAATCACTTGAACCCAGGAGGCAGAAGTTCCAGTGAGCCTAGATCACACCACTGCACTCTAGCCTGGGCGACAAAGTGAGACTGTGTCAAAAAAAAAAAAAGTGAGGGAAAAAACGTATAAGAGAAAATACCTGTAAGTCATATATCTGATAAAGGGATTTATATCCAAATAACAAAGTATTTTAACTCAATAAAAAGAAAATCAATAGCCCAAATTAAAAATGGGTGAAGAATCTGAATAGACATTTCTCCAAAGATATACACATGGCCAGTCAGCACATAAAAAGATGCTCAACATCATTAGTCTTCAGGGAAATGCAAATGAAAACCACAATGAGATATTACTTCACACCCACTAGGACAGATATCATCAAAAAGACAGACAATAAGCTGGGCATGGTGGCTCACACCTGTAAACCCAGCACTTTGAGAGGCAGAGGCAGGAGGATCGAGCCCAGGAGTCCGAGATCAGCCTGGGCAACAAAGTGAGACCCCGTCTCCACACAAAAAAAGTATTAATAATTAGCTAGGTGTGGTAGCATGTGCCTGTAGTCCCCGCTACTCAGGAGGCTGAGGTGCGAGGATTCCTTGAGCCCTGGAAATTGTGGCTACAGTGAGCTATGACTGCACCCTGCACTCCAGCCTCGGTAACAGAGAAAGACCCCATCTGAAAAAAATTAATTAAAATAAAGTGCTGACAAAGATGTGGAGAAACTGGAATCCTCATACTTTGGTAATGGGAATTTAAATTGGTACAGTCACTTGGGAAAACCATTTGACAGTTCCTCAAAATGTTAAGGACAGATTACTACATGACGCAACAATTCTGCTCCTAGATATATACCTAAGAGAAACAAAAACATAATCTCCACACTAAAACTTGAACACGATGTTCAAAGGACCATTATTCACAGTAGCTAAAAAGTGGAAATGAAATGTTCATTAACTGATGGATTCCTAAACAAAATGTGGTGCAACCATCAAATGGAATACTATTAAATGCACTTTGACCCCTTGTTCCCTTTTTACTCAGCAATAAAAATATAATAAAATAAAATATTAGTATATTCGTCTGGATGAACCTTGAAAACATTATGTTGAGTAAAAGAAACCAATCACAAGGGACCATTTGATTCCCTTCTTTTTGAAACAGAGTCTCACTTTGTGGCCCAGGCTGGAGTGCAGTGGCACAATCTTCTTGGCTCACTGAAACCTCCACCTCCAGGTTCAAGTGATTCTCCTGCCTCAGCCTCCTGAGTAGCTGGGATTACAGGCATGTGCCACCACGCCCGGCTAATTTTTGTGTTTTTTAGTAGAGATGGGGTTTCACCATGTTGGCCAGGCTGGTCTTGAACTCCTGACTTCAGATAATCCTCCCACCTCCGCTTCTCAAAGTGCTAGGATTACAGTTGGGAGCCACAGTGCCCGGCTCTGATTCTTCTTTTTTTTTTTTTTTTTTTGAGACAGAGTCTAACTCTATCGCCCAGGCTGGAGTGCAGTGGCATGATCTCGGCTCACTGCAACCTCTGCCACCCGGGTTCAAGCAATTCTCCTGCCTCAGCCTCCCGAGTAGCTGGGATTACAGGCGCCTGCCACCACGCCCGCCTAATTTTTGTATTTTTAGTAGAGACAGGGTTTCACCATCTTGGCCAGGCTGGTCTTGAACTCCTGACCTCATGATCTACCTGCCTTAGCCTCCCAAAGTGCTGGGATTACAAGCGTGAGCCACCGCACCCAGCCTCTGATTCCATTTTATAAAATATCCAGAACAGGCAATTATCAGCTGTCTATGGATGAGAGAGTGGCGAGAAGAAAAAGGAGGGAGTAATGGGAAGTAACTGCTAATGGGAACATAGTTTCTAGGGTAATGCAAATGTTCTAAACAAATTATGGTGATGGCTGTGCATCCTGAAAATATACTAAAAGCATCAAACTGTACATTTTAAATGGTAAGTTTATGGTATGTGAATTTTATCTCAAAAATGCTGTTAAAGTAATAAATCAAAATAATGACCAAGATATCAAAGTGAGCTTTAGAAACAGGGTTGGACCTTTATAATTCCATATTTTTAAACAAATTTAAAAGTGTGCTTTACTGAAAGGAATATCAAAAACCACTAACAGATGTGTTGCCCTGAAGTAGTGGGAAGATGACACTTTTCCCTAAACGGTCATTATTGGTTTTTATCAGTAAATGTCATCATTTGCTTATAATTACAAAAACTGTAAAAATTTAAATACATACCCAGTAAGGTTGGGACAGCATTTCATCTCCAGGAGACCTGTCTGATCTAATGCACACGCATAGATATCAATAACATGGCCAGTTGTAGCAGCTCGATTAGCCAATGCTTCAAAATGCTACAAAAGATTTTTCTAATTAAAATAATATACAAAATTGTCCTATAAATCTTTTTTCCATTAACAGATCAAAATGATCTGAGAAGGACTAAAAGAATAACTCATAATTTAAATTATGATTTGTTATGTAACTTTCTGTAATGTTAATAAAATTATACAGCAACTTCTGTGAGTCTGACATTTTCACAGTTTTCTTCCTTAAAAGCCACTCTTTCTAGATAAACCCCTAAATGAAGCCAAACTTAAAGAAAGGCATATTGCATATCTTGTTCTTCATACATAAACATAGCAGAAAAACAACAGGCTGGGCGCGGTGGCTCACGCCTGTAATCCCAGCACTTTGGGAGGCCGAGGCAGGCAGATCACGAGGTCAGGAAATCGAGATCATCCTGGCTAACACGGTGAAACCCCGTCTCTACTAAAAATACAAAAAATTAGCCGGGCATGGTGGCGGGCACCTGTATTCCCAACTACTTGGGAGGCTGAGGCAGGAGAATGGCATGAACCCAGGAGGCGGAGCTTGCAGTGAGTGGAGATCGTGCCATTGTACTCCAGTCTGGGCAACAGAGCGAGACTTTGCCTCAAAAAAAAAAAAAAGAAAAACAACAGAGAACTCTCTTTCCTAGCTAAATCCATACCCAAGTAACAAAAACATCCAAAAATAGAGAAAATACAAAAAGCAGTAAGATAAATGAATCTAAAACCTTTTTTGAAGCTGTAACCAAGAAAAATTCCAAGCTCAAAAAGGAAATTAGTTGGCAAGAAAGAAAAGCAACCACTAACCGTGGCAAAAATTATGTCATAAATTACTTTTAAAAATATAATACTGATGATGACTATCAAAAAATACATGATACAGCACAAACCAAACTAAAACTGAACTCTAGAGAATTAAAAAATTAAGAGATATTAACAAATAGAATGAATATAAGAGAGTCAAAGATCAACATTAGTGAAATGTACTTACACAAACCCAAAAAACGGGAAGTTAGATGAACATAAAACAACTGACAAGAAAATGATGGACTATTTAAGCTATGAACAATATTCATATCTAAAGGAAAAATTAAGGACTGCTTCTTGGAAATGAAAAACTGAAAAATGTAAAAACAACTTTTCCTAAATAGACATTCTTTAACATGAATATTTAAAAAGGCATAGAATGTTTCTCTCAGTAATAATTTTTAAGGAGATACCTACTGACACGTACTATGAAGTGTTTAAATATTTCAAACCAGAAAAATTACAACAAATTATCAAGAAAAAATGAATATTTCTCCAATTCTGAATAGCAGTTATAGTATCAAACTGTATAATACCAATTTCTATCAAAAACTATTTGTATTCTTCTTCTGCCAGCAAATGAATATCTGTTTTCTAATAAGGCAAAAATATTTAAAAATCGAAATTACCTTAGTTCCCTTTTTAACATATTTGGCATTGTCTTTGTCAATGTCATGCCACGATCTTATAGGTGTCTTCAACTCATCTCCAACCACCATTCCAGGCCCCTGAGTAGCAGGACCGCCAATGAACATCATGATACGAGCACCAGTGTTGGGAAAAGTACACTATTGACAAAAAAGTCAAGAGTTTAAAAGAAAACATATGAATATACATTTCTGATAATAATTTTTTATATATTCCTTCTAAATAAGAGAAAAGCATGTATTTTCTAAGAAATAAAATAATCAAATGTTTACAATAAAATTTAAAAACAAAGGTATCTGAACAACTTTCTTTTAAAATCCTATGGTATATAGTAGTACATTCCTAATTCTAAACTAATCTATGAGCCTAATCCCTATAAACATGGATATTTCTCCTGCTTTACTCATCTTAGACCGGGAAGAGTAGAGAGAAAAGTGGAAGAGTGAACATCTTCTTTTGTTTTGTTTTGGGTTTTTAATTTTTTTTTTTTTTTTTTTTACTTTTTTTTTTTTTTTTAGAGACAAGGTCTCACCATGTTGCCAACACTGGACTTTAACTCCTGGGCTCAATTGATCCTCCCACTTGAGCTTTCCAAGTAGCTGGAATGAGAAGCACATGCCACTGCACCTGGCTCTTCTATTTTTTTGTTGGTGTTTTACTTTTGTTTTTGATGTTTAGAACACAAGTATCATAGAACAACAAAAAAAAAGGCCAGGCGTGGTGGCTCACACTTGTCATCCCAGCACTTTAGGAGGCTGAGGCGGGTGGGTCACCTGAGGTCAGGAGTTCAAGACCAGCCTGGTCAACATGGTGAAATCCCATCTCTACTAAAAATACAAAAAATTAGCCGGGCATGGTGGCAGACGCCTATAGTCTCACCTACTCAGGAGGCTGAGGCAGGAGAATCGCTTGAACCTGGGAGGTGGAGGTCGCAGTGAGCCAAGATCACGCCACTGCACTCCAGCCTGGGCAACAAGGTGAGACTTCGTCTCAAAAAAAAAAAAAAAAGAGGCTGGACGCAGTGGCTCACGCCTGTAATCCCAGCACTTCGGGAGGCTGAGGTGGGTGGATCACCTGAGGGCAAGAGTTCAAAACCAGTCTGGCCAACATGGTTGAAACCCTGTCTCTACTAAGAACACAAAAATTAGCTGGGCATGGTGGCACATGCCTGTAGTCCCAGCTACGCAGGAAGCTGGGGAAGGAGAATTGCTTGGACCCAGGAGGTGGAGGTTGCAGTGAGCCAAGATTGTACCACTGCACTTTAGCCTAGGCAATGGAGCAAGACTCCATCTCAAAAAAAAAAAAAAAAAAAAAAAAAGAAAGAGGCCCGGCACGGTGACTCACACCTGTAATCCCAGCACTTTCAGAGGCCAAAGCGGGTGGATCATGAGATCAGGAGTTCAAGACCAGCCTGGCCAATATGGTGAAACCCTATCTCTACTAAAAATACAAAAAATTAGCCGGGCATGGTGGCAGGCGCCTGTAATTCCAGCTACTTGGGAGGCAGAGGCAGAGAATTGCTTGACGCCAGGAGGTGGAGATTGCAGTGAGCCGAGATTGTGCCACTGCACTCCAGCCTGGGCAACAGAGTGAGACTCTGTCAAAAAAAGAAAGAAAGAGAAACAGAGAGAGAGAGAGAGAGAGAAAAAAAGTATGCATGACTTACACTTCTAGTCCAAATTAATGGATTGAATACCCCAATCTACTTCCCCTTCCTCACAAGATGTCAATGAAATAAGAGAAAAGTTGTTTTAGGTGGATCACTTGAGGCCAAGAGTTCAAGACCAGCCTGGCCAACATGGCAAAACCCTGTCTCTACTAAAAAAAATACAAAAATCAGCCAGGTGTGGTAGCGCACACCTGTAATCCCAGCTTCTTGGGAGGCTGAGGCAAGAGAATTGCTTGAACCCAGGAGGTGGAGGTTGCAGTGAGCCAAGATCACACCACTGTACTCCAGCCAGGATGACAGAGTGAGACTGCGTCTAAAATAAAATAAAGTAAAATTAAAAATAAATAAATAGGCCAGACACCGTGGCTCATGCCTCTAATCTCAATATTTTGGGGATCCAAGGTAGGAGAATCACTTTAGCCCAGGAGTTCAAGGTCAGCCTGGGCAACAAAGAGAGACCTTGTCTCAAAAAAATAAACAAATAACAAAATTATTTGGGCATGATGGGACATGCTATAGTCCCAGCTTCTCAGGAGGCTGAGGTGGGAGGATTGGTTGAGCCCAGGAGTTCGATGCTGCAGTCAACCATGATCATGCCACTGCACTCCAGCCTAGGCAACAGAACTAGACTCTGTCTCAAAAAAAAAACAAAAAGTACATAAAATTTAACGATAGGAAATAATGCAAGCAGTAGATCAGAAATTTTGAGGAATTCAAACAATAAATTGTACTGGATTATCAAAAGAATCAACAAAACATATCACAGATATCAAAAGTAAGCCCCAGATCTTCCCAAAGGAGGATGCCCAAAAAGCTCCATATTTGGAGTCAAAAAATACAAAAAGCAGCAATGGACCAAAAAAGAAACAGTGTGTATCTATACCTCCAGATACAGCAGCTGATGACAGATTCTACCATCAGCAATTCCTAAGAACTGCTCTCTGTAGAAAGTAGGCCATCTGCCTGGAGAAGGGTCTTTGCATGAAAATTAGAGGCTGAGAGACACAGAACCAAGCACATGTTACAACGGATATCACAACAAACATGTCAACTCTCAAAAGTTTCTGGAACTAAAAGCATTAAGAAAATTTTTAAAACCTCAATGGATGGGCCAAAAAGCATGTCTGAAGACTGAGCTAGAAATATGGAAAACAAAGCTGAGGAAATCTCATATAAATAGGAGCAAAGAAAGATATGAGGAAAAAAATAAATATATGAAGAGATATAGAGGTCCAGCATCAATGTAACAAATATAGAATAGAAAAAGAGAAATAAATTAAGCTGAAGAATGACAATATTCTTCAGAATTAAAGGGTCTACCAAAACCAAACATAATTAAATAAAGAAAAAATCAAACCTAAATACAGCCTAACAAAATTTCAGAACTCCAAAATTAAAGAGAATATTCTAAAAATGTCTAGTGAAAAAATAAGTTTCCTAAAAAAAGAACAAGAATGAGACTACATCCAATTATCATCAATAAACTATATGTCTATGTCAGAACACTAGAGAGGAATGACTTGAATTTCCAAGTGAAGATTATTTTGAAACTAGAATTCTATAGCCACCCAAACTACCAATGAAATGAGAGGGCCATTTTTTTTAATGTTTGAATATAGAGGAACTCAGAATATTTATAAGAAACAAAAGAGCAACTGGGTATCATCCAAAGGAAGTCACAGGACCTAGAAAAAAATGTAAAAGATATCCTATGACTTTTATATATGAAAGTATCCTTCTCCGTGTATAATCGCTCTACATTCCACAATTAATATTTGTATTCTCATATTAGAAATGCTATTTTAGCTCTAATTTCTATAAGTAGCTATTGGACAAAATAGACTACATTTTTCAACCTACACTACAGCTTCAGAACAGAATGTAAATGATATAAACTTCATGATAATTTTTAAAGTCCTATGATTAGCCCGGCACAGTGGCTCACACCTGTAATCCCAGCACTTTGGGAGGCTGAGGTGGGCAGATCACCTGAGGTCAGGAGTTCGAGACCAGCCTGAATAACATGGTGAAACGCCTGTCTCTACTAAAAATACAAAAATTAGCCAGGCATGGTGGCGGGTGCCTATAATCCCAGCTACTTGGGAGGCTGAGGCAGGAGAATCGCTTAAACCCAGGAGGTGGAGGCTGCAGTGAGCTGAGATTGTACCACTGCACTCCAGCCTGGGCAACAAGAGCAAAACTCCATCTAAAAAATAAATAAATAAATAAATAAATAAATAAATAAAATCATATGGTTAACCAATCTAGAGAACAAGGAAAGTTGTCTTCTACTTATTTGTATACACCATTGCATATTGTTTGAATGTTTTGACAAGGTATGATTATTACTTCTATAGCTTTCTTAACTAATAACAAAAATACCCTCTTCATTCTGGGTGTTTGAGATAATAGCAGTCATGTAAAGCTGAAAAAATGAAGAAAAGAGCAAATAAAACTATATACAGATACTTTCATAAAACTATGACACAAAGAACATCCAAACTTCAAATTTCCTATAACTGGGGGAAAAAAAACCCACTAAATCCCCATGAACTATATCTCTCATGCTCTCATTGCAAGTCTCCAAAAAGATCAAGGGCAGTTAGGGAAGAAGTACATGGAAGACAGAAGAGGGAAACAAACAGCAGGCCTAGAAAAACGACTACAGATTCAAATGATAACTTGGTAAGAGGCACTAAAGAAAAGAAAAAAACCAAGAGAATGAAAATGAAATAAAGAAATAAAAAAGATGGCAGAAATAAAAAGCAAGCAAAGAAGAGTCAATTTATATGTAATGGCAGTTGTTTTTTTTCTTTTGAGGCAGACTCTTGCTCTGTCGGCCAGGCTGGAGTACAGTGACATGATCTCGGCTCACTGCAACCTCTGTCCACGGGTTCAAGCAATTCTCCTGCCTCAGCCTCCCAAGTAGCTGGGATTACAGGCGTGTGCCATCACTCCCGGCTAATTTTTGTATTTTTAGTAGAGACGAGGTTTCACCATGTTGGCCAGGCTGGTCTCGAACTCCTGACTTCAGGTAATCCACCTGCCTCGGCCTCCCAAAGTGCTGGGATTACAGGCATGAGCCACCGCGCCTGGCTGGGAGTTCTTAAATAAAATAAAACAATGGAACAAAACTACTATTTAAAGCTATAAGACAACTTTATAGGAAAAAATACATATAAAGAGGGCCTACCACATACTAGAGAAAATTAACCTGCAACAAAAACTCTACAAGATAAAAAAAAATTCCTCAAGACCTTCAAGCAAAATGATCAAATAATTTACAAGGTCAAGAAAATAAGGCTGGTATCAGCCTTCTCAAAAAACATCAGCCAAGATGGGAGGATCACTTGAGACCAGGAGTTTGAGACCAGTCTGGGCAACATGGCAAGACTCTGTCTCTACAAATTTAAAAATTAGCTGGGCATAGTGGCATAAGCCTGTAGTCCCAGCTACTTGGGAGGAGTCTGAGGCTGGAGGACTGCTTGAGACCAGGAGTTTGAGGTTGCAGTGCTGCAGTAAGCTGTGATCACGTACTGCACTCCAGCCTGAGCAACAGAGGCTCTGTTTTTAAAAAAAAAAGAAAAAAGAAAAAGAAAAAAAAACACACATCAAGGTAAGAACACAATGAAAAAGCATTTTCCAAAAACTTCAGGAAAAAAAAATTAGAACCAAGGCTTCTTATATCCAACCAAACTATTCTTCAACTATCAGCACCATAGGAAAAAAGTTTAAACATTCAACAGCCCAGGAAATTCTATACTCTTAAGTCTTCTTAAGAAATTTACTAGAAGATACAAATAAAACTTACAGCAAAGAATAACATAATCACACTAAGGGCAGTGGAGAGTGAACACTAATGTTCACTTAACTTTTGAACATTATATTTTGTACTATATATTCTCAGAACATTAAACAAATACTGAGCTCTAACTCCTAACCTTCTTTCTAACAGATGTATGAGCTAGAAACTCTGAAACTATTCTATATATTCTAGGACTGAGCAAATAAGTAAATATATTTGATAATGGGAGCAGGTTTCTCATAGAGAATGAGTTACAAATATGGAAAAGCAGGAAGGATAGAATAAACCCTGTGGTATTGAATTGAACATACCTGAAAGAATCACTCATTTTTAATATTTTTTTTTATTTTAATAGAGATACAGATGTATATTGGAGTATGTAGATATATATGCACACACATATACTTATGATTTTATATACATATATAGATACATATATATGCACATACATCTTTTTCTTAGCTCCATCCACTGGGACCTAGAATTAATGACACCCACGGTAAGGGTGCACATGAAACATTACCTTCTTGGTAGAACCAAGGCTGAAAGGAAACTAGGGCTCCTAAATGGTTCATTTCAGGTCCAGAGCAGGAAAAGGATAAGATGAGCCCTGAACAACTTACTATACCAGAAAGGAAGTATTTAGGCAAACATGCGGCATTTAATAAGGACCCAGAAGCAGCTTGAAGAGGCTCCCATTAGCCAAATCGGGGAAAACTTAAGCATCAAAGTAAATAATGATAGTAAAGGAATATATCTTGTTGTATAAAATAAGAATGTAAGAATCCACCCAGTGTGTATTCTGTATGTATTTACATATATATATGTGTGTGTGTGTGTGTATGTAAGTTTATATATATATAAATACGTAAATGGGAGAGGAAAGAAAGCTCTTCCTGAAGTAGAAAGCCAATTAATAAATGTAGAAATGATGGAATTAGAAAGCCACTATTTGGCATGCATCATAATAATAATAATTGATCAGAAAAGAATCATCAATGGATGCTAAACTAGTGGGTAAAAGTTTGCTGAGTACACTGGTTATTCACATATTTTCAAGGTATCTCCTAATAAGATATTTATAATTACAATAGGAAAACCTGTAACTTTACAGTGGCAAAAACAACCTTAACCAAGTAAGGAAAGTTAACATCAGCAGTAATGAAACAAATCAACATGGGGGTTCCTAATATTTTGCAATGTTTATTAATTACAAAGGGGTAAAAAAAGAGTAATTTTAAAATGGAGAGCCCTGGCAGATACAACCTTAATGAATGACCAAAGTGAATATCATCAGCAATGGAACAAATGAAAACCATGTGCCACCTGTAAAATGCAACAGTAAGAACACAGCAGTACTTCTGTGACATTCCTCCCAAAGATGCAAGGCCTGAATCAAATTACGAGGATACTTCAAGACAAACTCAAATTGAAGAACGTTTTACCAAATAACTGGTCCGGATCTTCCAAAGTGTCAAGATCAGGAAAGACTGAGGAACTGTTCCAGGCAGAAGGAGAGTAAACAGATATAGCCATAAATGCAGGACTGAACTTAAATCCTTTCAGTAAAGGAAATTATTGGGACAACTGGCAAAATTTGAATGGGGTCTGAGAATTAGCTGGTAGTAATGTATCAGTGTTAACATTTTGATTTTAATAGTTTTATATTGTGGTTATATAGGAGATTATCCTGGTTCATAGGAAATATAAAGTTTCAAGGGGTTGGGACTATCGTATCAGCAACTTAATCTTGTGAAAGGAAAATAAGTCTTGGGACCCCAAAATCATTAAACTAAAGGGAAAAGTCAAGCTGGAAACTGCTTAGGGCAAACCTGCCTCCCATTCTATTCAAAGTCATCCCTCTGCTCAGTAAGATAAATGCATATCTGATTGCTCCTTTGGAGAGGCTAATCAGAAACTCAAAAGAATGCACCCACCTGTGTCTCTCACCTACCTGTGACCTAGAAGCCCCTCCCTGCTTGAGTTGTCCCACCTATCTGGACGGAACCAACATACATCTTACATATGTTGATTGATGTCTCATGTCTCCCTAAAATTTATAAAACTAACTGTGCTCTGACCACCTTGGATGCATGTCATCAGGACCTCCAGAGGCATGCATCCTCAGCCTTGGCAAAATAAACTTTTTTTTTTTTTCTGAGATGGAGTCTCGCTCTGTCACCCAGACTGGAGTGCAGTGGCGCGACCCCGGCTCACTGCAACCTCTGACTTCCAGGTTCAAGTGATTCTCCTGCTTCAGCCTCCCAAGTAGCTGGGACTACAGGCGCCTGCCACCACACCCGGCTAATTTTTTTGTATTTTTAGTAAAGACAGGGTTTCACCATGTTGCTCAGGCTGTTCTCGAACTCCTGACCTCAAGAGATCCACCCACCTCGGCCTCCCACAGTGCTGGGATTACAGGCATGAGCCAACACACCAAGCCCAAAATTAACTTTCTAAATTAACTGAGACTGTCTCAGATATTTGGGGTTCACAATCTCAAATAGTTTGGAGAAAAAAATTATTTATACACTTCTTGCATCTTTTCTGTAAATTTGACAGCATTTCAAATTTTTTTAAAAACATTTAAAAAAACTATTTTGTTTTGTTTTGTTTTGTTTTTGAGAGGGAGTCTCTCTCTCTTGCCCAGGCTGGAATGCAGTGGCATGATCTCAGCTAACTGCAACCTCCGCCTTCCGGGTTCAAGCGATTCTCCTGCCTCAGCCTCCCGAGTAGCTGGGATTACAGGCATGCACCACCACGCCCGGCTAATTTTTTTTTTTTTTTGTATTTTTAGTAGAGACGGGGTTTCACCATGTTAGCTAGGATGGTCTCAATCTCCTGACCTCGTGATCCACCCACCTCAGCTTCCCAAAGTGCTGGGATTACAGGCATGAACCACTGTGCCCAGCAACTATTTTGTAATTCTAAAGCTAAGATATGTATAGTATAAAATTTTCAAATTCTACTAAAACTCCACTTATTGTATCACTGTTAACATCTGGGTGAACTTCTTTCCAGAATCATATCTGTACAGGATATATACAAAACAATATACAAGACAATACACTGGAGGAAAACACTTCACATAGATAAAATCATACACTCACTGTCCTATAACCTGATTTTTTTTCACTCAATATTATCTTGTACATACCATTTCCTACAATACTGTGAAATATATTTTTTTCCTCTCCTTTCCTCACACACAGCTCCTAAAAGCCTTGGAATCTGTAGAATGATAAGAGTACCTTTTGTTTTTTGTTTCTGTTTTTTGAGACGGAGTCTCATTCTGTCACCCAGGCTGGAGTACAGTGACACTATCTCAGCTCCCTGCAACCTCCGCCTCTTGGGTTCAAGCAATTCTCCCTGCTTCAGCCTCCCAAGTAGCTGGGATTACAGGTGCCCGCCACCATGCCTGGTTAATTTTTGTATTTTTGGTAGAGATGGGGTTTTGCCATATTGGCCATGCTGGTCTCGAACTCCAGACCTCAGGTGATCTGCCCACCTCAGCCTCTCAAAGTGCTGGGATTACAGGCATGAGGTGCCCAGCCAAGAGTGCCTTTTGCATGCTAATAAAATGACTTCTAGATAGCTTCAAGATGGGGGCTGGTCACTGAAAAGGCGAAAGCATGATTAGAAGGTTGAGAATTTCAGTTCCACACCCTCAACCTCCAGAAGGAGAGAGGGGATAATGGCCAGTGATGTAATCATTCATGCCTATGTAATGAGCCTTCATGAAAAGCCAAAAGAACACAGTTTGGAGAGCTTCCAGACAAATGAATATGTGGAGGTTCCTGGAGGGTGGTGCCCCAGAGAAGGCACAGAAATTTGGAACCCCTTCTCCCACACCTCACTCTATGCATCTAGTCCATCTGACTGTTCATCTATAGTCTTCGTAATATCTTTATCATAAACTGAGAAACATAAAGCATTTCCTAGAGTTCTGTGAGCCATTCTAGCAAATTAATCAAACCCAAGGAGAGTGTCCAATTTACAGCCAGTCTGTCAGAAGTATAGGTGACAACCTACTACTTGTGACTGGCACTTAAGTCGGGGGCAGTATTGTGGGACTGAGCCCTCTATCTGTGAGATGTGATATTATCTCCAGTTAGATAGTATCAGAATTGAACTGAATTACAGGACACCCAGCTGGTATCGAAGGCAGAACTGTTTGGTTGGTATGTGGGGGGAAAACCACAGAAGTATTCTTTGTTGATGCTGAGTGAGAGAATAGGGAGGAAAAAAAGCACTTTGATTCTTCTTATCCTTACAATTACATACACACACACACACACACACACACACACACACACACTTTACATTCCAAAACAAAACCATCTTCCCTACCTCCAGCAGTCCTACAGCTATGGAAAGTGCCACTCCGGAGGAACGCAAAGGTCTCTTTCCCTGTGGTACAGGCCAAGGGTCTCGCTGGAGTTCTCCTAGAAGATCTGTGAGATTCATGTCTATTTTCTGTACTGGTTGTAAGAATCTGAGAAACAAAATTAAATAAAAAGCCATTTGTAAATGTTTATGGGTGAGAGTTAAAGAAACAAATTTCACTTTCCTAAAAATAGAAAACAATACTCTGAACACACAGCAGACCAATGGTTCTCAAACTTTCGTGTATATGAGAACCAGCTGGAGGGCTTGTTTTAACACATATTGCTAGGTCCCAGTTCTAGAGTTTGTTTCGGTAGGTCTGGAGTGGAGCCCAAGAATTTGCATTTCAAACACATTCCTAGGTGACACTTGATGATATCAGCTCCAGAAACCCAGAAACCACATTTTGAATACAACTACAATAAACAAAACACTCAAACCAAGTACTACTTCAGGATTTCATCTCTCACTTACTAGTCTAATAAGTTTTAGGTTACTGAAATAATTATGAGAAAATACATCAACTAAATTTTAGTAATACTACCTCTAATTAGAAAGCTTAGGGGAAAAAGCTAGCAGAGCGTGGTGGCTCACGCCTGAAATCCCAACACTTTGGGAGGCCGAGGAGGGAGAATCATAAGGTTAGGAGATTGAGACGGTGAAACCCCGTCTCTACAAAAAATACAAAAATTAGCCAGGCATGGTGGTGCATGCCTGTAATCCCAGCTACTTGGGAGGCTGAGGCAGGAGAATTGCTTGAACCTGGGAGGCAGAAGTTGTAGTGAGCCAAGATCATGCCACTGCACTCCAGAAACCTTAGCGGGAAAAGCTACCTCTAAAACTAGGAAGAAAAAATAAAAACCTTGGCTGCCCTGAAACCACACAAAAACAAGTTTTTTCCAAAGTTCAAAATAAAAAATAAGGAAAATAACAAAACTAAAGTAACTCCTTACATTGTTAAGACAAAAAACAAACCATTTTAATGACATGATTTTGACTCAATTCTTTAAAAAGTATGTTAATACAATTTACTTATATTCCTAAAAATATTTAACAATATAGTATCACTGAATGCCTATGTTCAAGGGTATGGAAGGTTTAAAATAGCTATAGAAACAGTCAAATTCTCTTCATCATATTTATTACCTGTTGGAAGGAGGTGGCTGCTGTACCTGAGGACCACGTGTCGCTTGAGTAACTGGTACTTTAGAGAGCCCCAGCATTTCCTGTAAAGAGATTACTTGTGCAATATTCATTTAATTACTTTTACAAAGATTTATCAACTATTTATCATGTATAAAATGCTGTGCTAGACATTAGAAACACAAAAAAAATACCAGGTCTCCTTCCTCAGAAAACAAACAGTCCAGTGGGAGAGATTATCAAGAAAACAATAACACAAAATACTCATCATGAGACAGCAAAGCACAAGGTGTTATATAACCTTGTGTAAGAGGAAGCATATTAGCTCGAAAACACTTTATTTCCAATTAACAGTCAAAATAAATTGTTGTGTAACTTAAATGTCCATACTTCTTAATGTATATTCATTCATCCATTTCAGCAAACTTTATCATAAGCACCTGCTATGTGGCAGGAATATAATGGTAAAAACTAACTAGTCCCTTCCCTCATGGAAATTAAAATCCAGAAACATAAATTAATCAAATCAACATATAAATAAATGTAAAATTGAAACAGTAGTAAGTGTTAGGACATGGGGAGTTATAAGGCTCACATACTTTATATGTATATACATCTTCATTTTCTAATGTAATTCATAACCAAACTGCCACCTTTGTTTTGAATTTCAGATATGTGCACAATTTCTCTCTAGACAAATGAAAATAATGTTATACTAAATTTTTCTTGAATCTAGAAATGCTTAGTCATGAAGTACTGGAGTTATAAAACTGTGTAACAGAAAATTGAAGTCTAAAGATGTACAAAGATAAAATTAGTGAACTAATCCGGCCATATTTCGTATACTGTTAGCAGAAACAGCAACTCTTTACTAAGAACTTAATATGTTCCATATTCTATGCTAAAATCTTTATATATACTATTTCCTCACAAAACAATAATGAAATAGATTTCTTCTTAACTTCTACTTTATAAATGAAAATTGACAATCAGAAAGACTAAGTAATTTGTCTGAGGTTACACAACCAGTAAGTAACAAAGCAAGATTTTAAATCCAGGTTTTTCTATAAAGCCCTATAAGGGTTTACACCATATTGAGAATTCCAAATTTAGTACTAATAACCTGGCAAAATAGGTACTGTTTATTCCCTTCTATGAAGGATGAGATAATTAGCAAAGACATAAACCCAAGATCATACAACTAGAAGAGTTTAAGATTTGGGGAGCAAAGGCCAGGCTCTTTTCAACTAATAATAGGGAAAGAATAGGGAAATTTAACCTAAATAGGGAAAGAAAATAAAAATGTTTCAATGGAGAAAAAAAATTTAGTCTGCAGGCATTCACTTGCCTACTGAAAAAGGAAGATGTGGCCAGGCGTGGTGAATCACACCTGTAATCCCAGTATTTTGGGAGGCCGAGGTGGGTGGATCACCTGAGGTCAGGAGTTCGAGACCAGCCCGGCCAACATGGTGAAACCCCATCTCTACTAAAAATACAAAATTTAGGGCCAGGTGTGGTGGATCACGCCTGTAATCCCAGCACTTTGGGAGGTCAAGGTGGGCAAATCATGAGGTCAGGAGTTCAAGACCAGACTTGGCTAACATGGTGAAGCACCATCTCTACTAAAAATACAAAAATTAGTCAGGCATGGTGGTGTGCTCCTATAATCCCAGCTACTTGGGAGGCTGAGGCAGGAGAAGCGCTTGAACCCGGGAGGCAGAGGTTGCATTGAGCTGAGATCGTGCCACTGCACTCCAGCCCGGGCGACAGAGCGAGACTCCGTCTCAGAAAAACAAAAAAAAAAACTAGGCCAGCCTCGGTGGCTCACGCCTGTAATCCCAGCACTTTGGGAGGCTGAGGCAGGGGGATCACCTGAGCTCAGGAGTTCAAGAACAGCCTGGCCAACGTGGTGAAACCTTGTCTCTACTAAAAAATACAAAAATTGGCCAGGCGTGGTGGCTCACGCCTGTAATCCCAGCACTTGGGGAGGCCAAAGCGGGCAGATCATGAGATCAGCAGATCAAGACCATCCTGGCCAACATGGTGAAACCCCATCTCTACTAAAAACACAGAAAAAAAAAATTAGCTGGGTATGGTGGCATGTGCCTGCATTCCCAGCTACTTGGGAGGCTGAGGCAGGAGAATTGCTTGAACTAACGAGGCGGAGATTGCGAGATCATGCCACTGCACTCCAGCCTGGGTGACAGAGCAAGACTCCATGTCAAAAAAAGAAAAAGAAAAAAAGGAAGATAGTTCATGTGCTTCATATGTATTACATAAGTAAAAGGTACTCTACAATCAGAACAGTAAACCATTCTAAATTCATAATTTAATAATAACATTAATAGTAGCAAACACTTAAATGCACAATTCATTTAATTCTCATGACTACACTATAAGGTACATACTATTACTATCTCTGTTTTACAAATGAAAAAAACTAAAGCACAGAGATTTAAACTGGTTCACTTTCTCTCCTGTCTCATGGAAACATGATTCTCCTCTCTAGGGTGCTCCGCTTCCTGTGCTCCTAAAGGAATCCCTACTATGTCTTCCTAAACCTCACTTTCCTCATCTCACTCTTGCTTTAACTCACCCTCTTAAGTCCCTTTCCTTTCTCCTTCCTCCTAAAGTACATCTCTTTAACTCAGTTCTCTCTCAAATTCCCATGCTATCTCCTCCTTCATTACCTTCAACAAACCTCTTAAAAGAACAAACTTCAGGCCAAGCGCGGTGGCTCACGCCTGTAGTCCCAGCACTCTGGGAGGCCGAGGAAGGCGGATATCCTGAGGTCAGGAGTTCAAGACCAGCCTGGCTAACACAGTGAAACCACGTCTCTACAAAAATACCAAAATTAGCCAGGCATGATGGCGGGTGCCAGTAGTCCCAGCTACTCGAGAGGCTGAGGCAGGAGAATAGCTTGAACCCGGGAGGCAGAGGTTGCAGTGAGCCAAGATCATGCCAATGCACTCCAGCCTGGGCAACAGAGTGAGACTCTGTCTCAGAAGAAAAAGAACAAATTTCAACTTTCTCTACCTTCTCAAATCTTATTCACTACTCATTGACAAACGCATTCATTACTCATTATCCTCCCCATTTAAACCTGCAAACTCCCATAGTATGTTCTCTTAGTTAACTGTAGCACCACTACCTCAGTCTGCCAAGTTTCAAATTAGACTCACCCTCAAAAATCTCTTCCTTTCTTCTTCATTTTGGTCTACCTGGAAGCCTCTAAAGTCTGATTTTACATCTGTCAACTTTATGCCAGGCTTATCTATCATCTTCTAGGGTAACTGTTCTCAACTAGGAGTTGCACCAGAATTACTTAGAAAGTTTTTTCAAAGTACCTACATGAACAATCTTATATATATAAGGTATATATACCAACCATCTCTCAATACAAACAGACATTCACTTATTACTCTCTTATGGACTATCAAAATCTCTGGGCAGAAAAAAAGAAGTTCATTTGAACAGATGATTCTAGTATGCTACTACACATAACTCCTTTTGTCTTGGAAGAGAAAGCTTCAATTTGTCCCAGTGATAAAAACCACTAAAAAGCATATGTAACCATAGTTTCTACACTAAAAATTGTCCAGTCTCAAAATAATTCCCCTCACCAAACATACTAAAAGTATTTAGTTCCTAAGTGAAATGTTAAGAAACAAAAGCTCTCTCCTCAGCTGCCACCAAGGTGCTCGGTTCTTATGAGGAAGCCAAGACCACACTGGGGTGAGGCCCTCACTTCATCAGGTGACTAGCACCATGTTGGGCAGCACCAGCCCTGCACTCGCCCACATCATGGCCTCCATCTCAAGTTCTTCTGCATCTACTTGGACCTCATTCTGCATGACAATGAGGTGACCATCACAGTGGATTAGATCAATGCCCTTGTTAAGGCAGCTGATATAAATGTTGAACCTTTCTGGCCTGGCTTGTTTGCAAAGGACTGGCCAATGTCAACATCAGGAGCTTCATCTGCAATGTAGGGGCTGGTGGACCTGCTCCAACAGTTGGTGCTGCACCTGCAGGAGGTCCTGCCCCCACCACCACTGCTGCCCCAGCTGAGGAAAAGAAAGTGGAAACAAAGAAAGAAGAACCTGAGGAGTATGATGATGACATGGACTTTGGTCTTTTTGACTAAACCTCTTTTATAACATGTTCAACAAAAAAACTGAACTCTTAAGAAAAAAAAAAGAAACAAGCTAATATTCTGCAGTTGCTCTCTCTTAGCCTTCAGCAGGACTCTTCATAAGCCTTCAAATCTCTAGTAAAATACCATTGGTTTGACTTTAAATTTTAAAGATATAGTTAAAAGTGAAGGGTCTTTAATCTGTTTAACAATTTAAGGTACATGAAAAGAAAACTGAAACCAGCACTGAATTTAAAGCCTTTGTTATAATACAATTATATTAGTCATTCATAATAAAAATTTGTCCTAGAAACATACAGAAGGCATTTATAAACATATACAGAGTAACTTTCAGATAGGTGAAAACTACCATTCTTGTTGTTTACCTGCAGTTGTTTGGCAGACAAATCTTTTGTTCCTCTGAAGACATAGCTTTTTGAAATGCCTTCACATCCAAGTTCATGAACCTGAACCATTCTCCCAAAAGTAATAAGTCCAACCAAAGCTGTAGGTGGTAAAAGACTTAATGACATCTGCATGGATTCTTTCAGGGCTTGTAAATCTTCATCTTCCATGCAAGTATCAACCACATAGAGGAATATCAAAGGCATCTGAGGACCACGCTTTTAAAAAATTCACCGAAAAGAAAAAATATGTAGTTTAAAGCACAACATACAAGACAGTCAACAGGGAACTAATTAAATAATGGATACAAAAGAATCCTAGTAAAGCCATTTCAGAAATGAAACAGGTTATTTCTACTGTCATGGAGAGAGATCTAAGACATATCATCAGGTGAAAAATTAAGTTTAAGAACATTAGGTATAGTTACACAGGACTTTCACTTTCCATTTTATTTAACTACATGCACAAGGTTTCATTTGACTCTTATAAAATAATTAGTAAACCTGACTTGGATTTTTGGAGAACTAGAAACTAGCCAGGCTAGACAAATTACTGAATGGTCCAAGTGAATCATAATTGTTTTCTCTAAAACATTCATAAAAGATATTACTTCCACACCTAAACATGTAAACAACTATGTTAAGTATTCAGAAAGAGAATAAAAATGATTTTCCTAAGGACCAATGCAAGATTATTTTCATTAATTAGACCTGGGGGACACATTAGCCAACTCCAGCATCATATTGACTAAATATTTGTTAACTGACCTTCCAACTACAAAGCAAGATTTATAATTTATTGTTTACTGATCTACTCAGTATAGCAAATCACACCACCCTACCCAGTATCTTGGCCACCCATCAAATAACTACAACACAGGAATTACCCTGCTCAAACTGATCACAACAGTTCTTACCTTTGAAATGTTCCATCACATCAATGTGAGAATTAAGCATGATTCCTTCTAAATCATCACAATTTAACAATTATTTCAGTATAAATTTTAAAACTTTCTTAAATATTTGTTCTTATGTTCTTACCAGAACTACATATTCAATGCTAGAAAACTGAGGTAAAAGTTCAGCAGGCTGATTCAGTTCAGATATACCAGCATAGCTAGGTGGAAACTACAAACAGAAAAAAAAACAAAACTTTTTAACAAATTATAGGCTAGAAAGATTAACAAAATTTTAAACAAAGTATTTCCTGGTCATTTAATTATTTTTAAAAAGGCATTTTCATTAAATGAGAAATAATTATTTGTATCTTTTTTTAAATATGCATTTTTCTACATGACTAGTATTTTGGCATTAACATCTGCAATGGATGTTTTATGGGTTTTTTTTGTTTGTTTGTTTTTTTGAGGCGGAGTCTTGCTCTGTTGCCCAGGCTGGAGTAGAGTGGTGCAATCTCCACTCACTGCAAGCTCCGCCTCCCGGGTTCATGCCATTCTCCTGCCTCAGCCTCACGAGTAGCTGGGACTACAGGTGCCTGCCACCACGCCCAGCTAATTTTTTTTTGTATTTTTAGTAGAGACGGGGTTTCACTGTGTTAGCCAGGATGGTCTCAATCTCCTGACCTTGTGATCCGCCCGCCTCGGCCTCCCAAAGTGCTGGGATTACAGGCATGAGCCACTGTGTCCAGCATGCAATGGATGTTTTCTTACCTGATTCCTTTGATAACAAAAGTTGCAAGCCCAAAGTTTTGCTCGATAATCCACTTGACTGTTTAAAAAAAAAGAAAAGATATATCAGTTCATATTTCAGTTCAATTTTACAAAAATCCTAATTTCAATAAAATTAAGTTCTTCCTAAAACATGAACATACTCAAATTGATAGTCAAAGTAACTTTTAAAAGCCATGTAGTTTTAGATACTGCCAATATCTAATTCATACTTTTAACATATACAAGTTTACCTAAATGGTGAATATAACTTTTAACATACAGTAAATATTAGCTGGGTGCAGTAGCTCACGCCTGTAATCTCAGCACTTTGGGAGGCTTGAGGCGGCAGATGGCTTGAGTCCGGGAGTTCAAGACCAGCTTGGGCAATATGGTGAAACCCAGTCTTTACAAAAAATACAAACAGTCATCCAGGTGTGGTGGCACATGCCTGTACTCCCAGCTACTCAGGGGGCTTAGGTGGGAGGATCATCTGAGCCCAGGTGGTCAAAGATACAGTGAGCCAGAATCACAACACTGCCCCCCAATCTAAGTGACAGAGTGAAACCATCTCAAAAATATATATACACATACATACATAGCAAATATCAATAAAATTAAAATAATCCTATTTTTTTCTTCAAGTGACTTCAGTAAGATCTACACTCAGACCTAGAAAACATTTATTCAGGTCAAAAATATATTTACTGAATGCCTAATAAGTACCATTATTTTAGTCTCTGGTGATACAAGAAAAAGAGAACTGCTCTCATGGAGTTTACATTCTAGAAAAGACAGACAGACAAAAGACACGCAGATGCACAAACAAGAAAATACTTTTGGTTTTTTTTGTTTTGAGACAGGGTCTCGTTCTATTGCCCAGGCTGCAGTGCAATGGTAGAATCATAGCTCCCTGCAGCATTGAACTCCTGGCTCAAGTGTTTCTCCCATCTTCAGCCTCCCAAGTAGCTAGGACTACAGACACATACCACCACACCCAGCATACACATATACATATATATATATGCATAGATACACATATACATATATATGCATATATACACATATACATATATCTATGCATATATACATATATACATTTTTTTTTCTCCCCTCCTGTAGAAATGGAGTCTTGCTTTGCTGCCCAGGCAATCTTCCCACCTTAGCCTCCCAAAGCACTGGGATTACAGGCGTGAGCTACTGCGCCCAGCCAAAAATACTTTTACATAGTAATAACAGAGATTAAAGAAAACAATGCAGAATGTGAGAATGTGTTTAAGAGGGCTGCTTTAAAAAACAGCCTTCTTAAATAGACAAGTGAAGTATGACCAAAATGAAAAGGAACCAATCACAAGAAAATCTGGAGACAGAAGAATCCGGGCAGAATGCACAGCTACTATACCATTGTCAAGGTAGGAGTAAGTTTGGTATGTTCAAGAATCAGAAAGAGGGTAACAGGGTTAAAGTATTACGTAGATGAGAATAAGGAAAATGGATAACACAAGATGAAGGCAGAAATATATACAGAGGCTAGATCATACAAGGCTTTACAGATCTTGATAAGGGGTTTGTATTTCTCATTCCAAGAATAAGAAGCTACTACTGGAAGATGTTAATCATCTGATTTTCATTCATAAAACTCTAGCTTCTGGGTGAAGAACAGACTGCTGAAAGACAAGAATAGAAACAGGGAGAGCAGGTAGGAGGATATTGAAATTGCCCAGGAAAAAGATGGTGGTATCTTGAAGCAGGGTATACTACCAGAGATGGAATAAGAGGCTGTAAGAGACAGAATCTGTAATGTTCTAGAGGTAGATCACCCAGATTTGCTAGTGGATTGGCTGGGGGGAGAGGGAATGGAAAGAGAAGTAAGAGATGATTCCTTAGATTTTGGCTTAAGTAACAGAAATCACAACATTTTTGGAACATCATGTCACTCAATCATGACTTTTTTTTTTTTTTTTTTTGAGGCAGAGTCTCACTCTGTCGCCCAGAGTTGGAGTACACAGGCGCGATCTCAGCTCACTGCAACCTCTGCCTCTCAGGTTCAAGCAATTCTCCTGCCTCGGCCTCCCGAGTAGCTGGGACTGCAGGCACATGCCACCACACCCAGCTAAGTTTTGTATTTTTAGTAGAGACGGGGTTCCACCATATTCGTCAGGCTGGTCTCGAACTCCTGACTTCAGGTGATCCACCACCTCGGCATTCCAAAGTGCTGGGATTACAGGCATGAGCCACCACGCCCGGCCAATTATGACTTATCTAATGACACAAGATAGGTGGATACACATGCAGCACCACTATTCAGAAGACACTGATGGGATCTAACAGTTTTTATAGTGCCACTTTTACATTTGGTCTCTATATATTATCAACTCACTACAACTAGAACGATCCTAAAATTTTACAGCTCTCTGGATTTTTTTGACTGTCCTAATTTGAAAAAATTAGTATGAACAAAAACAAAGGGATTTTTATAAAAATATGCAAAAAAAAACCCTAGATTTTAAAATCACATTGCCACATTAGTTTTTCTACATATTTTACTTACCATAAAGGATTCAAAACTGCACGGCAAGTGGTCCTACTACACAGAACAGGTTCATATTGAATAGGTGGTAAGTCAGGTCTCTCTTTCAGTGGTGTAAAGAGGGCTGCCACAGGAACAACCATTCTTGTAGCTTCCAGTCGACTTGATGGCCAAACATTCCAACTAAATCGGACTCCATCTCGTTCTTCATTTTGTTGAATGAATTCCAAATAGGTTGTCATTGTGGAGTTTGATTCTTATTTCTGTATCAAAATTTTAAAATATTTTAAAATCCAGGATCCTCTTAAGAAGGTTCAAAATAAGTATGTTTCCCCCTCATTCAGCAATATTAACACCTTAGAAATCAGGACCGGCTGGGCGCGGTGGCTCACGCCGATAATCCCAGCACTTTGGGAGGCCAAGACAGGCGGATCACCTGAGGTCGGGAGTTCAAGACCAGCCTGACCAACACGAAGAAATCCCATCTCTACTAAAAATGCAAAATTAGCCAGGCATGGTGGCGTATGCCTGTAATCCCAGCTACTCAGGAGTCTGAGGCAGGAGAATCTCTTGAACCCTGGAGGCAGAGTTTGTGGTGAGCCGAGATCATTCCATTGCACTCCAGCCTGGGCAACAAGAGCAAAACTCTATCTCAAAAAAAAAAAAAAAAAAAGTCAGGACCAAATGAAAATATTTATCTCAGAAAAAAATTAGCAAGCAACTCATAACAAAATAATTAATGGCTCTACCCAACGTTCCTAAGGCCCAATAAGAGGTATTTAACACTTTTTTATTCACTCTAAAAGATGATGGCAAAAAATAGTGTCTTATTTCTTTAAGGGTATATAGGAAAGAAATGCAAAAATAGGGGGAAACCTAGATTCTATGTTTCCCATATCAGTTTTGAAAGTTATAAGAATTCATATAAACAGATTTCAAAATTATAAAGTTCTAAAACTCACATAGTTTCTATCGAAAAATAACAAGTTTCCACTAAACTTTATAGAAGAGAATGTTTAACGGTATGTAACAAAAAGATTTTCCTAAAACTGGACACTTCTGCTTTGGACAGATAATTTTCTTATTGTGCAAGTACAGGCTATTTGTGGCACAGTAAATAAAATGCTTGATAAGTGCTGTTCCCCCAATTTATATATCATTTAGACTCTTTTGCAGAAATTTACTTCAGAATATTTTGAACATTCCAAATTATGAGAGCATTTTAAACTCCAATTTGAGATATAAAATTTCAGTATAATAATTTAAGTTTACTAACCAAGGGAAGAGGATGCACTCTGGGGAGGGACCAGTATCAAAAGACAGCTCCATTTTTACTGTCTAAATGCCTAGGTAGGATGCCGGCTTTCCTACGTAGGCAACAGCTCTATCTCATGCTCTCAAACTGCAACAGTAGTTAGTCATGGAAGGAAGCTGAAGAGTTGAAAGGTGTGGGAGGACAAAGACATTCAAGTGTTATGTAGCAGACATGAAGGACGTCAAGTTGAAAGAAGCGAACTGTGAACCTAGGGTGCCTGGAAAACCCAACATGGATGTTTAAAGTTGCTAAGAACAATAGTGGGACGAGAAACTGATTCTAAAATTTAAGCGAAGAAAGAAGAGATATTATTTGGGGGGAAAAAGTTAGATACAACAATTTTAATTTTAGAAAATCTTTCAAATAAATTTTCATAAAACAAATGACAGAAAGTGAAGCTTAACAAATCTAAGCATTCCAAGCAGTTAAGAACTTTCTCTTCTTTAAATAAGAAAATAAAAATTAAAGAAAACACTGTATTTCCTCCAATCGTGCCAGAATCTTGGAGACAGCTAGAAAATCTTACACTAATCAAAAAAGATTGTGGTTTTTCAAACGTGCATAAAGGGTAAAGAGAAATCCCAAGACTAAACTTGTTTAGAAAAGACTATTTTGGGCCGGGTGCGGTGGCTCAAGCCTGTAATCTCAGCACTTTGGCAGGCTGAGGCAGGTGGATCACCTGACATCAGGAGTTCAAGACCAGCCTGATCAACATGGCGAAACTCTACTAAAAATACAAAAAAAAATTAGCTGGGCAAGGTGGCATGCACCTGTAATCCCAGCTACTCAGGAGGCTGAGGCAGGAGAATCACTTGAACTGGGGAGGCAGAGGTTGCGGTGAGCTGAGATTGTACCACTGCACTCCAGCCTGGGCGACAGAGCAAGACTCCATCTCAAAAAAAAAAAAAAACTATTTTGAAGGTAAATATAGAAGACAGCTTTGAGAAGGGTGGTATGAGCTTTCAAGGAAAAGTGTTGGAAAGATAATGATAAAACAAAGGTGTGGGATATTCAGAGGAGAGTTAGAAGATGTCAAACTCCACCGTAACACAGGTGGCAATAACGAAAAAACAACCAGGATGTGGGGGTGAGGGGGGATTAGAAATCTAGTTTTTAGCAACAGCTTCCATGTTACTGATGTGAATATAAATTCTAAGACTATGCAAACCTCTTCCACATTTATTATACAGAACATAAGGCAAATAAAATTGTGTTTACTAAATTGCACCTATAATTTAAGAAGCATGTACGCACCTACTATGTACCCACAAAAATTAAAAATAAAAAAAAATTTTAAGGTCAGGCACAGTGGCTCACGCCTGTAATCCTAGCACTTTGGGAGGCTGAGGCCAGCGGATCGCTTGAGGTAGGAGTTCAAGACCAGCCTGGCCAACATGGTGAAAACCCATCTCTACTAAAAATACAAAAATTAGCTGAGCTGGTGGTGGGTGCCTGTAATCCCAGCTACTCAGGAGGCTAAGGCAGGAGAATCACTTGAACCCGGGAGGTGGAGGTTGCAGTGAGCCGAGATCATGCCACTGCACTCTAGCCTGGGCAACAGAGTGAGACTCCTTCTCAAAAAAAAAAAATTTAATGAAGTAAAATGAAATCAGAACAGGGATGACTACATTTGACAAAAAATAAGTCATAAGAAATCCAGTGTTATTAAGAAAAAATAAAAATTATAATGTGCCATAACAAAAAAAAATGCATCTAAAACACATCTGCAAAAGGCATTAAAATAGCTGAAACACAAAACAAAAAATGTTTTGAATGACTGTTTTCTCAGTTCTTCCTCAACTTCTCAAGGATATTACATAACTAGTACTTAGGTATTACACAGATATTTTCTCAAAAATGTATGAAGTAAACCTATCACTTCATAGAAAACAACTTATGGTATTTTTTGCCAATGATAAAAATTTGAGCTTTCAAGCAAATATTAAATTGTTTTTGGGTTTTTTTTTTTTTGGAAACGAAGTCTCACTCTGTTGCCAGGCTGGAGTGCAGTGGGGCAATCTCAGCTCACTGCAACCTCTGCCTCCCAGATTCAAGCGATTCCCCTGCCTCAGCCTCCCCAGTAGCTGGGACTACAGGCGTGTGCCACCATACCCAGCTAATTTTTTGTATTTTTAGTAGAGACGGGGTTTCACCATGTTGGCCAGGATGATCTCAATTGTCTGACCTCGTGATCCGCCGGCCTCGGCCTCCTAAAGTGCTGGGATTACACGCATGAGGCACCGCTCCCCGCCATTAAATTGTTTTAAAACTTGTGCCTGCTACCATAAGCTTGACAAGTTCCTAATATGTAAAGATTTTTCTGATGAGATCAGTGTTGGTATTAATGTAATTTGTTTGACAGTATATAACAAAATGTATTAACATTTTGACAGTATATAACAAAATGTATTAACATTTAGAAGATATACATTACTCAGTGAAGCAATATCTTCCAAACGGTCAATTTGTGATATTAAAATATCACGCATGGGTAGATGATCCATTCAAAGTGTAGAATAGGCCAATGGGTTTTAAGGTAACAAAGTACAAAAAGTTCACTCCTAAGCTTTCAGATTCCACACCGCAATTAACCTTTTAATTTATTAATTAATCCTTCACACAATTCAACCAAAACAATATATCACAATAAACTGCAGAAATAGATATGAAAACCCACCGGTCTTCTATTTAGCCTTTTTTTTTTCTCTTTGGATACTCAATAATGTTTAAGTTAGGGGTTCTGAAAACCACTGCCTTAGGACCATTAGGAAACCTCACTAAGAAAGGTTCCAGGAGTCTTAGGAGGAAGACATTCACACACAGACAATAGCCAGGTTTAACTTTCTACAACTGGTTAAAAGGCTGGATTGTATCTCTACATTCTTACTTCTTATTAAGACATACTAAATATCACCTGAGTGATATTTGGGCACAACTCTCTTCTCTTCTTCACATTTTTTCCTCTCAATCTCCTTGCTCTATGATCAATTTGCTTGCTAAATCACATCTATTATACTTCTTACATTCCCACATTCCAGCAGTAGTTTGAAGAAAATCCCACCTGTTTCTCAATTGGTCCAATTACATGGCTATGCACAACACCTCCCTGACTTCCCTCACCTTTCCATAGTAGGAGTCATGCAATCTTAAAATCACCAATTCAAGTACAAAATTTGCCAGGCTTAGTCTCATGTCCGACAATGGCATATCTGAAATAAAGTCCTTTTACAAGCCAACTTTACTTTTTTTTTTGAGACAGAGTTTTGCTCTTGTTGCCCAGGCTGGAGTGCAATGGGGTGATCTCGGCTCACCGCAAACTCCGCCTCCCGGATTCAAGCAATTCTCCTGCCTCAGCCTCCTGAGTAGCTGGGATTACAGGCATGAGCCACCACACCCGGCTAATTTTTGTATTTTTAGTAGAGATGGGGTTTCTCCATGTTGGTCAGGATGGTCCTGAACTTCCGACCTCAGGTGATCCACCCACCTCGGCCTCCCAAAGCGCTGGGATTACAGGTGTGAGCCACCACGCCCAGTCACAAGCTAGCTTTTCATAAAATGATATTATTTGATAAGCACTCTCTCCCCTAATACTAACATGTTTGCATAAAAGTATTAAACCAAAGAAATATTATTCCACACACTATATTAGAATGCAGACTTAGCATATTAGTCCCTTTTTTTTTTTGAGATGGAGTCTCACTCTATCACCCAGGTTGGAGTGCAGTGGTGCAATCTCGGCTCACTGCAACCTCCACCTCCCGGGTTCAGGCGATTCTCCCGCCTCAGCCTCCCGAGTAGCTGGGATTACAGGTGCGAGCTACTACGCCCGGCTAATTTTTCTATTTTTAGTAGAGATGGGGTTTCACCATGTTGGCCAGGCTGGTCTCGAACTCCTGACCTCAGGTGATCGGCCTGCCTCGGCCTCCCAAAGTGCTGGGATTACAGACGTAAGCCGCCGCACCCGGCCACTAGTCTTTATTTTTTTTAAAAAAGTGAGCCAAAAGACAAAAGACTATTCCAAAGAAATGTCCGATTTCAGTACAATATACTTCAGTTAAATAATTTATCATAACAGAGCTAAAAGCTAAGAAGCAAACCATTATGTCACTTTAACCTAGTATATCAAATATGTGCCCAAGTCTTTTAAAAGTAAGACTTCCCTGGCCAGGCGCGGTGGCTCACGCCTGTAATCCCAGCACTTTCGGAGGCCGAGGCGGGTGAATCATGAGGTCAGGAGATCCAGACCAGCCTGGCCAACATGGTTAAACCCCGTCTCTACTGAAAATACAAAAATCAGCCAGGCGTGGTGGCGGTCGCCTGTAGTCCCAGCTACTCGGGAGGCAGAGACAGGAGAATAGCTTAGCTTGTACCCGGGAGGCGGAGGTTGCAGTGAGCGGAAATCGTTCCACTGCACTCCAGCCTGGGTGACAGAGCGAGACTCCGTCTCAAAAAAAAAAAAAGACTTTCCCTATGATAGTTTCTCAATATCCTAATTTAAGCCCTTTTATTCATATCTAATTGAAAATGTACTTGCCAAGTAAATTTGAGTTCCTTTCAATTAGATGTATTTGTTAGTTGCCAATTAAATTTGTCTCCTACTTTTCACTTCTAAAATCCTCAATGAATTGTCTTCTTATGATCTTGGACAATTTAACCTCTCTGAATCCTCCGTTTTTCTCATCAGCAAAATAAGAGACTTGGACTAGAAAATCACAAGGTCCCATCTAACTCTAAAATTCTGTAAGTCAATTAAAAATAGCTGGACTCTGGCCGGGCGCGGTGGCTCATGCCTGTAATCCCAGCACTTTGGGAGGCCGAGGCGGGCGGATCACCTGAGGTCAGGAGTTCAAGACCAGCCTGGCCAACATGGTGAAACCCCGTCTCTCCTAAAAATACAAAAATTAGCCGGACATAGTAGCTCGCGCCTGTAATCCCAGCTACTCGGGAGGCTGAAGCAGGAGAATCGCTTGAACCAGGGAGGCGGAGGTTGCAGTGAGCCGAGATCGCGCCACTGCACTCCAGCCTGGGCGACAGAGCAAGACTCCGTCTCAAAAAAAAAAAAAAAATAGCTGGACTTCTGAAATGATGTTCATTCACTACCAGAGGAGAAAGAGAAGGAAAACTCAACATGCATTTATATTTAAATCTAAAACCTTTTTAAACCAAGTTAATTTGGCTAGTTATCCACGGCTTTGGAGGGTAGAGGTTGAGGGAGTTCAAATGAAAACGAGAATTCCACATCCCCACTTCAGTGATTGATGTAGATTTACTATGACTTTCCTCAGGTAGTACCTTTACCACCAAATCGGGAAACACTACCTACCGTAGAAAGAAAGCCCAGTGAGATAGGGCTGGTCCTGCTGGAAAACTGAACCCTTTGTAATCAAAACCCAAGGCATTATCTTTACCTAGCTCTTTTCCCCTTTAACCCCTTTAACTTCCAAGGCTGAATTACGGGTGACGTAGTCAATTGGGTTCAAAGTCTAGGACACTCCATATCTGGCAAGGAATGAAACAGTAAGTCCAAGGGCCCAGAGGCGATGATGGACTTGGGTGGAGGTGGGTGGCCCAGGAGGTGGGGGTGGGTCCTGGGCGAGATGCTCGAACCACCGTTTTCCACACGACTCTCATCTTTCCATCTAATCCAGGGGAGCTGGAGGAGGCCGGGCCCCCGGCCCCGGCAGAGCGAAGTGGGTGAGAGGGTGGCAAGCTCAGCGCTCAACGCTCCCCACGCCGGACCGGGCCTCAGCCTCCAGCACACCTCGCTGGCCCCGGGGCACCGAGAGGGCAGAGCCGGGACCACCCCAGGATCCCAGCTCCCAGCCCGCCGCCTCCAGCCCGCCCCCGCTCCCCGCTGCGTACCTGCGATCCCCCAGGAGCGGAGACGAGGCGGCCCTTACCTCACTGTCCCCCTGCAGGACCCGTCGCAGCCTCCGCTTTGCAAAATCTGTCCTCTCCGCCCAGCAGGAGCAGTCCGTGGCACCGCAATCAGGGGTGGCGCCACCCCGCCCCGGGCCTCAGCGAAGACCTCCGCTCGGCCAACATGGCTGGCGCCGCCTCTGCCACGTCAAGAGGAGGGGACGGGGCGTGAGGGCAGGAAGGGGGCAGGAAGGGGCGGGCGCAGAGTTACCCGGGCAGGCCACCGGACCCCTGAGCTTGCTTAATAACCGGAGGATTTGAGAAAGGCGCGCGGCGGGCGAAGGTACCGAGAGGGGAGAAGGGAGGAGAGGTAGCGGGGACCGAGCCAGAGGGCCGGAAGAACCCGGACGACCCAGGCAGCCGGGCGGCCGAGGGGCGTGGGACCGGGCAGAGCGGTACCGGGAGAGGGGCGGCGCAGGGGGAGCGCCTTTCCCCGCTCCCCAAAGCCACAGCGTATCCCACTCCCTGCAGGTCGCAGAAAGAGTGGAGAACTGGTGCCACTCGGACACCTTAGCTCACCGAGAGAAATGGAGACGGCCTCCAGGACATCTTAGGACCCTGGTTGATTCCGAGAATCACAAATCACATCTCTGAAAAAAGTGAAAAGTTCATTCTTTCACTTAGTGCAACAAATGTTTACTGAACACTTACTATGTGCCAGACACAATTGAGATGCTGGTAATATGATGCAGGCAAGGTAGGCCCAGATCCCTGGCCCGAAAGAATTCACGTACTATTTATGTATTTTAGTCAGCCTGTCTTTTCCTCCTACATTGCCTCTGCCACCTCAACTCGGTCTCCCCCCACCCCCCAAAAAAAACACACACACACAGTACAATATTTGGCTGATTCATCTTGGTATGTTCAATGTTTTTCTTTCCAAGAAAAAAGCTGAACAAAATGAGAAAGCAACAGATTGGTAAGACATTAGAGCTTGGTGGTCCCAGACAACCCCTTCCTTCAGTGAGGGGAATGAAATTAAGTGCCCATGGAAGTAATTGCATATATGACAACACCTAAAAGCCTACAAAGTTTAGCCATATCAGCATTTTATGGAATGGAAAAAAAGATCAAATCCCTGTCCTTGAAAGCTCATATTCATGAGAAATAAGACAGCAGCACCAGGCTGGGCGCGGTGGCTCATGCCTGTAATCTCAACAGTTTGGGAGGCGAAGGCAGGTGGATCACAAGGTAAGGAGTTCGAGACCAGCCCGGCCAACATAGTGAAACCCCCGTCTCTACTAAAAATACAAAAATTAGCCAGGTGTGGTGGCACGCTCCTGTAGTCCCAGCTACTCGGGAGGCTGAGGCAGAAGAATTGCTTGAACCCGTGAGGCAGAGGTTGCAGTGAGCCGAGACCACGACATTGCACTCCAGAGTGAGGCTGTCTCAAAAAAAAAAAAAGACAGCAGCACCAAACGTATTTCCCTTTCTATAATGTGTATACTAAAGTTGTTTTGGAAGGTGGAAGAGGATGTTTGCTTGTCAAATTGTAATACAATCCTGAAGAGGGCAATGGGAATCGAAAGCCAAAAATTAGTGTAGGCTTCCAAATAAAGTAGGTTCAAGGTGCTACCTTAATGAAGATTCTTAACAGCACACAGCAGAGGTGATGTTATAAGGGTGGAATAAGTACACCCACCAAAAGCGACAAGATCTAAGAATGAGTAGGGTAAAAAGATCTTAGTCCGTTTAGGCTGCTAAAACAAATGCCCTCAACTGGGTAGCTCATAAACAACAGAAATTTATTTCTCACTGTCCTGGAGGCTGAGAAGTCCAGGATCAAGATGCCAGCCAATTTGGTGTCCGGTGAGGACCTGCTTTCTGATTCATAGATGGTGCCTTCTAACTGTGTTCTCACATGGCGGAAGTGGCTGGCTAGCTCTCTGGGGTCTCTTTTACAAGGATATTAACCCCATTCATGAGAGGCCAGCCCTCATGACCTATTCACCTCCCAAAGGCCCTACCTCCCTATACCATCACCTCAGCGGTTACAATTTCAACCTATGAGTTTGGGGGGACACAAATATTCAGACCATAGCAACATTGATGAGAAGATCCACAGAAATCCTGGAATTCAGTGAGGAATAAATCAAAGTATAGTACCTTTGGTAGATTCATTCATTTCATGGTTCCCAGAAAGGCATCTTTACCATCCAGCTCAATGAAGTCTTTTTAAAAATTCATCATTCCTGGCCAGGCACAATGTCTCACGCCGGTAATCCCAGCACTTTGGGAGGCCAAGGTGGGCAGATCACGAGGTCAGGAGATCAAGACCATCCTGGCTAACACGGTGAAACCCTGTCTCTACTAAAAATACAAAAAATTATCCAGACATAGTGGTGGGCGCCTATAGAGCCAGCTACTCAGGAGGCTGAGGCAGAAGAATGGCGTGAACCCGGGAAGTGGAGCTTGCAGTGAGCAGAGATCGCCCCACTGCACTCCAGCCTGGGCAACAGAGCGAGATTCCGTCTCAAAAAAAAAAAAAACACACACACACACAAAAATTCATCATTCCTTTGTTTTCAGTTGATCAAAGGTTTTAATTCCCTATTACAATGAAATAGATGTTAGGATGCGTAACAAACTCAGTTGCATCTGTCTTTATGTGCTTTAAGATGAATGACTTTAAGTCCAGGCGCAGTGGTTCACACCTGTAATCCCAGCACTTTGGGAGGCTGAGGCAGGTGGATCACAAGGTCAGGAGTTCAAGACCAGCCTGGCCAAGATGGTGACACCCCATTTCTACTAAAAATACAAAAATTAGCCGGGTGCAGTCGCAGGCACCTGTAATCCCAGCTACTCAGGAGGCTGAGGCAGGAGAATCACTTGAATCCGGGAGGCAAAGGTTGCAGTGAGCCGAGATCATGCCACTGCACTCCAGCCTGGGCAACACAGCGAGACTCCGTTTCAAAAAAAAAAAAAAAAAAAAATGATGAATGGCTTTAATCCTTGGATATACTATCAGGATCAGGATCTACTGGACCCAACTTTAGCCTTTCAGGGTTGTTTTTTTGTTTTTGAGCTCTATTCTTAAGGATTGATATTTCATGATTTTTATTCCTTCATAGAAGTCTTCCAAACAACAAAGAGAAAATTTATTTTCTAAAAAAATAGATGTGGTGACTCACACCTGTAATTCTAGCAGTTTGGGAAGCTGAAGGGGGAGGATCCCTTGAGCCCAGGAGTTCAAGACCACCCTGGGAGATATGGTGAAACCCCATCTCTACCAAAACAAATAGAAAAATTAGCAGAGCATGGTAGTGCGTGCCTTTAATCCCAGCTACTCAGGAGGCTGAGGTGGGAGAGTAACCTCAACCCAGGGAGGTCAAGGTAGCAGTGAGCCGTCATGGTGCCCTTGCATGACTGTGCCACTGCCTGGGCGATAGAGTGAGATTGTGTCTCAAAAATAAAATACATAAAATTAAAAAATAGAATAAAACTCGTTCTATTTACAATTCCCATATAGAGCCATTGGACTTATAAATCTAGGACACATCGTGGGATTTACTAATTTTTTTTTTGTATGTTGAAACGTTCTGCTACTTCATCATCCATACAATTATTTCATCCTTACTGATCAATTATTCCAAGTTATGCTTTAAAAAAGACAAAAGTCAGGCTGGCGCAGTGGCTCACGCCTATAATTCCAGGGATGTCACCATGTTGGCCAGGCTAGTCTTGAATTCCTGGCCTCAAGTGATCCGACCACCTCAGCCTCCCAAAGTGCTGGGATTACAAGCGTCAGAGACTGCACCTGGCCCTTTTTTTCTTTTTTTTTTTTTTTCAGACGGAGTCTCGCTCTGTCCTCCAGGCTGGAGTGCAGTGGCACGATCTCGGCTCACTGCAAGCTCCGCCTCCTGAGTTCACGCCACTCTCCTGCCTCAGCCTCCCGAGTAGCTGGGACTACAGGCGACCGCCACCACGCCCGGCTAATTTTTTTGTATTTTTAGTACAGGCGGGGTTTCACTGAGTGAGCCAGGATGGTCTCCATCTCCTGACCTCATGATCTGCCCTCCTCGGCCTCCCAAAGTGCTGGGATTACAGGCGTGGCCTTTTTTGCTTTTTTAATAGGGATGGGGTCTTGCTATGTTGCCTAGGTTGGAATTGAACTCCTGGACTCAGGGGATCCTCCCACCTCGGCCTTTCAAAGTGTTGGGATTATAGGTATGAACTACCACATCTATAATTTTTTCCAGTATGCTGATTACGAGGTTTCAACCTGAGGAAGAGTAGAAAGGGAATGGAATTTTTTTTAACTCCTGTGAAAGGAAGGTCAGAACATCTAAGAGATTGTAAAAAATATAAAATCTCATATAAGCTCCCTTCAAAAGAAACTCTTTTAAAAGCAAATACTCCTAAGTTCACTATTTCCTCAAACTGGTATTTCTTAAAATGCCAGAGACTAAAAAGAGAGGGAAAGATTCTGTGGTCGAATAAAGACATGTATAGCCAAGAACATTTCTTAAAGATATTTGACCTTGCAACTTTTTTCCCAGGGATTATCTTGAGTCAAGTATTCTAAACACCCTATGAAAGACTTTGCCTTCCACCATTAAATATTAGTTAATACATAACAGCCAGTAATCTTCCTACTTCAGAAGCCACAGGTATTTCTAAACTGAGGTTCCAGTACTACAGTCAGTGAAGTATAATGTCAATTTCTTGGAATTGTAGATGTTAACCACCAGATGGAGCTTTCACCTCTACTTTTCCTTTTTAGGTTTACTCTGTTTTCTAGTATTGATGAAGCACTTGTAGTTTTTTTCTGACATGGATTCTCTTCCATTTGTTCAGATAGTGACAGGTTAAGGCACTGGCCAACTATTTTTGGAGTAGTCACTTGAAAAAGCAATATTCAGATTCTTATAATTTTGAATTTTCAGCACCAATAGTGTGTTAAAGTTATATTCATGGAATAACATCTGTCTGATCCTCTATTCTGCACTCATAATGACTACAATTGTATTAAATATAATAAGGCTAATTAATAAGTCACATGGAAATTACACAATGGTAAACTCAAATAAGCCTTTGTGATCACTTAGTCTAATCCCCATACATGACAAATGAATGTGAGGACAAGAGAAGTGGCACACTTAACAACACCCTAGGCCAGGGTGCTGATGCTCATTTAAAACCCATAACACTGGCTTTGCAGACACCACTGCCGGGAGCCCTGCACTATCAACCATGGTGAACCCCACCATGTTCTTCAACATCGTGGTTGACAGCGAGCCCTTGGGCTGTGTCTCCTTCAAGCAGTTTGCAGAAAAGTTTCCAAAGACAGCAGAAAACTCATGCTCTGACCACTGGAGAGAAAGGATTGGATTATAAGTGTTCCTTCTTTCACAGAATTATTCCAGGGTTTATGTGTCAGGGTGGTGACTTCACATGCCATAATGGCACTGGTGGCAAGTCCACCTACGGGGAGAGATTTAATAACGAGAACTTCATCCTAAAGCATACAGGTCCTGGCATCTTGTCCATGGCAAATGCTGGAGCCATCACAAACAGTTCCTGGTTTTTCATCTGCACTGCCAAGACTGAGTGGTTGGATGGCAGGCATGTGGTCTTTGGTAAGGTAAAAGAAGGCATGAATATTGTGGAGGCCATGGAGCGCTTTGGGTCCAGTGGCAAGACCAAGATCACCATTGCTGACTGTGGATAACTCTAATAAGTTTGACTCCTGTTTTATCTTAACCACCAGACCATTCTGTCTGTAGCTCAGTAGAGCACCCCTTCACCCCATTTGCTTGCAGTATCCTATAATCTTTGTGCTCTCACTGCAGTTTCCTTTGGGTTCCATGTTTTCCTTGTTTCTGTCCATGCCTAGCTGGATTGCAGAGTTAAGTTTATGATTATGAAATAAAAACTAAATAACAAAAAAAACCTACAACACTGAGTTTTCATTTCATGCCTGTCTTTTCCTCTTTAAATGCTGACAAGACTAGATTTTCTAACTCTTGTTCAAATAGCATTGTTTATTTTATCTTTTATATATATTTTTGAGACAGAGTCTCACTGTGTCACGTAGCCTGGAGTACAGTGGCAGGATCACAGCTTATTGCAGCCTTGACCTCCTGGGCTCAGGTGATCTTTCCACCTAAACCTCCTAGGCAGCTGGGACTTACAGGTGCATGCCAGGATGCCCAGCTAATTTTTGTATTTTTTGTATAGATGGGGTTTAACCAGGCTGGTCTCAAATTTCTGGGCTTAAGTGATCCTCCTACCTCGATCTCCCAAAGTGCTGGGATTACAGGCATGACCCACCGCGCTCGGCCCAAAGAGCAATCTTCTCTATTCCACAGAGTGCCCCAACAGTGATATACTCCAATATCTCTTCATTCTGTCACTCTGACCAATCCCAGAATTTAAGAGTTAATTTTATAAAACTAAACAAATGAGGGGTCTGGCGCAGTGGCTCACACCTGTAATCCCAGCACTTTGGGAGGTCAAGGCAGGCGGATCATGAGGTCAGGAGATCGAGACCATCCTGGCTAACACAGTGAAACCCGGTCTCTACTAAAAATACAAAAATTAGCCAGCCATGGTGACATGCGCCTGTAATCCCAGCTACTCGAGAGGCTGAGGCAGGAGAATGGCGTGAACCCGGAGGCGGAGCTTGCAGTGAACCGAGATCGTGCCACTGCACTCCAGCCTGGGCAACAGAGCGAGACTCGTCAAAAAAAAACTAAACAAATGAAATTTGTTGATTTGCCCTTAAACCATTTACAGTGGCCCAAAGAAAACATGAATATCTACTGGCAAATTTATTTTTCTTTTTATCTTTTATTTATTTGATTTGTAAAGAACGTAAGAGTAATTAAAAAGCCATATAACAAAGGAGGGAAATCCCACTCTAAAAGGGAACAGATTTGCATTTTTACTTTAAAAGAGGAGTAAAGTTTTTGTTTCATGTTCCATAATTAAACTAGACCTTGTCTTGATTTTCTGACATCAAGTCAGCATTCTCTTTTAGTGGCTCTGGACCTCAGAGCCAGAGGATAGCATTCTCAGACAACGGAGATAAGGAGACTACTCATGCCTAGATGGCAATGTACTAAGACTAGGAAGGAAACTGGATCTCTCCACATTTAATCTTCATTGCCTCTCTCTAATTTATGGCCAGTGGGTCATAAAGACTCACAGTAACCTTCCCTGGGACTTGTCTTTTTTTGTTGTTTCTTTTGTTTTTACTAATCTTTACTCAGCTCTATCTTGTGCAGCATAGAGATTTACAGCAATGGCTTGGCGCCCAGGATAGAATCTCAATTCCATTACTTCCTTGTTGTATGATCTGGGCATGTTGCACAGTTTCTTCACCTGCAAATGAAGATAACAATAGTTACCACTTAAATGGCCATGTATTGTGAAGATTAAACGAGATAATCCATGTAAAAGATTTAGCCCTGAGAAAGAGAAAAACAGCACCGGAGAGCTGGAATGTGGCGAAACCCTGTGTCTCCTAAAAATACAAAAATTAGCCAGGCATGGTGGCCTCAGAAGGCTGAGGCACAAGACTCGCTCAAACACAGGAGAAGCGGAGGTTGCAGTGAGCAAAGATCGCAACTGCACTGCAGCCTGGGCAACGGCGACAGAGCAAGATTCTGTCTCAAAAAAAAAAATCCCACCTAGAATGCCTTTTAAAAGGTCAGTTTCTTAGCCCCACACCCCATCAACAGAAACAGAAGCTCTGGAAGAATGAGCTGTAAAATACAGGACTCTATATTTTAAATAATTTCTTCCAGATTTTTTTTTTTTTTTTTTTTTTTTGAGACTGAGTCTCGCTCCGTCGCCCAGGCTGGAGTACAGTGGCACTATCTCGGCTCACTGCAACCTCTGCCTCCTGGGTTCAAGCAGTTCTCCCACCTCAGCCTCCCAAGTAGCTGGGATTACAGGCGCACGCCACCATGCCCAGATAATTTTTTGTATTTTTAGTAGAGACAGGGGTCTCACCATGTTGGCCACGCTGATCTCAAACTCCTGATTTCAAGTGATCCGCCTGCCTTGGCCTCCCAAAGTGCTGGGATTATAGGTGTGAGCCATCATGTCCAGCCAGATGATTCTTATACACACTAACATTTGAGAATAACTGAGCCACTTAAAGGGATAGAAAACACAGAGACATGGGAAGCTGAAGCAGCTAGATCATCTGAGGTCAGGAGTTCAAGACCAGCCTGGCCAACATGGCAAAACCCGTCCCTACTAAAAATACAAAAATTAGCCAGGCGTGGTGGCGGGTGCCTGTAATCCCAGCTCCTCAGGAGGCTGAGGCAGGAGAATCGCTTGAACCCGGGAGGCAGAGGTGGCAGTGAGCAGTACCACTGCACTCCAGCCTGGGTAACAGAGCGAGACTCCATCTCAAAAAAAAAAAAAAAAAAGGAAAATAATAAAAGAAAAGAAAACACAGAGACAGAGACAAACTGCAGTTGGCTGTGTAAGGTTGACTTAACAGATGCCTCCATCATCAATAAACAGCCACATCATCAATAAACACACAACAGAATGTTGTTCTCACAATCCTCATGTAACTCCTACAGCTACCCAATCGTGTGAGAAATACTAAAACAGGAATTTTTCCATCATAAACTAAAAACAGGCGATAAATCTCTAAAAACTGGGCACCAGAAGTAGTTCAGTACCTTAGGAATATTTCTTCCTGGGAATAGATGAAATGTTATTGTAGTTTCAGAAGTTCACCTTTCCAAATAGTAAGTGTTTTTTCAGAATAACTTCATCAACTAAATATAACTTATCTCATGTGTTCCATATTTCACTGAAGCATTAAAAAATACTTAGTGCAATTTCTGAAAACTTTGCTCGAACAATCATTACTAATTATTTTAAATAAAATTAGATTTGAAGTAGCACAAAGCTATATTACTACCTCTTCTTTTGGAAAATAATTTATTATTATTTCCCAGGACAACCTTTGTTCCATTCTCCTATTGTCTCCTTTCTTCCTTAATCCATGCATAGTTCTGACACATTCTTAGGCACAAACTCCAATGTTAGCCATTGTTCCATTGGTAGTTGATTGGCAAGGTAACCTTTTCTCCAGAAAAAATTGAAAGAAAATGCTAATAATTTACAGTAAAAAATAAAAATTAAAAAAAAATGTATTTGTGGCCTGGCCCAGTGGCTCACACCTGTAATCCCAGCACTTTGGTAGGCCAAGGTGAGTGGATCACTTGAGCCCAGGAGGTCAAGGCTGGGTAATATTTTATTTTATTTTATTTTATTTTATTTTATTTTTTTATTTTTTTTGAGATGGAGTTTTGCTCTTGTTGCCGAGGCTGGAGTGTAATGGCACAATCTCGGCTCACTGCCACCTCCACCTCCTGGATTCAAGCGATTCTCCTGCCTCAGCCTCCCAAGTAGCTGGGGTTACAGGCGCGCACCACCATGCCCAGCTAATATTTTGTATTTTTACCAAAGACGGGGTTTCACCATGTTGGCCAGGCTGGTCTCGAACTCCTGACCTTAGGTGATGTGCCCAGCTCGGCCTCCCAAAGTGGTGGGATTACAGGCATGAGCCACTGCGCCTGGCCAAGATTCTTTACAGATGCAAATTTTCCCCCACAAAGAACAGCTTTGCAGGGCCATTTCAAAATACGGCAAAGAAACATGTTTTGGGGTAAAATATTTTTATTTTCTTCTTTGTCTCGTAATGTCATGCCGAAGTGAGGTTGAAAAGTAAATCATGATATATAGGGTTAAATAAAACCCATCTGATGAGAATTTATGATTTGTAGGGCATGATTCCCTTAGATAGGAATCTGGGCAAAATAAAAAAATCAGGCCGGGCGCGGTGGCTCATGCCTGTAATCCCAGTACTTTCGGAGGCCGAGGCGGGTGGATCGTGAGGTCAGGAGATCGAGATCATCCTGGCTAACACGGTGAAACCCCGTCTGTACTAAAAATACAATAAATTAGCCGGGTGTGGTGGCGGGTGCCTGTAGTCCCAGCTACTCTGGAGGCTGAGGCAGGAGAATGGTGTGAACCCGGGAGGCGGAGCTTGCAGTGAGCCGAGATTGCGCCACTGCACTCCAGCCTGGGCGACAGAGCGAGACTCCGTCTCAAAAAAAAAAATCAGTTTAGTCCTCATGTCACTACTTACTTTTTCAAATTTGTCCTTGATTATCACCAAAATGTTGGAGGACAGGAGTATTTCTCCCTATTCTCTTTTAAGTCTGTTTTTCCCAAAACCAGTGAAAATTTGTTAACCAAATAACTGTAGTTTGCAGCCAGGCGATATCTTTCCAAGTGTCCCAATTGTTTAGTTACAGTTCCTAAGCATTAAGTATTTAAATAAGTTAAGGACTATCCTCACTTTATCTTCAATTTAGACTTGCATCCTGGTTTGAAATCAATTCCTTGCAAACTAAAGGCAGTGCCATAAATAAATAAAAAAAAATTAAACCTTCTGAAATAAACATCAGTGTTAGAAAATAAAAGTCAATTGTATTCACTCAATTGTATTTGTTTAGAAATAATCAGATATTATACTTGTTTCTTGCACATTCTTGCCTTGTTTCCTCACCTATGAAATGGAGATAATAATACTATCTACCTAACAAGATTGACCTAACATTTTTGTTAATTTCTGGGTGTTAGCATTAGTTTCATTTTTTTCACTATTTGTATTTAAACGAAGAGATTTTTCTTTAAAACAAAAATTAAAAAGTGCTGGCTATTCTAGGAGTAATATTCATTCCAAATAAACATACAGTGATCTTTGAAGTGGTCAAGCACTAGAAATTTCTGTAGAAAATTAATTTTTCATTCATTTGGCATCGCATAAATCTAGGTTGGAATTGGTTCTTCCCCTTTGGAAGGTCAGTCCCTGCCCTAAGAAAGCGGAATATTACCACCCACTTCACAAGACTGTTCTAAGAATCAAATGAGAAAATGTGTTTATGAAGGGTTTAAGAATTTAGAGCTCCATGAATGATAATTACCGTAATATTGTTCATTAATTCAAAAAAACATTTTTAAGGATCCCTCACTACTAGGGATGCATAAAGTTGCTAACCCTTGGCCTTTACCCAGCGTTAGAAGACAAAACAGAGGGCAAAAGACCCAGAAGCGCCTTCGAACCAATTCAGCTAGGAATTAAATTCTCAGATCCTTTATTACACCACCGGAGCCTTAACCCTGAGGCAAGCAGCAATTTGTTCGTGCGCAGTTAACGCTCCCTAAACTGCCACTTGCTCAGCTCCGCCCCTAAGGTGTCTATTTGTGCGCCTGCGCTGTGACCTAGAATGGGCGCATGCGCTGAGCGGAACTGGCTGGTTTGAAAACCATGGCGTGGGTACCAGCGGAGTCCGCAGTGGAAGAGTTGATGCCTCGGCTGTTGCCGGTAGAGCCCTGCGACTTGACGGAAGGTTTCGATCCCTCGGTACCCCCGAGGACGCCTCAGGAATACCTGAGGCGGGTCCAGTGAGTGATTTGGCCCTGGGCGGGTGGGCTGGTCTTCTGCCCTGCCCCTGGGTACAGCCCTCGGTGCTCTATTCCCGTTCCAGTCTGTTGCGAGTTCGGGTCTATTCAGGATTCTGGATTACATCCTAACGTGGGCGAGTTTCTGTTGAACGTGATTGCACGTATCAAGATGTGTGCTCTTAGATTTGTTTTCAATCCAGATAATTTCAGAAATATATTGTTTAGTACCTCAATTGGAAGTCTGAATTTTTTTTCTGATTTCACAATGAACTGTGGAAGTGGATCGCTCGTTTTACTACACCTAAGCAAATCACAATAGAAATTTAATTTATCGCGTTTATTACTTATTTGTAGGATCGAAGCAGCTCAATGTCCAGATGTTGTGGTAGCTCAAATTGACCCAAAGAAGTTGAAAAGGAAGCAAAGTGTGAATATTTCTGTGAGTTTTATTAACCGTCTGGAGATTACCCCCAACCCCCCAATTAAAAGACTAACGCTCTTCCTATAGTATCTGACAGTATCAATTATGACGTAAGATTTGACTACTCCCTGCAAAGTTAGACATTCGCTTGTACTTTTTCCTTCAGAAAGTCAATTGGCATTTACTGCCTCTAAAGAGGCTTTCTGTAACTCTAGCCTTTGTGGAGGCTTGCCCATCTTACTTCAGGGACATTATCCAGTCCTTTCAAAGGAGTCTTTAAGTGGGTTTCTTATGCTATCTTTTATTTTTTGCTTGCTTGTTTGTTTATAGAGAGGGAGTCTGTGTCGCCAGCTGGTCTGGAACTCCTGGCCTCAAGTGATCCTCCCTTCTCTGCCACTCAAACCGTTGGGATCACAGGCGTGAGCCACTTCACCTGGCCCCTTTATTTTTTAAGGAACTTTTTCCAGTTATTGGATTGGTGTTTAATCTTAGTGCGCTTTGCATGTTCTGAATTTGACCAAGTTTCACTTTTTGTAAGAACAGAAACTCAGATGTCTTACACGTTTTTTTTTTTTTTTTTTTGAGACAGAGTTTTGCTCTTGTTGCCCAGGCTGCAGTGCAGTGGTGTGATCTCGGCTCACTGCAACCTCTGCCTTCCGGTTTCAAGCGATTACCGTGCCTCAGCCTCCCGAGTAGCTGGGATTACAGGCGCCCGCCACCACACCCGGCTAATTTTTGTATTTTTAGTAGAGATGGGGTTTCACCATGTTGTCCAGTCTGGTCTCGAACTCCTGACCTCATGATCCGCCCACCTCTGCCTCCCAAACTGCTGGGATTACAGGTGTGAGCCACCATACCTGGCCTTATACTTTTATAGCTACTTGCACACTCTGGACATCTTCATTTATTTATTTATCCAGCACATCTTTAAGCAACTAGGTTGTGCTGGGCACTGGGAATTCAACAGAGGATAAGACAAAAAAGGTTCCTACCCTTGTAGAGTTTACATACTCTTCTAAGGAAGACAGAGAATAAACAAGCAAACAAATAATTACATATTGTGATTATTGCTATGAAGAAAATAAGCATATATAATAATCAATAAATGACAGAACTATTGTAGATAGAGGAATCATAGAAGGGCTCTCTTTTTCCCTTTTTTTTGAGTCTCAATTTTTCGCCCAGACTAGAGTGCAGTGGCACAATCTCGGCTCATCACAACCTCTGCCTCCCAGGTTCAAGAGCTTCTCCTGCCTCAGCCCCCTGAGTAGCTGGGATTACAGGCGTGTGCCACCACACCTGACTAATTTTTGTATTTTTAGTAGAGACATGGTTTTACCATGTTGGCCAGGCTGGTCTCGAACTCCTGACCTGAAGTGATCTGCCTGCCTCCGCCTCCTAAAGTGCTGGGATTACAGGTGTGAGCCACCACACCTGGCCAGCAAAGGTCTCTCTAAGGAGGTGCTATTTAACCTAAGCTCAAAGGAGGGCGGCATTTTATTTTATTTTTTTTCTTTTTTTTTTTTTTTGAGACGGAGTCTCGGAGTCTCACTCTGTGGCCCCGGCTGGAGTGCAGTGGCGCGATCTCAGCTCACTGCAACCTCCACCTTCCGGGTTCACCGCAACCTCCACCTTCCGGGTTCACACCATTCTCCTGCCTCAGCCTCCCGGGTAGCTGGGACTACAGGCGCCTGGGAGAGTGGCATTTTGAATAGTTGATAGTAATTTCCTTTTCATGCTCAAAGTAGTTTCTCTCATTGATATTTGTAATCAGGAAATTTTAATTCAGACACTGTAATTTTTCCTATAATTCCTCTTCAGGATTTTTTATTTGATGGACATTTAATGGAACAGAATGTCTTAATATACCTAATTTGATGGATTGATTGATTGATTGAGACAGGGTCTCGCTTTGTTGCACAGGCCGGAGTACAGTGCCACGATCATAGCTCACTGCAGCCTCGAGTTCCTGGGCTCAAGCCATCCTCCCACCTCAGTCTCCCCAGTAGCTGAGACGACAAGCATGTGCCACCATGCCCAGCTAATTGTATTTTTTGTAGCGACGGGGTCTTGATATGTTGCCCAGGCTGTATGTGCTGTTTTAGAAAACAGAAGTATGGCTGGGCGCAGTGGCTCATGCCTGTAATCCCAGCACTTTGCGAGGCCGAGTCAGGCAGATCACCTGAGGTGGGGAGTTCAAGACCAGCCTGACCAACATGGAGAAACCCCGTCTCTACTAAAAATACAAAATTAGCCAGGTGTGGTGGCACATGCCTGTAATCCCAGCTACTCGGGAGGCTGAGGCAGGAGAATTGCTTGAACCTGGGAGATGGAGATTGCGGTGAGCCGAGATGGCCATTGCACTCCAGCCTGAGCAACAAGAGCGAAACTCCGTCTCAAAAAAAAAAAAAAAAAAAGAAAACAGAAGTAGACAATTTAAAGTTAAGCGTCTTTAAGTACATTTTGCCCATACCAAAGTTCTTATTTTTAATTTTATTGATACATAATAATCATAATTTCATGCTTTATCATGCAGGCACAATAATGTACATATTTATGGAGTACATGTGATATTTTGATACATGCATACAATGTATAATAATCAGTAATTAGGATATCCATCACCTCATTTATCATTTCTTTGTTTTGGGAACATTCAAATCTTCTAGCTGTTTTGAAATATACAATAAATTATTGTTGACTGTAGTCACTCTACTGTGCTATTGAACGCTAGAACTCATTCCTTCTATCTAACTGTATTTCATACCAGAATTCTTTATTTGTGGTATATCTCTCTTTTTGTTTCTGTTTTGCTATTCTACCTCCTAAGGCAGGTAGGACTAGATCATATCCTCCAGGCTTATGTCATTTAGATTTCATAGAAACTCCAACTATAAACCTTTCCAGATTTCTCTGATTAAGGTGACTAAGGCTCTTTCCCTAATGTTTTTAACTGAGATATAAATAGTAAAGTGAAATGCCTACTTTTTTACATCTGCAAAAATATTTTATTTTCTTGTATAATCTTTATTTTATTATACACTTCATCTTGGTTTTACTTTTGCTTTGCAGAGGCATGAGATTCTAGTTTTGACACTAATGTTGATCCTAATATTTGTGAACTTGATCTCTAGCTTTCAGGATGCCAACCCGCCCCTGAAGGTTATTCCCCAACACTTCAATGGCAACAGCAACAAGTGGCACAGTTTTCAACTGTTCGACAGGTAAGTGTCATATTTAATCTAATTAAGCCCCTGTTGGATTTATTTCTGTTCTTAGACTGTAGCTGGAAAAATAAAATTATGATCCTAAAGTATACAGAATATTCATGAATTAATTACCAAATTATTTTTATAATCATTAGACGTAATACAGTTTGAAATATTTTCTAAGTTTTGTTTATTTTTATTTATTTATTTATTTATTTCAATAGTTTTGGGGAACAGGTGGTTTTTGGTTACATGGATAAGTTCTTTAGTAGTGATTTCTGAGATTTTGGTGCACTTGTCACCCAAGCAGTGTACTCTGTACCCAATACATGGTCTTTTACATCTCACCCCCTCCCACCTTTCCAATTTTCCAAGTTTTAGATGGTTACAATTTTGTGCAGAAACTGATTTCAGTTATCCATTTTTTGAAGAGTACCGTCTAATGTCTAAGTTTTCTTCCTTTAGAATGTGAACAAACATAGAAGTCACTGGAAATCACAACAGTTGGATAGTAATGTGACAATGGTATGTAAGTTTCTCAGTTTTAAGATGAACAATGTATACCTGATTGAAGGAGTATATATTTACTTCCAGTCTTTAAAGATTCACTTGCGTAGTCAGTGTTATTTTCATTCTCTTCCATATACCATTAATAGTAACAATTCATTACATTAGTAGCTGGAAAGTATAGATTTTCATGACAATTTTTTTTTTTTTTTTTTTTTTTTTTGAGACAGGGTCTTGCTCTGTCTCCCAGGCTAGAGTGCAGTCGTGGCTCACTGCAGCCTCGACCTCCTGGGCTCAAGTGATCGTCCCACCTCCGCCTTCCAAGTAGCTCTAACTTAAGGCATGTACCACCATGCCCAGCTAATTGTTAAAATTTTTTGTAGAGACAAGGTCTCCCTGTGTTACCCAGGCTGGTCTCTTACTCCTGGGCTCAAGTGATCCTCCTGCCCTAGCCTCCCCGAGTGCTGGATTACAGGCATGAGCTACTGTACCCAGCCTTTCATGTCAATTTTAATTCACAATATCTTGAGGGGCTTTGGATAGTTGACTGTGAAACTTCCACAAGTTTTTAAGGATTCTTCTAGACATTTACTTTCTAGGAAATAAATACATGTTCAATATTTACAAAAAAAATTGAATAAAGGCTTAATGGATTTTCCTGATGAGGTGATGGTGCCATGCAGTAAACTCACATGTTTACAGAACTTGTGAATGGATTCTGCTTCTGCTTAATGTGATGAGTCTGTGTCACAATTCCAGTGACGTATAAGTGAAACCTGTCATGTATATTGTCATGCGTATGTCCTATATTTTATCAGTTTAGATATAATTTTAAGCCCTTTAGTAGATATATCAGGACTACCAAATGAAAAAAGGAATTGGAAAGATGATACATTGTCTCAAGACAGTAGTTTTTAACCTTTTAGGGGACTTCATATTCTTTCGTAGAATCTAATGAAAGCTGTTTATCCTCAGAGGGAAAAAAAATGCACTATGCACAAAATTTTAGTTTCAGGTAGTTCATAGATTTTAGATTTTAGAAGCTTCCTTTAGGCAGTGCTTCCTGATATCTTTTACATGGTGACACATTAGAATAAATGACTGCTTGCATATTCTTCCTGAAACCAGCCCAAAGCTGAGAGATTCAGTATATGGCATCTCTGTATGCTTCTGCATACCATTTGGAAGCTCTGCTCCAGGAAAAGCGTGAAGGGAAGTTAACTTATCACTTGCCAATGGTCATTTAACTTGTAAAAGGTATAGCTAGTCCTTCTATCAAAGAAGCATGCGCACATAAACACACAAAAGGTATGCTTAGGGTTCAAACCCAAGTTGGTCTGTCTCTAAAGCCTGTGTGCCTTTGACTGTGCAATGGTGCCTTCCTAGTACCAAGGATGTATGTATGTAGTAGGGACGGGGCTAGGTAGGTATATTTTTTTCTTACTTAGTGGAAGGCATTTTGGGTGCATGCCCACTGACTAAAAAAGAAGCCACATCAGTAACATTATGACTTGATAAAATTTTGTCAAAAATGGAAATGACCTAACATAATTGATTCAATGAACTATGGTCCGTCAGAACAGTGGAATATTATGTAGCAATTTTAAGTGTTTATCATGGCAAATGCAAACATCATATAGGTAATAAAATGAAAATGTTTTAAAGTACACTCTGAGCCAGGCACAGTGGCTCATGCCTATAATCCCAGCACTTGGGGAGGCTGAGGCGGGCAGATCACCTGAGCTCAGGAGTTCAAGACCAGCCTGGGCAACATGGCAAAACCCTGTCTCTATTTAAATTATTTAAAAAATAAAGTACACTGTGATGGCAACTGTGTGAAAACATAAACATTTGTTTATTAATTGATCCAATAATTTAAGCATGTGCTATATTTAATAATCAGGATATTCAGTACTAACTGAAACAGAAACAGCTTCTGACCTAATGGAGTGTTAGGAAAAGGTAGATACCTTATTCCAAGACAATAGGGTTTAACTTTGTAGTGGTCTCATGTTCATCTTGAGGTTTTATTTTATTTTATTATTTTTTTTTTTTTTGAGATGGAGTTTTGCTCTTTTTGCCCAGTCTGGAGTGCAGTGGCACAATCTTGGCTCACTGCAACCTCTGCCTCTCGGATTCAAGCAATTCTCCTGCCTCAGCCTCCCAAGTAGCTGGGATTACAGGTGCCTGTCACCACACCCAGCTAATTTTTGTATTTTAGTAGAGACAGGGTTTCACCATATTGCCAGGCTAGTCTCGAACTCCTGACCTCAGGTGATTCATCCTAAAGATTTAATGAAAGCTACTTATCCCCAGGGGGGAAAAATGCACCTATGCAGAGTAATGTGCAAGGTGATATGTACAAACAAAGGTTGTTTTGTTAAGGAGGTTAGATTGAGCTGAATGCTTCTCCCAAATAGTCCTGCTTTTTCTGTCTGGCAGCATGAGTAGATCTGTCTGGCAGCATGAGTAGATCTGTTTCTTCTTTGATTGGACAGCCCTTCAAATACGTGAAATATGTAATTACGTCTCTTTACATGGGATAAATATCCTTCGTTCTATTGAGCATTCTTGGTGCATTTTTTCCCCCATACTTATTTCTGTCTTTATCATCCTCTTTTGGACACATCATTGTCTGTCAGTGTCCACTAAAGTCTTGTCCAAACTAAACACATCTTGGCTGGGCACAGTGGCTCACAATTGTAATCCCAGCACTTTGGGAAGCCAAAGCAGAAGAATTGCTTGAGGCCAGGAGTATGAGACCAGCCTGGGCAACATAGTGAGACAACTATCTCTACCAAAAAATTTAAAAATTATCAGGCATGGTGGCACGTGCCTGTAGTCCCAGCTACTCAAGAGGCTGAGGTGGCAGAATTATTTGAGCCCAGGAGATTCAGGCTGCTATGAACTGTAATCACACCTCTGCACTCCAACTTGGGCGACAGAGCAAGACCCTGTCTCAAAAAATGTAATAATAAGGAAAAACAACATGCCCCACATATTGTGTAGCCACTTAGGTACTATGTTTGTCAGGGTTGCCATAACAGACTAGGTGGCTTAAACAACAGAAATGTATTTATTTTCTCACAGTCTTGAAGGCTGAAAGTCCAAGAACAAGATGGTAGCAAGGTTGGTCTCTTTTGTTTGTTTGTTTGTTTTTTGAGGCAGAGTTTCGCTCTTGTTGCCCAGGCTAGAGTACAATGACGCAATCTCTGCTCACTGCAGCCTCCGCCTCCCAGGCTCGAGTGATACTCCTGCCTCAGCCTCTGGGTAGCTGAGATTACAGGCGTGCGCCACCACATCCGGCTAATTTTTTTTTTTTGTATTTTTAGTAGAGGTGGGGTTTCGCCATGTTGGCCAGGCTGGTCTTGAACTCCTGACTTCATGTGATCTCCTGCCTTGGCCTCCCAAAGTGCTGGGATTACAGGCGTGAACCACCGCACCCGGCCTAAGGTTGGTCTCTTCTGAGGCTTTTCTCCTTGGCTTGCATAGGGCCACCTTCTCCCTGTTTTCTCATGTGGTCTTTCCTCTGTGTGTGGGAGTCCCTGGTGTCTCTTTGTGAATCCAAATTTCCTCTTACAAGGACACCAGTAAGACTGGATTAGGGCTCACCCTAATGGCCTCAATTTAAATTAATCACTTCTTTAAAGGCCCTGTTTCCAAATACAGTCACATTCTGAAGTACTGGAGTTTAGGGTTTTAACATACAAATGTGGGGACAGAGATTCTCCCCATAACTGGCACCCTATCTTTGGGTTGAGGTAATGGGAATATGGAAGGCCTTAACTTCTTTTTTTTTACTGTTCAGTGTAAAAATTAATACACAAGAATAAATCAGTTTTTTTTTTTCTTTTAGCCAAAATCTGAAGATGAAGAAGGCTGGAAGAAATTTTGTCTGGGTGAAAAGTTATGTGCGGACGGGGCTGTTGGACCAGCCACAAATGAAAGTCCTGGAATAGATTATGTACAAGTAAGGGCTGTGTGGATAAACAGAACAAAAAGCATTTTAATTTTGGTGCACCACTTAATATAAGGGGTCAGCAAACTCTACTCTGGGCCAAGTCCAGTTCATGGCCTTTTTTATATCCATGAGCTAAGGATTGTTTTTAGGTTTTGAAAGAGTAAAAAAGAAACAAATAATATGTGGCTGAGACTTTATGTGGCCTGCAAAGCCTAAAATATTTGCTGTCTGACTCTTGATAGAAAATGTTTGCCAACCCAGACTTAGTTTATTAGCTCTTCAACCTGACAAAACAGCTTAGTTTCTGAAACAATTTACTGTGACTTTTTTTAGTTTGGCTTCATATCCCTTATGTTTGGCTTGGTAATCATTTTATGAGTTGGATAAGATTCAGGGTTTTTTTAAATGATGAGGCATCAGGCAAACAGTGTTATGAGTAGCCAGGGAAAAAATGGAAATCGACACAATTAGGTGCTTTAAAATGCATAATCACATCTATCACTTCATGGGCCTGTAAAAAATAAAGTAAATCACATATTCTGAAGATGAAATGTTGAATGTTGATAACATCTTTAAAATTCATGTGGCTGTAATCACAAGTTATGTAGCCAACTCCTTGTCCTTCAGGATTTACCTGCCCCCAAGTTTGCAGGTGTTCCTTTAGAATCCAGTGCGTGCCTCTGCATTAGCACTTACTCCCTATAGCATGTCATTCTCTTTGGTTCAACAGGTATTTATTATTTGCTATATGGTGCCACATTGTGTTTTTCACATTTAAAACTAATTTTTCCCAAAAATGTAAAGAGCCCCAAGAATCGATAAAAAGACCAAGAATCACCCCTCCCCTGTCCAAGAAAAAATAGCCAAAGGATATAGATACCTCACAGAAAGGAAATAAAATTATTCTTATATGACAAGATGCCAAAAATCACTTGTAATAGAAGTATAACATAACTATGCCAAGGTGCTATTTTTCAGGTAACATATTGGCCAAGAAAGTTTGATACACCGTATTGACAAGAGCTGGGAAAACAAGCACTCTTAGACGTGGTACAGGAGTATAAATAGACTCAAATCTTAGGGAAGTTAATTTGGTACTCTTTCTATATAACCAATTGATCTTTTGGATGATATCCTTAATATATGCTACATTTCAAAAATAGTTTATATATATATATACAATTTTTTTTTTTTTTTGAGATAGGGTCTTCTTCTGTCATCCAGGCTGGAGTGCCGTAGTGCAGTCATAGCTCATTACAGCTTCAACCTCCTGGGCTCAAGGAATCTTCCCACGTCAGCCTTCAACATAGCAGGGGCAGCAGGCACCCACCACCACACCCAGCTAATTTTTACATTTTTTGTAGCGATAAGTTTTTTAATTTTTTTAAAAACTTTTTTTGTAGAGAGAAGTTTTCGCCATGTTGCCAGGTTGGCCTGGAACTCCTGGGCTCAGGCAATCCTCCTGCTGGGATTATAGGCATGAGCCACCATGGCTGGCCAAAAATGGTTTTTAATTTATAAAGAATTAAAACTTACTTATTTAGCTTATTTTCAGAGAATACATACAAGTAAAATACACCATGTTAAAAAAAAAAACCCTTAAGGAAGTAAGCGTTTAATGTATATCCTCTTAAGTTTCTCGCAAATCAGTGGTATTTTCATAATTAGGAATCACAGCCTCAGACTCCAAAGTAGACTTTTAAAAATTGAATCCAATTAAGTTTGAAAAATGTCATTCTAATTCAAGTATCCTTAATTCTTGAAAATATTAGCTTTAGCTGAAGATTTTGAAATGGTGTGTATAACATATTAATGTCATCTTATCAATGTTACAGTTTTATTGGATATACTTAATAAGTTAGTTTTTTCAAGTACTATCATTTAAAAAATTTTTACTCTTTAACATTTTAGTTACTAAAATCATACTTCATTTAAAAATTTACAAATTCAGCCCAGGTGAGGTGGCTCACGCCTGTAATCACAGCACTTTGGGAGGCCCTGTCAGGTAGATCACTTGAGCTCAGGAGTTCCAGACCAACCTGGGCAACATGGCAAAACCTCATCTCTACCAAAAATACAAAAAAATTAGCTGGGCGTGTTGACATGCACCTGTGGTCCTAGCTACTCGTGAGGCTGAGGTGGGAGCATCGCCTGAGCCCAGGAAGCGGAGTTTGCAGTGAGCCAAGATTGCGCCACTACACTCTAGCCTGGGTGACCCCATCTAAAAAAAAAATTACATATTCAAATTTTAAGACGTTATTTTCTTCCACATTACAAACATAGTAGTTTCTGGAATGTCTTATTGTTATGGACAATGAAAGAATTTTCTTTTTTTTGTTCTTTGTTTCTAAACAACAGTGTGGCAAGAAATTCACTAGTTTGGAAAAAAAAAAAATGAAGCTTTTCCTTATAATACCATTTAGTAAATTTCAGTCTCATTTTTTCTTTCAGATTGGTTTTCCTCCCTTGCTTAGTATTGTTAGCAGAATGAATCAGGTAAAATTAATAATAGAGATATATGTATTCTTTTGTTTGCATTGTGTGTGAAAGTATTTGAATTGTTAATGCATAAACTGAATTCTTACAGTATGCAAGACTTTGTCCTAAGCTCTTTAATGGTTCTTATTTAATCCTTACTACATCTGTCTATGGAGAGTTATTATTGATATCTACTTTTTATAGATGAGGAAACAGTATTTGAGGTTAAGTAACTTGCAGGTGGTTTTTCAGCAAGTAAATGGCAGTACTGGGATTCAGTGCCAGGTAGATCCAACTCCAGAGCTCATGCTCTGTCTTAATCATGGTGCTAGAGTATTCATTTCTGTAGATTTCAGTTACAAGTCTTAGATTCTGGGGTTTGAATTAAATACAAGGTCCCTGACTTACAATGGTTCAGTTTAAGATTTTTTTTTTTTCCTACCATGCCTGGCTAATTTTTGTATTTTTAGTAGAGAGAGGGTTTTGGGTTTTGTCATGTTGGCCATGTTGGTCTCGAACTCCTGGCCTCAAGTGATCCACCCACCTTGGCCTCCCAAAGTGCTGGGATTACAGGCATGTGCCACCATGCCCAGCCAATTTAGGAATTTTCAACTTTACAATGTGTTTGTCAGCACATAACCCCATTGCAAGTTCAGGGGCATCGATACTAAGGTTAGCTTGCTATTTCTAGTTCTAGATGTCCTATACATTCTATTAAGATTGAAATATGGGCCAGGCGCGGTGGCTCATGCCTGTAATCCCAGCACTTTGGGAGGCCAAGGCAGGTGGATCACAAGGTCAGGAGTTCGAGACCAGCCTGGCCAACATGGTAAAACCCCGTCTCTACTAAAAATACAACAATTAGCTGGACGTGGAGGCGTGCACCTGTAATCCCAGCTGCTTGGGAGGCTGAGGCAGGAGAATCGCTTGAACCTGAGAGGCAGAGGTTGCAGTGAGCCGAGATGGTGCCATTGAGACAGGGCAAGACTCTGTCTCAAAAAAAAAAGATTGAAATATATGATTTCTTGGATCAAAAGGGGAGAATTATGGAGTTTGGTTCTTCTGTTTTTTAGGAGTAAGGACTCTGTTATTCATTTAAAAAGCAAATAAAAATTTAATTTTATCTTCACATAGCATTGGGTACCTTTGGAAGCCTTTTTTATTTTTTGGCAGGGTCTCATTCTGTTGCCTATGCTGGAGTACAGTGATGTGATCTTGGCTCACTGCAGTCTTGTACTCTGGGGCTCAGGCAATCCTCCCACCTCAGCCTCCTGGTAGCTGGGACCACAGGCATGTGCTACCATGCCTGGATAATTTTGTTTGTTTATTTTTGGTAGAGGCAAGGTCTCACTGTGTTGCCCAGGCTGGTCTGGAACTCCTGAGCTCAAGTGATCCTCCCACCTCAGCCTCCCAAAGTGCTGGGAATACAGGTGTGAACCACTGGGCCCAGCCAACAATTTTTTTTGTGGGTGATATTCTATTGTAAATAATACACAAGCTGACAGTGTTACTTAATCATTTGCATTAAGATATTATAGCAGTCATACTAAATTCCATCAGTGTCATTTTTGTTGTAACCATCAACTGTATTTGAATAAACCAGAGAATATTTTCAAGAGTTTGATAAATCCATCTGCATAGTTTAAAAACAGATTTTTCTCCACCTAATTTTTTCTTCAGATTTGTACTTTGATTTAATTTGAATTTGGAAATAAACTGAGGGGTTTTTTTTGTTTGTTTTTTTTTTTTTGAGAGGGAGTCTCACTCTGTTGCCAGGCTGGAGTGCAGTGGCACTATCTCAGCTCACTGCAACCTTCACCTCCCAGGTTCAAGCAATTCCCCTGCCTCAGCCTCCCTAGTAGTTAGGACTACAGACGCACACCATCACGCCCACCTAATTTTTTGTATTTTAGCAGAGACGGGGTTTTACCATGTTGGCCAGGATAGTCTTGGTCTCCCGACCTTGTGATCCACCCGCCTCGGCCTCCCAAAGTGCTGGGATTATAGGTGTGAGCCCACCGCGCCTGGCCAACTGATGGTATTTTTACAAATACATCTTTTTTTTTTTTTTGAGACAGAGTTTCGCTCTTTTGCCCAGGCTATAGTGAAGTGGCGGGATCTCAGCTCGCTGCAACCTCTGCCTCCTGGGTTCAAGCAGTTCTCCTGTCTCAGCCTCCCAAGTAGCTAGGATTACAGACCCCACCACCATGCCTGGCTAATTTTTGTATTTTTAGTAGAGACGAGGTTTTGCCATGTTGGCCAGGCTGGTCTCAAACTCCTGACCTCAGGTGTGCCATTGTTTTTTTTGTTTTTTGTTTTTTGTTTTTTGTTTTTTTGAGACAGAGTCTCACTCTGTTGCCCAGGCTGGAGTGCAGTGGCACAATCTCAGCTCACTGCAACTTCCACCTCCCAGGTTCAAGGGATTCCCCGGCCTCAGCCTCCCGAATAGCTGGGACTACATTCACTCACCACCACACCCGGCTAATTTTTGTATTTTTAGTAGAGATGGGGTTTCACTGTGTTGGCCTGGCTGGTCTCAAACTGACCTCAAGTGATCCAACTGCCTCGGCCTCCCAAAGTGCTGAGATTACTGTCAAGAGCCACTGAGCCTGGCCACAAATACATTTTTTTTAACCTCGTGAAGTCTTTCAAGTAGTTACAAACTAAATCCTAGGATTTAAACCAAGGTGTTAGTTGATATTTGAAAGTGTGAAAATATTTGTTTTAAAAGCCTCACTGGGGCTAGGCGCGGTGGCTCACACCTGTCATCGCAGCACTTTGGGAGGCCGAGGAGGGCGGATCACCTGAGGTCGAGAATTCAACCAGACTGACCAACTAGAAACCCTGTCTCTACTAAAAATACAAAAATTAGCCGGACGTGGTGGTGCACGCATGTAATCCCAGCTACTCAGGAGGCTGAGGCAGGAGAATTGCTTGAACCTGGGAGGTGGAGGTTGCAGTGAGCCAAGATCGCACCACTGCACTCCAGCCTGGGCAACAGAGCGAGACTCCATCTCAAAAAAAAATAAAAAAATAAAAAAAATAAGCCTCATTGGATAAGCCGTCTAATCAAACTAAATTAACAAATTAGCTTTCTTTGAAAGTTTAAAGAATGAGGCCATTTTTAACATCAGAGTTGCTTTCTAAATAAACTTAATGAAACTCATGTTGAATTCATGTTTTATTATTAATACAACTCTTCTCCACCCCCTCTTTTTTTTTTTTTAGGCAACAGTAACTAGTGTCTTGGAATATCTGAGTAATTGGTTTGGAGAAAGAGACTTTACTCCAGAATTGGTAGTATTGCATGTTTTTCTTTTCATAATGTAGGCAAAAATTAGACGTTTTGGGTCAACTATGGGCCACATATACAATGGTGCTCCTATAGGATTATAATACTGTATTTTTACTGCACATTTTCTTTTTTTCTTTTTTTTTTTTTTTTGAGACAAGGTCTAGCTCTGTTACCCAGGCTGGAATGCAGTATTACGATCATAGCTCACTGCAACCTTGATCTCCCCAGCTCAAGCAATTCTCCTGCCTCAATCTCCTGAGTAGCTGGGACTACAGGCGCACGCAGCCACGCCCAGTTTTTTTTTATTTTGTTTTGTTTTTTTTTACTAGAGACAAGGTCTCACTGTGTTGTCCAGGCTGGTCTTGAACTGAGTCCAAATGATCCTCCCTCCTCGGCCTCGCAAAATGCTGGGAATTACAGGCATGAGCCACCATGTGTGCGGCCTTTTGTGTTTTTTAAATAGGACGAGGTCTCACTATGTTCCCCAGGCTGATCTCAGACTCCTGGGCTCAAGTGTTCCTCCCACCTTGGCCTCCCAAACTGTTTGGATTACAAGCATGAGCCACTGAGCCCGGCTCCTTTCCAGTATTTAAATATGTTTAGATGTGGCCAGGCACAGTGGCTCATGCCTGTAATCCCAACTACTAGGGAGGCTGAGGCAGGAGGATCACCTAAGGCCAGGGAGGTTGAGGCTGCAGTGAGCCATGATTGTGCCACTGCACTCTAGCCTGAGTGACAGGGTGAGACCTGATCTTAAAAAATATATGGTTTTTTTGGATGCACAAATGTTTACCATTATGTTACATTTGCCTACAGTATTCAGTATAGTAATGTGCTGTAGAGGTTTGTAGCCTAGGAGCAATTGGCTATGCAATGTAGTCTAGGTGTATAGTAGACTATACCATCTAGGTTTGTGTAAGTATACTCTATGATGTTCATCCAGGGACAAAAATCACCTAACAATGCATTTCTCAGAATATATCCCCCTTCATTAAGTGACGCATGACTGTACTTGATGTGATGCTACAGTATTTATTTATTTTTTATTTATTTGTTTGTTTTGAGATGGGATCTCCCTCTGTTGCCCAGGCTGGAGTGCAGTAGCACGATCTCGGCTCACTGCAGCCTCCACCTCCTGGTTTCAAGTGATTCTCCTGCCTCAGCCTCCCAAGTAGCTGGGATTACAGGTGCCTGCCACCACACCTGGCTAATTTTTGTATTTTTGTAGAGACAGGCTTTCTCCATGTTGGCCAGACTGGTCTTGAACTCATGACCTCAGATGATCTGCCCATCTCCACCTCTCAAAAGTGCTGGGATTACAGGCGTGAGCCACTGCACCCAGCCAGTATTTATATTTATATTTATATATGTGTATGTATGTATGTGTGTGTGTGTGTGTGTGTGTATGTATATATATATGTGTATATATATATATGTATAATCTGAACTATACTTGTTTGTAGTCAAATAAGAAGACACTAGAATGTAAATCAACATACTACTTCCTTCACTGAGAAAGTCTTGGAGAAAAAAAGTCAATGAAAGAGTTGATGGGTATCCTGGTACAAGGTACAAACTCCTTATCTCGTTGCAGACAAGTTTTTTTTTTTTTTTTTTGAGATGGAGTCTCACTCTGTCACCCAGGCTGGAGTGCAGTGGTGCCATCTCAGCTCACTGCAACCTCTGCCTCCCAGGTTCAAGCAATCCTCCTGCCTCAGCCTCCTGAGTAGCTGGGACAAGTGTAGAGAATATTTAATTTAAATGCTAGCTTTACATAGTAAATGTAGCCCTTAAAATTTGAGTCAAGTTGAAATGTATAATTTTTTTTATAGAAAAAGAATTCCACAATTTGTAAAAAAGAAACCTGGATTTGAATCTTTTTCTGTAAGAAAAAGTCTTAACTATTGATTTGAGTTTGCCTGAGGAACCCGTGTGTGTTGTATAAATTGCTATTTAAATTTTGTCCTAATATTTTTTAGGTTTCCCCAAAGTGATATGTTGCTCAGAATAAACAAAGTTGTATATACTACTGGTGGAAATACAAATTTGGTATAACCTTTCCAAGATACAATCTGGTGATCATATCTGAAAAACCTTGATGAATATACACACCCTTTGTCACCATTTTACTTGCAATACTTAATAAACTTTCCCCGTGTTGTTAAATGAGATTAAACAAGGGAATGTTATTAAATACTCTCAACAAGACACTTAACATTCCCTTGTTAATCCCATTTAACTACAAGGGATGGCTGAGTGGGGTGGCTCACTCCTGTAATCCCAGCAATTAGGGAGGCCGAGGTGGGCAGATCACTTGAGGTCAGGAGTTCGACACCAGCCTGGCCAACATGGTGAAACCCCCATCACTACTAAAAATACAAAAATTAGCTGGGCATGGTGGTGGGCGCCTGTTGTCCCAGCTACTCAGGAGGCTGAGGCAGGAGGATTGCTTGAACCTGGGAAGCAGAGGTTGCAGTGAGCCGAGATGGCACCACTGCACTCCAGCCTGGGTGACAGAACGAGACTCCATCTCAAAAAAAAAAAAGGACAAAAACAACATGGTAAACATTTTATTATGTATTATAAATAAAAAAGATGGCTACAAGATATTACAACTGATGAAATTGTATTGAAAAAAAGTTGTACAGCCAGGCACGGTGGCTCACGCCTGTAATCTCACCACTTTGGGAGGCTAAGGCAGGCAGATCACTTGAGGTCAGGAGTTCGAGACCAGCCTGAACAACACGGTGAAACTCGGTCTCTATTAAAAATACAAAATTAGCTGGCTGTGGTGGTGCATGCCTGTAATTCCAGGTACTCAGGATGCTGAGACAGGAAAATTGCTTGAACCCGGGAGGCGGAGGTTGCAGTGAGCCGAGATCGTGCCATTGCACTCCAGCCTGGGCAACAAGAGCGAAACTCTGTCTCAAAAAAAAAGAAAGTTGTATATACGAATAGGAAAAACAAGAACATTTTAAAAGTGAATCAAAGTTTGATCTGGAATGTTGGGACTGCAGGTTTGTTTTTTCTTGTGCTTGTGGTATTCTTCACAGTTTTTCTGCATCAAATATGTATTCATTTTGTAGCTGAAAACCCCATTTTAAAAGGGAGTGGGGATACATTCAGCCTGTCATAGTATTTACAGAAGTGTCAAAAGATTATTTCATCTGTAGTATAGTTTCTTTGTATGTCCCCAGAGGACAAAATTATACAATTATAAAATGATTTCCATACAGAAGAAAAAAATGTATCAATTTTTTCCAGGATTTATATTCATCTTAATGTAGAGTTCTGCTTACAAATGAGAACTTCCTATCATAAGAATATCTGAAACAAACTCTTTGGATATCAGGGAATATTTTGAGGTATCCAATGTCCTGTGTCTGTAATTATAGGATACAAGAGATAACACCTGGCTTTCCAAATGAGGCTTTGTTGTCTATACCCAAACATAATATAGTTAAATGTTCTATGAATTTATTCATAGCAGATAATCAGGCATAACACTGGACATTTAAAAAATAAACTTCTGGTTCAGTATTTGTCTAAATATTACTTTTTTGAATTTTTTTTTTAGGGAAGATGGCTTTATGCTTTATTGGCTTGTCTTGAAAAGCCTTTATTACCTGAGGCTCATTCACTGATTCGGCAGCTTGCAAGAAGGTGCTCTGAAGTGAGGCTCTTAGTGGTAAGTTGCAACTTACTGTTTAAAATTAAAAGCACCCACCAATTTATATGGTGGTAAAGAAGGAGTTCAGTGAAATAGGAAAACACATGGAATATTTTATTGGTGGCAGTTAGATTTGTAAAGCCCAAAATAATAGTAGCTTAAATAATATGGAAATGTTTTCTGAGATAAAGAAGTCTGGGCCGGGCGTGGTGGCTCACACCTATAATCCCAGTACTTTGGGAGGCTGAGGCAGGTGGATCACCTGAGGTCAGGAGTTTGAGACCAACCTGGCCAACATGGTGAAACCCCGTCTCTACTAAAAATACAAAATTTAGCTGGGTGTGGTGGTGGGTGCTTGTCATCCCAGCTACTCAGGAGGCTGAGGCAGGAGAATCGTTTGAACCCCGGAGGCGGAGGTTGCAGTGAGCTGAGATTGCACCACTGCACTCCTGCCTGGGCAACAGAGCGAGACTCTGTCTCAAAAAAAAAGTAGGTAAAAAAATTAGATTTTTACTAAGATGACAGTAACCCAGACCTTTGAGTTTTGTCATATGTGGCTTTCATCCTCATGCTCATCTCATGATCCAAGATGGCTGCTGTAGCTTCAGCCATTTTTTTTTTTTTTTTTTTTTTTTTGAGATGCAGTCTCACTCTGTCACCCAGGCTGGAGTGCAATGGTGCAGTCTTGGCTCACTGCAACCTCCGCTTCCCAGGTTCAAGCGATTCTCCTGCCTCAGCCTCCGGAGTAGCTGAGATTACAGGCGCCTGCCACCATGCCTGGCTAATTTTTATATTTTTAGTAGAGACAGGGTTTCACCATGTTGGCCAGACTGGTCTCGAACTGCTGACTTCAAGTGATCCACCTGCCTCAGCCTTCCAAAGTGCTGGGATTACAGGCATGAGCTACTGTGCCTGGTGTGTGTATATATATGTATATATGAATATATATATATTCAGTAATGAATATATATATAAGAACAATAAGAATCCTGTCTTGACTGTACAGTGATGAATATATGTTATATATATTCATATATATTCTATATATATATCCTCACATATATTGTATGTATTATATAGAGAGGAACAATAAGAATCCTGTGTCTTGACTACAGTGATAAATATATTTATTCATATATGTATTATATTAATATATATTTGTTATATATGAATACATATTCACTACAGTTAAGACACATATAATACATATATGAATATATATATATATATTCATCACTGTACAGTTAAGACACAGGATTCTTATTGTTCCTTTAGTAGGAACCAGGGAAAAATTTCCCCCAAGTTATCCCCCTTAGATCCCTCAACTCTTTATTTTTTTTTCCCTATTCAGAATCTTTATTTAAAAGATAGTCTTAGATGTTTCTCAAGGAATCATTAACTCTACAGTTTTCTGCTTTTTCTTTGAGGGCTCCTATTTCCACATGATGATTACTGTCATATAATAGAGTTTTCATGTTTCATGTTTTACATCTTAATAGGAAATTTATTTCAAAAGTAATAGGAACAGACAATATTTAAATTTTTCTTTCTTTTTTTTTTTTTAGGATAGCAAAGATGATGAGAGGGTTCCTGCTTTGAATTTATTAATCTGCTTGGTTAGCAGGTATAGTTAATCCTTGGCTTCTTTATTATTTGTATATCAGTGAGGTCAGTGAGGGTAGATCGTATTTATTACATTTGGTTTTTGTTTGGTTGGTTTGTTTTTGAGTCTCACTCTGTTGCTATAGTTAGGGTGCAGTGGCGCAATCACAGCTCACTAGAGCTTTAACTTCCTGGGCTCCAGCAATCCTGCCACCTCAGCCTCCTGAGTAGCTAAGACCACAACCAAGCACCACCACACCTAGCTAATTAAAAAAAATTGTTCACAGAGACAGGGTCTCACTATGTTGCCCAGGCTGGTCTCAAAACTCCTGGGCTCAAGCGATCCTCCCACCTAAGCCTCTCAAAGTGCTGGGATTACAGGCTTAAAGCCACTGCACTCAGCCTGCATTTTTTTTTAATTGCCTGTGTCCTGTGTTCATTTTCAGTTGTGGCATATTTTTATTTAGTATCTGTTTTATTCCATTTCTTACATAGAAATTCTTCTTGGAATTTATTTGAAAACTTTTTCTCTTGTTTTGTTTTGAGACAGAGTCTCGCTCTGTTGCCCAGGCTGGAGTGCAATGGTGCCATCTCGGCTCACTACAACCTTCACCTCCCAGGTTCAAGCAATTCTTCCCCCTCAGCCTCCCAAGTAGCTGGGATTACAGGCATCCGCCATCATGCCCAGCTAATTTTTGTATTTTTGTGGAGACGGAGTTTCACCATTATTGGCCAGGTAGTAAAACACACATATTTATTTTAGGTCTCCTCCTGGACATATTTTTGTTCCATAGATCAGTGTTTTTATTTCAATGCCAGTACCTTTTTAAAGCTTTATAATATACTTAAATATTGGGAAGGCAAGTAATCTTGTTTCCATATTTTCACATATTCAATATCTAGTTTCTTGATCTACAATAGTTATGCTGCTGATGATAATTAACATTTACTGGGCAATTTGTGCCAAGCATTTTTCTTAGTGAGGAACCCATTGAATCCTTCTAAGGTGGGTACTGTTAACAGTTTACAGATGAGGAAACCGTGGCAGAGAGAGGTTAAATAATATTACTACCATCACAAAGCTAGTAAGTGTTAGAGTAATGATCCAAACCCAGGCAACTTTGACTCTGGAGCTAAGCTTTTAACTATGCTGATCACAAATGAAGCTAATACCTACCTCATCTGTTGGTAGTAGCAGTTAAATGAGATGCTATAGCATTGCCCTACTTACTTTATGTATAGTATCTCTACTCTTTACAATAGATCAGAGTTGTGGTTTTTTTGTTTTAATAAATTTTTTCCTTTCAGCTTTGTTGGACTTGACTTTTTTCCTTTTACAGATAATGACACAGATTCAGAAAGGTTAATAATTGGTGGCTCAGCAAACCAGTAATTAATGAAACCTGGGACAAGTATAGTTTCTGACTGCCTCAGTTGAGATTTTACAATATTATGCAATTATGAAAGCAAAAACATTCAAGTGCATTTTTTGCCCTCAAAAAGTTAGATAAAAATGGAAAAAGTTCTAGACTACAAAAGGTTCTGAAGCTAACAGCTTTACAAAAGAAGACATAAAGATTTGAAAGTTTAGGAAAAAAAGGACTGGGCATGGTGGCTCATGCCTGTAATCCCATCACTTTGGGAGGCCGAGGCGGGTGGATCACCTGAGGTCAGGAGTTCGAGACTAGCCTGGCCAACATGGTGAAACCCCGCCTCTACTAAAAATACAAAAATTAGCCGGGCACGGTGGTGCATGCCTGTAATCCCAGCTACTTGGGATGGTGAGGCAGGAGAATCGCTTCCACCTGGGAGGCAGAGGTGGCAGTGAGCCGAGATCGTGCCATTGCACTCCAGCCTGGGCAACAAGAATGAAACTCCATCTCAAAAAAAAAGAAAAAAGAAGAAAAAAAGAAAGCTGGGCACAGTGACTCACACCTGTAAGCCCAGTGCTTTGGGAGGTCAAGGTGGGAGGACTGCTTGAGTCCAGGGGCTCAAGAATGCAGTGAGCCATGGCAAAATTTGATTAATGATTTTCCTTTTTATTTAATCTTATAATTACATAAAATAGTTACCTTGCCAAAGTTAAAATTATAATTCAAGGTACATTTGGAGTATTTTAGCATCCATCTTTATCCTCATTATCCTCTTTTCTCCTTCCTCCTCTAGTTAACCATTGTATTACTAATTTTTGTTTTATCTTTTCATTCATTGTTTCTTTTTAAAAGTATAAGTAGGCCACATGTGGTGGCTCATGCCTGTAATCCCAGCACTTTGAGAGACTGAGGCTGGAGAATTGTTTGAGCCCAGGAGTTCAAGATCAGTCTGGGCAATGAGCCATGATCATGCCACTGCACTCCAGCCTGGGTGACAGAGTGAGACCTTGTCTCAAAAAAAAAAAAAAAAAAAGGAAAAGAAAAATATAAACAAACACGTATATTTGCAGTCCTACACATACTCACATAAGGTAGCATACAGAACAATCTTTTCTGTACTTCATTTTTTTTCACTTAATAAATCCTGGAAATCACACTTTAGCAGTATAAATATTTTCCTCATACTTTAGCAGTATAAATATTTCCCTCATTTCTCTTTTTATGGCTTCATAATTTTCCACTATGTAGACATACTATAGCTTATTTAACCAGTCTCTTATTGATGGACATTTGGGTTGCTTATGGTCTTTGGCTATTAAAAATAGTGCTACAGTTAATATCTTTATACATAAATTGTTTTTGTTTTTTTTTACTAGGTATTTTGACCAACGTGATTTAGCTGATGAGCCATCTTGATGTAGCTGATCTCTCAGGGATAGAAGATATTTCTCATGAAGGCAGCCTAACTGAGGAAAGCAATACCAATTCAAGTACAGACTGCAACACATCTTCAACACTATGTGAAGGGTTCACATCTTAACCTGTGCAATTCAGATTGATACTCAGAATATGGGTTGTATTGATTTGAACATCTGAAATATCAATGGAAAATCCCACTCAGTTTTTGATGAATAGTTTGAACAGTTTTCTGTAATCAAGCAGCTTGCATAGAAATTGTATGATGAAATTTTACATAGGTTCTTGGTGCTGGTTTGTTCTTTTTTTGCTTTTTGTTGTTTTGTTATTTACTTATATACATATAAAATTTTATTGAAAATATGTTTTGGTTACTAAAATTTTGTTTGACTCCTAACAAAAGACAATGGATGGCCTTAGCATCAGAATTAAAATAATCTGGATTAAATGGCAAATGTGTTCATAGTCAGCAATAAAATTAATCAAACATTTTTCCCTTTAAGCTCAGCACTTTTTTTTTTTATTTCTTTGAGACGGAGTCTCGCTCTGTCACCCAGGTTGGAATGCAGTGGCAGGATCTCAGCTCACTGCAACCTCTGCCTCCCGGGTTCAAGTGATTCTCCTGCCCCAGGCTCTCGAGTAGCTGGGTCTACAGGCACCCGCCACCAAGCCTGGCTAATTTTTGTATTTTTAGTAGAAACAAGGTTTCACCATGCTGGCCAGGCTGCTCTCAAACTCCTGACCTCAGGTGATCCACCCGCCTCAGCCTCCCAAAGTGCTGGGATTACAGGCATGAGCCACCATGCCTGGCCTCAATACTTTTATTTTTAAATGCTTTATTGCACAAATAGAACTTCATCTAACAAATCACTTTCAAAAATAACAGGTCAACTGTTTTAATTTGTTTAGTCACTTATAACTTATCTATTTCTGTATCAGGTAGGAATGTTTTCTGCTTTAAGTAACACAAAAGATCCAAGTGGCAATGGTTCTTCAAATAGGGGTTTTTCTCAGATAACAAGAAGTCTAAAGGAGCCGGCCACTGGCATTGGTTTAGTGACTCAGTGATATCAGGGTCTCAGATTCCTTTAGCCTTTCCGTCATGGAAACAAGATGGCCATTGCAGTGCAAGCCAATGTGTCTGTATCCAAGACAAAAAGAAGGGGAAGCAGGGCCTTCCACATCTGATCCTTTTCTCATAAACGTAAAACCTTTTCTAGAAATTTAGATCAGACTTGTGTTCATCTACTAGCCGTAAATGTACAACATGATCATCACCCCTTGTTCCCAGGAAAGTGGGAAAATGAAGTTGTGAGCCTTTCCAGTCTCACTAATGGAAGGTGGGAAAGGAAAATGGGGATTGGGAATTACCATGGATCAGACAACCAACAGTTTTGCCACTAGTTATAATTAGAGCAGAGGTCATTTTATATTTGAATCTTTTCTGTAATGTCTTCATAAAGCTCACTTTATTATCATTTTTGTTTTTGAGACGAGTCTCGCTCGGTTGCCCAGACTGGAGTGCAGTGATGCAATCTCGGCTCATGCAACCTCCACCTCCTGGGTTCAAGTGATTCTCCCACCTCAGCCTCCTGAGTAGCTGGGACTACAGACATGCACCACCGCACCCAGCTAATTTTTTTGTGTTTTTAGCAGAGACAGGGTTTCACCATGTTGGTCAGGCTGGTCTCAAACTCCTGACCTCAAATGATCCGCCCACCTTTGCCTCCCAAAGTGTTGGGATTACAAGCATGAGCCACTGTGCCCGGCACATAAAGCTCACTATAAAACTGCAGTCCTAAGCACTTAAAAATGTCCTCATTGTTGGATATCTAGTTTTATTTTCAGTGCTAACCTAATATAAAAAAAACTACACAGATATCGTCATGTATGCAACGTTTTTTTTCAAACTTTTTTCCTTTGATCAAAAGTTCCCAAAAGTAGGCAAGCCATAACAGTCTATCAGTTAATACTGCATTTGAAAACTTGGCTAAACTGAGGTTTCTAAAATTGTTTTTGTTTCTCATATAATTCTGGTGTGAGAAGTTCAGGATGGTGCAGCAGCTTTACAATGTCTTAAATATTCTGGGCTCCATCCAGATTTCTCTTTCATCATTTGAGTATGCAGTTTTCATCTTTTTGTTTATGAAGTATGGTTTCTTTATCTCTTGCCTCACATCTACACTCCAGGGAGGGAAAAGGTACCACCCCTTCTTGTTTATATCTGGGAGCAGAGCATTTTAAGAAACCTTCAACTTAATATCTCATTGGCCAGAATTATGACATATGACCAGCCCTAATTGTAAAGAATGCTGGAAGATGTACCTGGACACATTGCTACTCCTAACAAAAGTGGGGTTCTATTTTAAAAGGGGAGAGTGGATATTGGGTAGGCAGCCAGCAGTCTACTATAAAGGGTTTAGATTACCAACCTGTACCACAGCTGGCTGTGTTATAGCCTCACATTTTTTGCTGATATGATGCTTGGGGTGGGGGTTTGGGGAGTGGGTTGGGGATTGCTTTAATAGAAGTAAAGTGTCAATTGTTTTACATTTCTCTCATAACATGGCTGGGCATACACTCAGGCATTCTACTCATAGAGAATAAAATTACCGAGAACTAGATAACATTAAGAAGAAGGTGGCTGGGTGCAGTGGCTCACACCTGTAATCCTAGCACTTTGGGAGGCCGAGGCGGGTGGATCACGAGGTCAGGAGTTCAAGACCAGCCTAGCCAACATGGTGAAACCCTGTCTCTACTAAAAATACAAAAATTAGCTGGGCATGGTGGTGCGTACCTGTAATCCCAGCTATTCAAGAGGCTGAGGCAGAAGAATTGCCTGAACCTGGGAGATGGAGGTTGCAGTGAGCCAAGATTGCGCCACTGCACTCCAGCCTGGGTGACAGAGCAAGACTCCATCTCAGAAAACAAAACAAAAAAAGGTAATTTTGCATGTGCAATAGACAAGAGGTGTAAAAAATTTTGGCCGAGCATGGTGGCTCATGCCTGTAATCCCAGTACTTTGGGAGGCCAGGGCAGATGGATCACCTGAGGTCACAAGTTCAAGACTAGCTTGGACATTTCACAACATGGTGAAACCCCATCTCTACTAAAAATACAAAAAAATTAGCCAGGCATGGTGGCAGACGCCTATAATCCCAGCTACTCAGAAGACTGAGGCAGAATTGCTTGAACCTGGGAGGCAGAGGTGGCGGTGAGCCAAGATCACGCCACTGCACTCTAGCCTGGGCAACAGAGCAAGACTCCCATCTCCAAAAAAAAAAAAAAAAAAAAAAAATTAATGCAGTTACACCTCTACTAGCAAGCTGGAGGATCTCCAATAGTTAACCAAGAAACCATTTTTATAATGACTTACCTTGGCATAAAGCCATTTTTCAGGAAGGTAGAGACAAATAGAAATAAACATTTCATTGTATTTATTTATTTATTTATTTATTTATTTATTTTTGATATAGAGTCTTGCTCTGTTATCCAGGCTGGAGTGCAATGGTGTGATCTCAGCTCACTGCAACCTCCACCTCCCGAGTAGCTGGGATTACAGGTGCCCATCACCATGCCAGGCTAAGTTTTGTATTTGTACTAGAGATGAGCTTTCACCATGTTGTTCAATCTGGTCTTGAACTCCTGACCTCGGGTGATCCGCCCACCTCAGCCTCCTAAAGTGCTGGTATTATAAGCGTGAGCCACTGTGCCTGGCCAGAAATAAACATTTTAAACCAGAGAAGCAGATATTTTAAACCAAAAGTTATTTACCAGCTGCACCTGTTGACTTCCTGTAGCTTCAGGGCTATCCCCCTACCCCACCCAGCTCCCAGCCTAGGGCACTGTATTAGTCCGTTTTCACACTGCTGATAAAGAAATACCTGAGACGGGGCAATTTACAAAAGAAAGAGGTTTAATTGGACTTACAGTTCCACGTGACTGGGGAAGGTCTTACAATCATGATGGAGGGCAAAAGGCACTTCCTACATGGCAGCAGCAAGAGAGAATGAGGAAGGGCTGGGTACAGCAGCTCATGCCCGTAATCCCAGGTGTGAGCCTGGGATTTGGGAGGCCAAGGCCAGTGGATCACCTGAGGTCAGGAGGTTGAGACCAGCCTGACCAACATAGTGAAGCCTCTACAAAAAGTACAAAAAAATTAGCCAGGCATAGTGGTGCATGCCTGTAATCCCAGCTACTCGGGAGGCTGAGGCAGGAGAATTGCTTGAACCTGGGAGGCAGAGGTTGCGGTGAGCCAAGATCGGGCCATTACACTCCAGCCTGGGTGACAAGCAAAAATCTGTCTCAAAAAAAAAAAAAAAAAAAAAAAAGAATGAGGAAGAAGCAAAAGCAGAAACCCCTGATAAACCCATCAGATCTCATGAGACTTACTATCATGAGAATAGCACAGGAAAGACCAGCCTCCATGGTTCAATTACCTCCCCCTGGGTCCCTCCCACAACACGTGGTAATAATGGGAAATACAGTTCAGGTTGAGATTTGGCTGAGGACACAGCCAAACCATATCATTCCATTCCCCTGGCCCCTCCAAATCTCATGTCATCACATTTCAAAACCAATCATGCCTTCCCAACAGTCCCCCAAAGTCTTAACTCATTTCAGAATTAACCAAAGTCTCATCTGAGACAAGTCCCTTCCCCCATGAGCCTGTAAAATCAAAAGCAAATTAGTTACTTCTTAGATACAATGCGGGTACAGGCATTGGGTAAATACAGCCATTCCAAATGGGAGAAATTGTCCAAAACAAAGGGGCTGTGGGCCCCATGCAAGTCCAAAATCCAGTGGGGCAGTCAAATCTTAAAATGATTCCCTTCCACTCCATGTCTCGCATCCAGGTCATGCTGATGCAAGAGGTGGGTTCCCATGGTCTTGGGCAGCTCCACCGCTGTGGCTTTGCAGGGTACAGTACAGCCTCCCTCCTGGCTACTTTCACAGGCTGGTGTTGAGTGTCTGTGGCTTTTCCAGGTGCATGGTGCAATGGTAGGTGAATCTACCATTCTGGGGTCTGGAGGATGGTCACCCTCTTCTCACAGCTCCACTAGATGATACCCCAGTAGGGACTCTGTGAGGGCTCCAACCCCACATTTCCCTTCCATACTACCCTAGCAGAGGTTCTCCATGAGGGCCCCACACCTGCAGCAAACTTGCCTGGGTATCTAGACGTTTCCATACATCTTCTGAAATCTAGGTGGAGGTTCCCAAACCTCAATTCTTGACTTCTTTGCACCCACAGGCTCAACATCACATGGAAGGTGCCAAGGCTTGAGGCTTCCACCTCTAAAGCCACAGCCTGACAGCACATTGGCCCCTTTCAGCCACGGCTGGAGCAGCTTGCACAAAAGGACCAATCCCCTAGGCTGCACATAGCATGGGGACCCTGGGCCTGGCCCACAAAACCACTTTTTCCTCCTGGGCCTCTGGGCCTGTGATGGGAGGGGCTGCTATAAAGGTCTCACACATGGCCTGGAGACATTTTCCCCATGGTCTTGAGGATTATCATCAGGCTCCTTGCTACTTATGCAAATTTCTGCAGCTGGCTTGAATTTCTCCCCAGAAAATGGGTTTTTCTTTTCTATCGTAGTCAGGCTGCAAATTTTCTGAACTTTAATGCTCTGTTCCCCTTTTAAAACTGAATGACTTTAGCAGTACCCAAGTCACCTCTTGAATGCTTTGCTGCTTAGAAATTTCTTCAGCCAGTTGGGCATGGTGGGTCACGCCTGTAATCCCAGCATTTTGGGAGGCCGAGGCAGGCAGATCACAAGGTCAGGAGATCGAGACCTTCCTGGCTAACACAGTGAAACCCCATCTCTACTAAAAAAATACAAAAAAAATTAGCTGGACATGGTGATGGGTGCCTGTAGTCCCAGCTACTCGGGAGGCTGAGGCAGGAGAATGGCATGAACCCAGGAGGCAGAGCTTGCAGTGAGCCGAGATCACACCACTGCACTCCAGCCTGGGCAATAGAGCAAGACTCCGTCTCAAAAAAAAAGAAAAAAAAAAAAGAAATTTCTTCAGCCAGGCCGGGTGCAGTGGCTCACACCTGTAATCCCAGCACTTTGGGAGGCCAATGTGAGTGGATCACTTGACGTCAGGAGCTTTAGACCAGCCTGGCCCACATGGTGAAACCCCATCTCTACTAAAAAAAATACAAAAATTAACCGGGCATGGTGGCATGTGCCTGTAATCCCAGCTACTCGGGAGGCTGAGTCAGGAGAATTGCTTGAACCCGGGAGGCAGAGGCTGCAGTGAGCCAAGATCATGCCACTGCACTCCAGCCTGGGCGACAGAGCAAGACTCTGTCGAAAAAAAAAAGAAGTTTCTTCAGCCAGATACCCTAAATCCTCTCTCAAAGTTCAAAGTTCCACAAATCTCTAACGCAGGGGCAAAATGCCACCAGTTTCTTTGCTAAAACACAAAAGTCACCTTTGCTCCAGTTCCCAAGGAGTTCCTCATCTCCATCTGAGACCACCTCGGCCTGGATTTTATTGTCCATATCGCTATCAGCATTTTGGGCAAAGCCATTCAACAAGTCTAGGAAGTTCCAAACTTTCCCACATTTTCCTGTCTTCTTCTGAGCCCTTCAAACTGTTCCAATCTCTGCTTGTTACCCAGTTCCAAAGTCGCTTCCGCATTTTCGGGTATCTTTTCAGCAACACCCCACTCTACTGGTACCAATGTACTGCATTAGTCCGTTTTCACACTGCTAGTAAAGACAAACCCAAGACTGGGCAATTTACAAAAGAAAGAGGTTTAATTTGACTTACAGTTCCACGTGGCTGGGGAAGGTCTCACAATCACGGCAGAGGGCAAAAAGGCATTTCTTACATGGCAGCAGGAAGAGAGAATGAGGAAGAGGCAAAAGTGGAAACCCCTCATAAACCCATCAGATCTCGTGAGACTTATTCACTATCACAAGAATAGCATGGGAAAGACCGCCCTCCATGATTCAATTACCTCCCCCTGGGTCCCTCCCACAACATGTGGGAATTCTGGGAGATAAAATTCAAGTTGAGATTTGGGTGGGGACACAGCCAAACCATATCAGGCATCCTGTGGAATCCCAAGACTCCAAAAAGTTTAAAAATCACTGGTTGTTTTATCATGTTTTCCCACTCCAGATAAAAAAATCTGTATTGGGGGAATGATTATTTTAAAATCCCAAATAGGCCAGGCACAGTGGCTCACGCCTGTAATCCCAGCACTTTGGAGGGTGAGGTAGGTGGATCACCTGAAGTCAGGAGTTCAAGAACCAGCCTGGCCAACATGGTGAAACCCCATCTCTACTAAAAGTACAAAAAATTAGCCAGGCGTGGTGGCAGGCACCTGTAATCCCAGCTACTCGGAAGGCTGAGGCCGGAGAATCGCTTGAACCCGGGAGGCAGAGGTTGCAGTGAGCCGAGGTCATGCTATTGCACTCCAGCCTGGGCAATAAGAGTGAAACTCCCTCTCAAAAAAATAAAAATAAAATTAAAATCCCAAATAATATAGAAACTTAATGTCAAAAATTCCAGAGAATTGGCCAGGCATGGCAGTTCACGCCTGTAATCCCTGCATTTTGGGAGGCCGAGGCAGGTGGATCACCTGAGGTTGGGAGTTTGAGACCAGCCTGACCAACATGAAGAAACCCCGTCTCTACTAAAAATACAAAATTAGCAGGGCGTGATGGTGCATGCCTGTAATCCCAGCTACTCAGGAGACTGAGACAGGAGAATTGCTTGAACGCAGGAGGCAGAGTTTGTGGTGAGCCAAGATCGCGCCATTGCACTCCAGCCTGGGCAACAAGAGCGAAACTCCGTCTCAAAGAGAAAAAAAAAATTCAAGAAAACTACTGTATAATTTACTTTTAACTTTCAGTCTTTTTGATACTATGTATATATTCATTATATATACTTAAACATTACATGTGCAGTATCCTGTAGCAAAACTTTTTCTCTTAATATACCAGTTAACATCTTTCCATGTAAATTCATGTAAATCTATTTCATCCTTTTTAACAGCTGCACAGAATTTCCTTGTAGGTTAGCATCATAATTTTTTTTTTTTTTTTTTTTTTTTTTTTTTGAGACGGAGTTTCACTCTTGTTGCCCAGGCTGGAGTGTGATGGCACAATCTCGGGTCATCGCAACCTCCCCCTCCCAGGTTCAAGCGATTCTCCTGCTTCAGCCTCCCGAGTAGCTGGGATTACAGGCATGCGCCACCACGCCCGGCTAATTTTGTATTTTTAGTAGAGACGGGGTTTCTCCATGTTAGTCAGGCTAATTTCGTATTTTTAGTAGAGACGGGGTTTCTCCATGTTAGTCAGGCTGGTCTTGAACTCCCGACCTCAGGTGATCCACCCGCCTCGGCCTCCCAAAGTGCTGGGATTACAGGCATGAACCACCGTGCCTGGCCGTTAGCATCATAAATTTTTTTTTTTTGAGATGGAGTATCACTGTCACCCAGGCTGGAGTGCAGTGGCATGATCTCAGCTCACTGCAACCTCCGCCTCCCGGGTTCAAGCAACTCTCCTGCCTCAGCCTCCCAAGTAGCTGGGACTACAGGTGTGTGCCACCATGCCCGGCTATGAGACGGTGTTTCACCATATTGGCCAGGCTGGTCTTGAACTCCTGACCTCATGATCCACCCGCCTCGGCCTCCTAAAGTGCTAGGATTACAGGTGTCAGCCACTGCGCCTGGCTGTTAGCATCACATTTAATGAAGTACCATCAATGGACACTTAACCAAATAGTGAAAATGCTTATACATACAAGTTCTCATACTCATTTACTTACTTAGGTTAACTTTGTAGAAGTGGAATTACTGAGTTAAATTATATGTTTTAAAGTTATACATACATTTTTAAAATGCAAATATTTGACTGGGAGCGGTGGCTCACGCCTGTATCCCAGCTCTTTGGGAAGCTGAGGCAGATGGATCACTTAGCCCAGGAGTTCGAGACTGGCCTGGGCAACATAGGAAGACCCATCTCTATTATTACAAAAAAAAACTGCAAATATTCGTTTATGTGGTATGCACTGTAAATAATTTTTCTTATTTTTCAAAATTGTGCTTTCTGCAATGCAAATTTTTTATGTCATTTTGTTATTGTGGTTAAAAAACATGAAATCTGGCCCTAAGCCAAATTTCTTAAGCCCTCATATAAACTCTATACCCTGACCTCGTCATTGTGTACATTCACAGGTTGAACATACCCAGGGAGAAAGAAAATCCCTTATCTCGCCGGTTCCAGGCTGGAGTGCAAGGGCACTATCACAGTTCACTGGAGCTTCAACCTCCCATGCTCATGAAATCCTTCAGGCTCAAAAAATCATCTTGCCTCAGCCTCCCAAGAAGCTGGGAGTACATACTTGGCTAACTTTTTTTTTATTTTAAGAGATGAGCTCTCGCCACATTTCCCAGACTGGTCTCCTGAGCTCAACAAATGCCGTCTTGGCCTCCTAAAGTGCTTGGCTAACAAGTGTGAATCACTGCACCCAGCCTGCTTGGCCTGCTCTGCCCTCTTGTATACTTGATTGACTGATTGAGACAGAGTCTTACTCTTGTCGCCCAGGCTGGAGTGCAGTGGTGAGATCTCGGCTCACTGCAACCCCCACCTCCCAGGTCCAACTGATTCTCCTGCCTCAGCCTCCCAAGTAGCTAGGATTACAGGCACCAGCCACCACACCTGGCTAATTTTTGTATTTTTAGTAGAGACAGGGTTTCATCATATTGGCCAGGCTGGTCTCAAACTCCTGACCTCAGGTGATCCACCCACCTCAGCTTCCCAAAGTGCTGGGATTACAGGCGCGAGCCACCACACCATATACTTTAAATCATCTCTAGACCAGGTGCGGTGGCTCACACCTATAATCCCAGCACTTTCGGAGGCTGAAGCAGGCGGATCACCTGAGGTCGGGAGTTTGAGGCCAGCCTGACCAACATGGAGAAACCCTGTCTCTACTAAAAATACAAAAAAATTAGCCGGACACATGCCTGTAATCCCAGCTACTTGGGAGTCTGAGGCAGGAGAATCACTTGAACCCAGGAGGCGGAGGTTGTGGTGAGCTGAGATTGCACCATTACACTCCAGCCTGGCCAACAAGAGCGAAACTCTGCCTTGGGAGTCTGAGGCAGGAGAATCACTTGAACCCAGGAGGCGGAGGTTGTGGTGAGCTGAGATTGCACCATTACACTCCAGCCTGGCCAACAAGAGCGAAACTCTGCCTTGGGAGTCTGAGGCAGGAGAATCACTTGAACTCAGGAGGCGGAGGTTGTGGTGAGCTGAGATTGCACCATTACACTCCAGCCTGGCCAACAAGAGCGAAACTCTGCCTTAAAAAAAAAAACAAAACTCTAGATTACTTATACCTGCCATGTGATCAATACAGAGAGGAAAAAAATTACTTATACCAAGCACACTGTAAATGCTATGTAAATCATTGTTATACTGTAGTTTTAAAATGTGTTTTGTCTTTGGTTTTCTTCTTGTTTTTTGGACATGGAGTCTTACTCTGTCACCCAGGCTGGAGTGCAGTGGCATGATCTCGGCTCACTGCAACCTCCACCTCCACGGTTCAAGCGATTCTCCTGCCTCAGCCTCCTGGGTAGCTGGGACTACAGGCATGTGCCACCACACCCAACTAATTTTTGTGTTTTTAGTAGATACAGGGTTTTGCCATGTTGGCCAGGCTCGTCTTGAACTCCTGATCTCAGGTGATCCGCCCACTTTGGCCTCCCAAAGTGTTGGGATTACAGGCGTGAGCCCGGCCTTGTCTTTGTTTTTTTGTTGTTTTTTTCAAATATTTCAAACTAAGGTTGGTTGAATTCTTGGTTGAACCGTCAAGACAGAAACGGCCAAGTGTATATGGCTTGCAAATATTTTCTTCCATCCCTAAGTTGCCTTTTCACTGTCCTTTCTGTGCATCTTTTTAGTTTGATGTAGTCCCACTTGTCTATTTCTGCTTTTGTTGCCTGCTTTTGGTGTCTTATCCAAGAGATCATTGCCAAGACCAACGTTATGAAGCTTTTCCCCTGTTTTCTGCTAGGATTGTATAGTTTCAGATTTTACTTTTAAATCTTCAATCCATTTTAAGTTGATTTCTTTTTTTTTTGGAGACAGAGTCTCACTGTGTCGCCCAGGCTGGAGTGCAGTGGCTCCATCTTGGCTCACTGCAACCTCCGACTCCCGGGTTCAAGCGATTCTCCTGCCTCAGCCTCCCAAGTAGCTGGGACTACAGGCACCCGCCACCACACCCGGCTAATTTTTGTATTTTTTTTAGTAGAGACAGGGTTTCACTATTTGGCCAGGCTGGTCTTGAACTCCTGACCTCATGATCTGCCCCACCTCGGCCTCCCAAAGTGCTGGGATTACAGGCTTGAGCCACCACACCTGGACTTAAGTTGATTTCTATGTACGGCATTAAGGCAACAATCCAATTTCATTCTTTTGTATGTGGATGTCCAGTTTTCCCAACGCTATTTGTTGAAGAGATTTTACTACATTTCTTTGTTTTGTTTTACAATTTTCCTTTATGATTTCCTACATTTGTGTGTTGGAAAGGCCTTCTCCACCACAAAATCACAAAAGTATTATCATATTTTCTTTAGTACTTTATTGTTTTACAAGTGAACCTTTAAGTTTCTCCCCACCTACTCCCACAGAAAAAGGTATATTCAATTGTCCCATACTATTTTTTGAATAACCTAACTCTCCCTTTGTTTCTACTAAGAGAGGTTTCTTTTTGGCTACAAGTAACAATATACATATACCCAAAGTGAATGGAACAATATAAAGAATATCTTACATAACAAAAAGTCCAAAGGTAAAGCAGTTCCCGGATTGGTTAATTCAGAAGTACAATTCAGGTGCTTTCTATCTACATCCCGCTATCCTCAGTTTGAGAGCTTTCATCTCCATACTTGTCCTTTCATGGCCATCAGAAGGCTGTTGCAGATTAGCTTCAAACATCCATATCACATATCTTCACTGAGAAGCAGAAGAGGGATGCCGGCAAATCCCTATCTTGTATCAATTGTTAAGAGCAACAGAAAATTTCTTATTCAAAGCCTTCAGACTTCCTTTGTCTCATTAGCCGAGATTCCATCAAATGATCAAGTAAGCCAATTACCATGATTGGCACAGAATCTAATCAACACTCACCCTCTCTAGGCTAGGGAAGCACCCTATTCCACAGCACAAGGCAGCCATACAGTTTTAGACCAAAAAAAAAGAAAAAAAAAATGGGGCTTTGTCAGCAAGGAAGGGAGAACGAAATGGCTGACGGGTAGGCATATGAACGTCTAACAAACCAACTTATTTGAACCCACCTTTTTCACACACACAATTCCCACACCTGTTTTATTTTGAAGTTCTCTATTGTGTTCTATTTTGATCTACTTCTGTGTCATTAGCTATTCCTGGGTCATTATGACTTTTAATAAACTTTATATATGTATATTTGGTAGGAACTTTCCTAAATTTTTTCAAAATTAAAATTTTTTCCCCAAAACATGTGAGAATTAGGATTGCAGTCATGCATTGCTTAGCAAAGGGGATACATTCTGAGAAATGCATCATCATTAGATTTTAAAATTGTACAATCACAGAGTGTACTTACACAAACCTAGATGGTATGATCTACTATACACCTAAGCTATGGCCTATTGCTCCTAGGCTACAAACCTGTACAGCATATTATTGTAGTGAATACTGTAGGACACTGTAACACAATGGTAAGTACTTGTATATCTAAACATAAAGAAGGTACGGTAAAAACACAGTATTGTAATCTTACAGAACCACTGCCATATATGAGGTCTGTCACTGACTGAAACATCATTATAGGGCACATAACTAGAATTTAATAAATCAAGTTAAACAAATTATCTTTGTAATACTGTACCCTTCCATGAAAGGAAAATGGTATGCTTCTAACTTGAGTTTTCTTTAATGTTCTAAAGTACATTTTTATAGTTTTTATTTTGTGTTTTTAATATAATGTTTGGTTTAGTCAATCTTCTTAATCTGCCATTTCTATGGCAGAGTACCCAGTGAAACATCTTGTTTGGTGTGTCAGTCACCCCCTGCTGCAGAGTTCCCTGTCACACAAATACATGCAAAAGGGTAATAAATAAATGGGAAACAAAGTATAGTTTTAGTAATCAACATGCAAGGTTCTAACAAAAGCTGGAGATAACTGCTTATGCCAGATAATTTAAGTAAGAGAAAGTAAGTAGAAGAGGTGGTAAGAAAGATATATCAAATGAGCACTGACTCCAAACCACTAAGATGATACGGTCCAAAGAATGTCAGAATGACTAATTCAATTATCCAACTCTGCTCAGCTGGAAGAGGAAAGAAGGGAATAAAGATGTTAGACCCTTTACCAGGACTTCCATGCATGGGGAGAGAAGTTGAAAGTCAAAACTATAACAGGAATAAATACAAAAATTCTTTCCAAACATACCTAATATTCTTTGGCCCTAGAGTCAATGAATTCACATTTAAACTAATCTATGTTTCATTTTGATTACATTAATGGAGCTCTGAAGGAATGAAACCTATTAAAGAAAAATTAAATTTATAAACAATTTAGGCAGTCATATATGTATTTATATATACACACATACAATGTATATATGAAATCCTTATACAGGTGTAAACATTCTTAATAAATTATAAGCAATAAAATAAAAAAATTTAGTATGTTTGCTTTTTAAAATAAAACAAATTCATACTTTATCAAAATTTGTTCATTCTTATCACAAATAATTCTGTTGGTACATAATTTTCTCTCATGCTAATTCAACAAACCCTGAGCTTTGTTTCTCCATCTGTGGCTAAATACCTATCACTCTAACCAAATAAAAAGGTTTAAAATAAGGGCCCTACATCTTGGTGTCTGGTTATTTGAAATCAGGTTTTCATTTTGAATAGTTTTGGTTAAGTGTATGTCATGGCAGAATGTCCCTTTATCTCCTTTGATCTGTGTGAAATTGATAAAAATACATGCTTACTCCTGTACAAACGTCGAACAATGTAATTAAATCATCACTACTTGAAATACTTTTACATGAATAATTTATCTCTTTACATTGTTGAAGCCTTGCATTTCAGTATGTTCTACAGCTTCTGTATCATCACCTGAAATTTGCCTAAAAAAAAAAAAAATACGAATAATTCTTTGATTTTAGATACAAAGAAAACAAGTCTAAACATCAATTTTCTGTTCCATATAGGAAATAGTTTCAGTCAAGAAATCTGCTATGTCAAAAACTTTTTCACATTCTTCATAATATTCAATAAAGTCAATTCTATTTTTTCATTTTTTTTTTTTTTTTTAAGATGGAGTCTTGGTCTGTCGCCCAGGCCGGAGTGCAGTGGCATGATCTCAGCTCACTGCAACCTCCACCTCCTGGGTTCAAGTGATTCTCCTGCCTCAGCCTCCTGAGTAGCTGGGACTACAGGCGTCCGTCACCACGCCCAGCTAATTTTTGTATTTTTAGTAGAGACAGGGTTTCACCATATTGGCCAGGCTGATCTCAAACTCCTGACCTCGTGATACGCCCACCTCGGCCTCCCAAAGTGCTGAGCTTACAGGTGTGAGCCACCACGCCCAGCCAGTCAATTCTATTTTTATGGGATGATTATATGGTTTGTGAGTAAGCACTTTTGTTTCTCTTTATGAATCCTACATTTGGGTACAGTATTTCATGGCTAATGATCATTGTAAATTGAAAGGAAATACAATAAAGCTCAAGTCTATTTTTTTCTTGGTTGGTAGCTCTGGTGAAAAGATCTTTAGGGAGGCATTTAGTGATAAAAGAGTATTTGGTTTTACTTAGCTTGATATACTAGATATATCCTAAACAATTGTTTAAAAATAGCATTTTCGGGACGGGCGCGGTGGCTCACGCCTGTAATCTCAGCACTTTGGGAGGCCGAGGCGGATGGATCACAAGGTCAGGAGATCAAGACCATCCTGGCTAACACGGTGAAACCCCGTCTCTACTAAAAATACAAAAAATTAGCTGGGCGTGGTGGCAGGCGACTGTAGTCCCAGCTACTCGGGAGGCTGAGGCAGGAGAATGGCGTGAACCCGGGAGGCAGAGCTTGCAGTGAGCCAAGATCACACCACTGCACTCCAGCCTGGGCAACAGAGCGAGACTCCGTCTCAAAAAAAAAAAAATAGCATTTTCAATGTTCTAAGGAAATTTGCTATCTTAAAATACTGCAGGAGATATTCAAAAGAATATCTTTAAAAAAGTTAAAGTTTGAATAACTTTAGAAAAGTTAAAAATCATCCCTTAAATTGTCTTATAAATTTGGATTTTAGTCCATTATTCAAAAATTACTGAATATGAATATAGTATGCTACATATTACTACACTAAATGTTACATTGATAAAACTAAAATGAAAGTTTCAGCATTTTAAATTTCCTCTAAGTTAAAAAAAAAAAAAACCAGACCTGAAAACAAATTACTAAAACATTTGTAAGAAAAGTGAATTCAACTTACAAGCAGGCATTGAAGACACTTCAGCTGTTACAATACTTTTTATTCCCAAGTTTGATAAGCCACCTCTGATTAAGCCACATGTAAATGCTAAATACTAAAAGGAAAAAAAATTATTAAAAATAGTAAGGATTTACTAAAATAGTAAAGCTATTGATAAATACAACATTACATGATTTATCATCAGTAAGTCATTCCTGTTTAAAAAAAGGATTTTGGAAGAACTGTTCAAATTACTGAAAAATATTGATAGATTTCCCAGCTCCCTGGAAACTAAAGCATGGACGTAGGACTTAAGACTTAAGCTCACCCAATTAAGTACTCCAGTCCAGGACTATGAATCTAGAGTCAGTGACAAAAACAAGCCAGAAACAGATTGGAATTAGTTCTGGAGGCAGTAAAGGTAGTTTGTGTCTACAGTCCATGCTGCCTACAGGATTCTAAGTAGATACATTCTGTGGAGTGACTTGGCTATCTTACTGGCTGCCTTAACCTCCCCTGGTTATTGCCTATTTTTTGAGCTTATCAATTGTGTTAGCTTACAAGCAGAATTCCTTTCCTCTATTTACAACCAAGAATCTTGACTTGTTCAAGACTTATAGCTTGCCACAACAAAGAATTATCTGGTTGAAAGTATCAACAGTTTGGATGTTGAGAAACTCTGTCATATAGAAACACAGAAAGGGAACAGGGCTGAGCTACAAAACCAAAAGTCATGACAAGAACTGCATTGAAAAATTAGCAATTCAGGGAATTTTTGATTACCCACATCTATACTGCATGATGTTCAACATACTACATTATCTATGAATAATATAAAATATTATCTTATAAATAATATACATAAATGGGTACTAATAAGTAAGTAGATGTGAGTCATGAAATTTTAAGCTAGAAGAGGCCTTAGAGATTGTTTATCCCAAGAGTTCTTAATCTGGGAATTTGTGACCCCTATGAAAATAAAAACCATGTATATGTGCGTATTTATGGGGAAAGGTGTTCCAATTCTCAAAGATGTCCATAACTCAAAATAGTTAGAAATCAATGAATTGGTCCAACTTACTCTTTTCACAGCTGAAGAAACCAAGATCCCAAAAAGTTAAGTGAGAACCAGAAATATTAAACTGAGAAGTTAATAAAAAAGAGAAAATATGCCAGGTGCAGCCTGTAACCCCAGCACTTTGGGAGGCTGTAATCCCAGCATTTTCGGAGGCCTTTGTAATCATGTCTGTAATCCCAGCACTTTGGGAGGCTGAGGTGGGCGGATCACGAGGTCAGGAGTTTGAGACTAGCCTCGCCAACATGGTGAAACCCCGTCTCTACTAAAGATACAAAAAATTAGCCAGGCATGGTGGCGCACACCTGTAATCCCAGCTACTCAGGAGGCTGAGGCAGGAGAATCACTTGAACCCAGGAGGCGGAGGTTGCAGCGAGCCGAGACGGCGCCATTGCAGTCCAGCCTGGGCGGCAGGGCGAGACTCCATCCGAAAAAAAAAAAAAAAGAGAAAATATACACATTAACCATAAAAATGTAATTAGAGCCTGGATACCCCCAAAATATAGAAAATAGGCAATCAGGCCGGATGCAGTGGCTCACACCTGTAATCCCAACACATTGGGAGGCCGAGGTGAGGTGATCACTTGAGCCCAGGAGTTCAAGACGAGCCTGGGCAACATCGTGGGATCCCATCTCTAAAAAGTTTTTTTAAAAAATTAGCCAGGCATGGTGGCCCACACCTGCAGTCCTACCTCCTTGGGTGACTGAAGTGGGAGGATCACTTGAGCCCGAGGGGTCAAGGTCAAGATAGGCCGTGATTGCACCACTACACTCCAGCCTGGATGACAGAGCAAGATCTTGTCTTAAAAAAAAAAAAAAAAGAAGTGATCTACCATACATCTACATTTCACTGTTATTTAGTTAGAGTGTTTCTTTTTTTTTTTTTTTGAGATGGAGTTTCGCTCTTGTATCCCAGGCTGGAGTGCAATGATGGCACGATCTCAGCTCACTGCAACTTCTGCCTCCCGGGTTCAAGTGATTCTCCTGCCTCAGCCTCCCGAATAGCTGGGATTGCAGGCACTCGCCACAACACTCAGCTAATTTTCATATTTTTAGTAGAGACAGGGTTTCACCATGTTGGCCGAGCTGGTCTTGAACGCTTGACCTCAGGTAATCCACCTGCCTTGGCCTCCCAAAGTGCTGGGATTACAGGCGTGAGCCATAGCACCTGGCCAGTGTTTCTTTAACTGGTCACTCTATGACTATTTAGCTACAGTTTAGTGTTATTGTAACATGTCTCTCATTTCATAGAAAACTCTTTAAACAAAAAAGAACACCTTAAAACATATTTTTAATTCAATAGTTTGTTATGATTAGCATTGTACTTTTCCCTGTAGTCCTACTATTAACAGAAACCCCAACCTTCTATTCCATTAAATACCTTAGATGCATGTTCTAAATACTGTTTTCCTGCAGACATCTGAGTAAGCAGGCGAAATTTGTTGTCCTGAAGTACATAGATGCCCTGTTCCAAAAATAGAAAAAACATCCAAAGTCAATGTAGCTAGCAGTCCTTAAAATTATTTTATTCTTATGAAACAATTTAAGTGTTTTTTAAAATTATTAAAAGTCTCCTTCCCATTGGCCAAGTTTTCTTTTTCTGTTCTTTGGAGACAGGGTCTCCTCTGTCGCCCAGGGTAGAATGCAGTGGCACAATTACACCTCACTGCAGCCTCCAACTCCCAGACTCAATTGATCCTCCCACCGCAGGCTCCCAAGTAGCTGGACTACAGGCGTGCATCACCACGCCCTGCTAATTTTTATATTTCTTGTACAGATGGGGTTTCGCCATGTTGCCCAGGCTGGTCTCAAACTCCTGGGCTCAAGCAATCTGCCCACCTTGACCTCCCAAAGTGCTGGGATTATAGGCATGAGCCCACGTGCCCCGCCTGGTCAAATTTTGTTTAAATGAAGGAGTTTTGCAATGTTCAAGCTGAAGAGTTGCGAGTTCAGTATTTTCACAACACTAATATCTACTGAACGGTTTTATACACTGAAGACAAAAAGACTATATGAGACATAGTCCCTATCCTTAAAAACTTATAGTCTAGTACAATGGAATCATTAATATACGTCCACATGAAATAAGCTGTTTGTTTGTATATTTATTTAGACATGAGCTCTCACTCTGTTGCCTAGGCTGGAGTGTGGTGGTGCAATCACAGCTCACTGCACCCTCAGACACCTGGGTGTTTAGCAATTCTCTTGCCTCAGCCTCCCAAGTAGCTGGGACCACAGGCACACGCCACCACACCTGACTAGTTTTATTAATTTTTTGTAGAAAGGGGGTCTCCCTATGTTGCCTAGGCTGGTCTTGAACTCCAGGGCTCAAGTAATCCTCCTGCCTCAGCCTCCCAAAGTGCTGAAATTACATGTATGAGTCACCACACCCGACCTAATTTTTATTTTTATTTATTTATTTTTTTGAGAGAGTTTCACTCTTGTTGCCCAGGCTGGAGTGCAATGGCTCGATCTCAGCTCACCGCAACCTCCGCCTCCCAGGTTCAAGCGATTCTCCTGCCTCAGCCTCCCAAGTAGCTGGGATTACAGGCATGCGCCACTACGCCCAGCTAATTTTGTATTTTTAGTAAAGACGGGGTTTCTCCATGTTGGCAGGGCTGGTCTTGAACTCCCAACCTCAGGTGATCCACCCGCCTCGGCCCCCTGAAGTGCTGGGATTACAGGTGTGAGCCACCGCACCCGGATTTATTTGTTTACTTGAGACAGAGTCTTGCTCTGTCGCCCAGGCTGGAGTGCAGTGGTGTGATCTAGGCTCACTGCAACCTCTGCCTCCCGGGTTCAAGCAATTCTCCTTCCTCAGCCTCCCGAGTGGCTGGGACTATAAGCGTGCGCCACTATGCCTGGCTAATTTTTGTATTTTTAGTAGAGACAGGGTTTCACCACGTTGGCCAGGCTGGTCTCAAACTCCTGACCTCAGGTGATCTGCCCACCTCAGCCTCCCAAAGTGCTGGGATTACAGGGGTGAGCCACCGCGCCCAGCTTTATTTTTTTAAGAGACAGAATTTCGCTGTTATCCAGGCAAAAGTGTAGTAGCTCACTGCATCCTTGAACTCCTCCCATGTAACTGAAACCTCAGGCACATACCAATACGCCTGGTGAAATTTTTTTTTAAGTTTTTTGTAGAAATAGGTTCTTACTGTGTTGCTCAGGCTGGTCTCCAACTCCTGAGCTCAAGCAATCCTTCTGCCTCAGCCTCCCAAAATGCTGCGATTCTAAGCATGAGCCACCATGTCCAGCCAGCTGATATATATTAGTAAATCATGTCTAGAGAGTAAAAAAATCATAGTCATTTCTTCCTATTAGCATTTCCAGTAATTCCAACCTAAAGTTGGTACAAAATGAATTCTAGGCCGGCACAGTGGCTCACACCTGTAATCCCAGCACTCTGGGAGGCCAAGGCAGGAGGATCCATTGAGCCCAAGAGTTTGAGACCAGTCTGGACAACATAGTGAGACACTGTCTCTAATTAAAAATAAATAAATAAATGAATTATCCTATTGAGAGTACCAGATACATTTCTTTAATTTTTTACTTAATCAAAATTCCAAATCTACTGTAAGTATTTCCTTGAAGCTCATAAAATAAAATCGAATGAAGCTGGGAGTGGTGGTGCACGCCTATAATCCCAGCTATGCAAGAGGCTGAGGCCAAAGAATTACTTGAGTCCAGGAGCTCGAGACTAGTCTGGGCAACAAAGCGAGCCTCTGTCTCCCTTTTAAAATTTTAATAAATACATAGTTTTCTATGTAATCTATTAATTTTGTAGTAAGAAAATCTTTTAAGAGTAGAAAACATGACAGTAGTAATAATCCAGGAGTTATTTAAGAGTAAAATGCTCTATAAATTAGACCTTAGAAATGACTATAAAGAATCTCTTCCTGCCACCCAAGATGCCAAAAGGAAAGGCCAAGGGGAAGGAGGTGGCTCTGGCCCTTGCTGTCATGAAGAAACAGGAGGCCAAGAAAGTGGTGAATCCTGGTCAGGCGTGGTGGCTCATGTCTGTACTCCCAGCACACTGGGAGGCCGAGACAAGCGGATCACTTGAGGTCAGGAGTTCCAGACCAGCCTGGCCAGCACGGTGAAACCCCACCTCTACTAAAAATACAAAAATTAGCTGGAGTGGTGGCACATGCCTGTAGTCCCAGCTACCTGGGAGCCTGAGGCAGAATGGCTTGAACCCAGGAGGCGGAGGTTGCAGTGAGCCGAGATCACACCATTGCACTCTAGCCTGGGCAATAGAGCAAGACTCCATCTCAAAAAAAAAAGAAAGTGGTGAATCCCCTGTTTGAGAAAAGGCCTAAGAATTCTGGCATTGGACAGGACATCCACCCAAAATGGACCTCACTCGCTTTGTGAAATGGCCCCGCTATATCAGGTTGCAGTGGCACAAAGCCATCCTCTGTAAGCAGCCGAAAGTGCCTCCTACAATTAACCAGTTCACCCAGGCCCTGCACCGCCAAATAGCTACTTAGCTGCTTAAGCTGGCCCACAAGTACAGACCAAAGACAAAGCAAGAAAATAAGCAGAGGCTATTGGTCCGGGCTGAAAAGAAAGCTGCAGGCAAAGGGGATGTCCCCACTAAGAGACCACTTGTCCTCCGAGCAGGAGTTAACACCATCTCCACCTTGGAGGAGAACAAGAAGGCTCAGCTGGTAGTGACTGCACACTATGTGGATCCCATCAAGGTGGCTGTCTTCCTGCCTGCCTTGTGTCATAAAATGGGGGTCCCTTACCACATTATCAAGGGGAAGGCAAGACTGGGACGTCTAATCCACAAGAAGACCCGAACCACTGTTGCCTTTACACAGATTAACTCGAAGGACAATGGAGCTTAGGTTCAGCTGGTGGAAGCTATCAGAACCAATTACAACAGACACAATGAAATTCGCTGTCACTGGGGAGGCAATGTCCTGGGTCTCAAGTCTGTGGCTTGAATTGCCAAGCAGGAAACGGCAAAGGCTAAAGAACTTGGCACCAAACTGGGTTAAATGTACACTGTTGAGTTTTCTGTATATAAAAATAATTAAAATAATCCAAATTCTTCTTCTTCAAAAAAAGAAATGACTCTAAAGACATAAAGGTGATATATTTGTGGTTCTACATATTATTATCACTAATTAACAGTAACTAAGGAACCAAATACTAAAAGCTATTCTCATCCTGACTTTTGCTACTTTAAAAAACTTAACATAGCATATAATTGGGTGAAAGGAACAGCTGTCATTACTGATAACTGTCCCTTTGTCTTTATTCAGTTCACACTATTAGAAGAAAAAAACTAATAACTTATTAATAACATAAAAATATTCCAAAGTTAACCAGAAATCACTTTAGGTTTTAAATAAGTCACTAAAATATGATATTTATATTAAGTTAAAGGACTTTAAAATATAGGCCTTAATTAATTTAATTACCTGATGATTTGTCCTTAGATTGTCGATTTGTTTCTTGAATACCGTAGTCCAAAAATCTTTACAAATGAACTTCATGATATCTAACTCATCCTTGAACCTTGCAGTATCTTTTGTAAACCTAAAAAGATCAACTAGAAGTAATACAGTATTTATCCTCCAAAAAAAGCAAGAGGGACTAATTATTAACTAATTTCCAAATGCCAGAACAGCACTGAACATTTATTGGGTTTTTTTATTTTAATTTTTTTGAGACAGGGTCCGGCTCTGTCACCCAGGTTAGAATGCAATAGCATGATCTCGACTCACTGCAATGTCTACCTCCCCCCCAGGCTCAAGCTATCCTCCCACCTCAGCCTCCCTAGCAGCTGAGACCACAGGCACATGTCACCATGCCCAGCTAATCTGTATAGTTTTGTAGAGACAGGATCCCACTTTGTTACCCTGGCTGGTCTCAAACTCCTGAGCTCAAGAGATTCTCCCACCTTGGCCTCCCAAAGTGCTGGGATTACAGGCATGAGCCACCACACCTGGCTGAACATTTATTAACACTAATAAAGTCATAAACACCAGGCAACATGATCCTATCTCAATGGATTCACATTATGTTATATAAATTATGAGGCCTCAAATTAGTCTAACATTATAGCCAAAATTTCAGGTGCAATGCATTCTAGCACATCAAAAAAACCACAAAAGAACAAAGAGCTGAGCATTATCATGACATTGTTATATAAAATATACTCAGTTTAACTATTCAGGTAGTGAGAAAGAAATACTAAAAAGAACTGATTTATAAGTTCAAAGATAATTACACGCATAAACATAGACTACAGTTATTTCAATCCTATGTACTTAAAATTCTATGCAGGTTAAAGAACCTAGTAGACCTTAAGTTGAAAATGCAGTAAGATTTTAGATAGTTGCTGCAATAGCTTCAGGAAGAAAGTCTAAAATAGCTTCGGGAAGAAAGTCTAAAATATATAAAATATAGGTTTTCTTTAAACATTAAAATAAAATTTGAATAAACGAGTTAAATGGCATTGGATCTAAAAAGAAATTTTAATTTTTGAAGTAAAGAGAAGAAATAACATTCAGGAATTAAAATATCTCAAGTTTTATGCAATCTTTTGAAATAGATCATCTTTGTTTATAACCTACCTGCAAGAAAATTTTCAAATCCAACCTGCTCACCTTTCTATCAATCCTTGTCCCACTCGAAACCCCATGTTTTCCAGCTTAGTAATACATCGTCCATTTTCCTATTTTAAAAAACAATAGTTTTAAATACTTTTAGAATGTTACTAGGATGTTAGTATTCAGAAATTGTTTTACAAGATTGGTTAAAAATATTAATGTAAACACTTATTTGGTTAAAAATATTAATGTAAACATTTATACTTTTTTCCCTGAAACAGTTTAAGAAAAAGTGAATTATAAGGTTGCTTTTATTTTACTTTACTTTCACTTACTTTACTTTTTACTTTTTTTTTGATAAACAAGTTAATTCATAATTTAGTCAACATATACATAATTAACCTAAAAACTTCAATAGAAGGATACATTTTTAAAATTTATTTTGAGATGGAATCTCGCTCTGTCATCCAGGCTGCAGTACAATGGGGCCATCTCGGCTCACTGCAACCTCCACCTTACAGGGTTCAAGTGATTCTCCTGCCTCAGGTTCCCAAGTAGCTGGAATTATAAGCACCCACCACTATGCCTGGCTAATTTTTGTATTTTTAGTAGAGAAAATACAAAAATACAAAATGTTGGCCATGCTGGTCTCAAACTCCTGACCTCAAGCAATTCACCTGCCTTGGCCTCCCAAAGTGCGGGGATTACAGGCGTGAGCCACCGCTCCCAGACAGAAAGATACATTTTAAAACCACTTGGAAGGCCATCTCTATAGAAGTGATTTTCCCAGGATAGTAACCAGATGTAACCTAACCCAACATCATCTTAACTGGCAGAGGTTCAATGGGTTGAAGCTTTGTGCTCCTCCCTGACACCAAGTTTTTTAATACAAACAAACCCCTGAAGGCACGGTGGCTCATGCCTGTAATCCCAGCACTTTAGGAGGCCAAGGCAGGAGCATCACTTGAGCTCAATGGCTCAAGACCAGCCTAGGCAACATAGCAAGACCACATCTCTACTAAAAATAAAAATAAAATAGCTGGGCATGGTAGCATGTGCCACTTTGGAGGCTGATGCGGGTGGACTGCTTGAGTCCAGGAAGCTGAGGCTGCACTGAGCCATGATCATGTCAGTTGAAGCTGCAGTGAGCCATGATCATGTCATTGCACTCCAGCCTGGGCAACAGGTTGAGCAAGGGACCCTGTGAAAGAAAGAAAAAAGAAAAGAAGAGAAGAGAAAAGAAAAGAAGAGGGGAGGGGACGGGAGGGAAGGGAAGGGAGAAAGAGAGAGAGAGACAGAAAGAGAGTGAAAAGAGAAAGAAAATAATTTCACTATTGTTTTCTCTCAGAAGAGGAGAAAAATCCAACCTACTTATGAGACCAACCACAACACAATGAAAAGTTGTACTAACTACTTCAGAATATTAGTAACAGCTGATGTTGGTACGAATAACTGGTATTTATTCTAGAGTTCTTATAAATAAAATCCCACAGTTAGCATTTGCATTATCAGCTAGAGGGTTAGTTAACACGTAGTAGAATGAGGACTTATGCAAGGTGTAATACACATAACATTTTACTACTATGAAAACAAATGCAGTCCAGTTAGGAGAAAACCAAGTGGATTCTAAGTTACACACACCTTGATGACAAGACTCCCCACCATTTGTGAATGTAAAACAATTAATTTTTGAATGTTTACACTACAATATTTAAAATAGCTATTATAAATGCACACAATGTATTCCATGCTAGGTTTTTGTTTCTTTGTTTAAGGAAACTGTAAGTTATACTGTGGTTAAGGCTTGTATCTTCACCCTTGAAAAGGCCCACATTCTCTCACAGTAATGTATGGTCAGACTTAGCCCCAAATGTTAAACACTTGGATCAAGTCATAACCAGTTATATTGCAAAAGGAACTTATACACATTTATTTATCAACTCTAGTTCCTTAATAGCTACCTAACAAGTCATTAACATACAGAAACATGAATCATGAGAACCAAGAAATGTCACCCATCCCTTCTGCGTATTAGCAACTTGTCACTCCTGAGCAACAGTGTTTACATCACTGAGGTCTATGAACAGTCACTTTTCACATTCATCCCAAAAGATGGAATGACTTAAGCACAAATGCAACATATTATAAATAATTTCTCACCAAAAAGTCACAAATTAAACCAAAGTATTTTACAGAATTTTATAAAATGCCTTAAAATCTGCCTTCACTTAAGCTCGCTCTCTCCGTGTCTGGCGAACCAATTGGATGTCTTTGGGCATGAGAGCCAACTCTCTTACCGTAGATGGCACGCAAATTAGCATCTTCAAACCAACCCACCAGGTACACTTCACTAGCCTCCTGCAGCACCCCAGTGACTGTGCTCTGAAACCTCAAGTTGGTTTTCAAATCCTGGGTGATCTCTCTCACCAACCTCTGGAAAGGCAGCTTCCAGATGAGAAGCTAGGTCAATTTCTGGTATTGAGAATCTCTAGAAGTGCCACAGTCCCAGGCCCGTAGCGATGAGGTTTCTTCACCAGACTGGTAGAGGGGACACTTTTTTTCTGGCAGCGTTAATAACCTGCTGTTAGGAGGAGGGGTTCCCACCAGTGGATTTACAAGCAGTTGTCTTGGCTTGGGCCATTTGCTTCTACCTAACGTCAAAGTTTTAGGTCACTTCTTCGATTGCCACACTGCTTCTGCTCCCAAGGAAAAACCGCAGTGTCCAAGCAAAGAACAGACATTCCTCCAAAAAGGACCAAACTGCTATTTACTTATTTATTTGACAGGTCTTGCTCTGTCGCCCAGGCTGCAGTGCACTGGCAAGATCATGGTTCATTGAAGCTTTAAATTCCTGGGCTCAAGCAATCCTCCCACCTCAGTCTCCCAAGTAGCTAGGATTACAGGCACATCACCATGCCGGGCTATTTTCTTTTTTTTTAAGAGATGGGGTCTCACTCTGTTACCCAGGCTGGTCTCAAAGTCCTGACCTCAAGATATCCTCCTGGCTTGGCCTCCCAAAGCAGTGGGACTACAGGTGTGAGCCACTGCACCTGGCAAGTACTAATCATTTTCACAAGGCAATAGGATAAACAGGGAACTACTGCTTATAATTGATTTTCAGAAATCAAATCCTCTTACTAATTACTCCTCATCTCCCTTTTATCCCCATTTCAATCATTCTTCTCTCCTAGGTTATAAAACCTGGTATCACCTTTGATGTTTTTCCCTGAGTCATTTGTTTTCTGCTCTAAGTTCTATTGTTCCTTGCTTCAGAATGTCTCAGAATCATCCAGGCTTCCCAGTTCTCAGTGTCTTAGCTGATTATCACACTTTGCCTTAAATCATGAGATTGCTTTGCTCTTCCTTTGACAATCTCATTCAATCTTAAGGCTTGAAATACTACCTCTATGCTGAACACATCCAAATCCTATGGATGACTGATGGACTGTCCTCTACAATCCAGACCCCATACCTCTCTGGCTTCAACCTTCTGCAGACTCACTCTGCCCCGTCCCTTAAACATGCCAGGCACATTCCAGGGGCTTTTGCATCAACTCTTCCTCCAGATATTCACACAACCAACTCCCTCACTTCCTTTGAGTCTACTCTCATGTCACCATCTTAGGCCCATTTTAACCATCTTCTTTAAAAGTGCAACATCATACCTCTTTGGCAACTCTCCATCCTAGTGATTTTAAAAATGTGTTGGCTGGGTGTGGTGGCTCACACCTGTAATCCCAGCATTTGGAAGGCTGAGGCGGGTGGATCACGAAGTCAGGAGATCAAGACCATCCTGGCTAACACAGCGAAAACTCATCTCTACTAAAAATACAAAAAATTAGCCGGGCATGGTGGCACATACCTGTAGTCCTAGCTACTCAGAAGGCTGAGGCAGGAGAATCGCTTGAACCCAGGAGGCAGGGATTGCAGTGAGCCGAGATCGTGCTACTGCACTCCAGTCTGGGTGACAGGGCGAGATTCCGTCACCAAAAAAAAAAAAAAAAGACCGGCAACATCAGCATCACATGGGAACTTGCAAATTCTCCAGTCCCACTCCCAACTTACTTAATCAGAAACTCTGGGTATGGGGCCACTAATCAGCTTTAACAAGCTTTCTAAAAATTGATTTTGATGCTCAGTCCCACTTCCTTGCTTAATCTGTCTCCACAGAATTTCTTTCACCATTTAATATACTATACATCTTACTATTTTATATTGCCCATGTGCCCCTTGCTCCCCTCTCTGCTAAAATAAAGCTTCAAAAAGGCAGGGATTTTTGTATATTCTGAAGGCTGTTTGTCTCCCACTAAGGAAACTATAGGGCTTATTATTTGCTAAACTTTCTTCTAAGGAACCATGCACTCTGCTTATGGTGCTGTGACTACTAAATCTGCATTTCTAGTACAGACTTTATTGGGCATAGACATCTAGTGGTCCCACAGGACCTTCGAAGTATGCATATTCAACATGATATTCATTTTATTAATCTCTTCAGCCTGCTCTGCCTCCAAAATTTCCTAACTTCATTAATGGCACCACCATTCACCTAGTTACTCCAACCAGAAAACTTCCATTTTCTTCACCCCTGTGCTCCCAACCCCCACATACACTGTAGTCCGGTGGAGCCTACCTTTTACAAGCTTTTCAAAATTCATCTTCTCTCTCTACCCTTACTTCTTAAGTAAAGCCTTATCATTTCTCTCCTGGTTTTTAGCTATAGCCTTCCAACTGGTCTTGTCTCATTTTTTCCTACTTTGTGTCATCTTCTATATTTCTGGTAGTATAACTTCTACTAAAGTAGATTTCTAAAAAAAAAATCATGTTATTCTCGGCCAGGCATGGTAGCTCACACCTGTAATCCTAGCATTTTGGGAGGCCGAGGCAGGCGGATTACCTGAGGTCGGGAGTTCGAGACCAGCCTGACCGACATGGAAAAACCCCATCTCTACTAAAAACACAAAACATTAGCTGGGCATGGTGGCGCATGCCTGTAATCCCAGCTACTCGGGAGGCTGAGGCAGGAGAATTGCTTGAACCCAGGAGGCGGAGGTTGCAGTGAGCCAAGATCACTCCATTGCATTCCAGCCTGCGCAATAACAGCAAAATTCTGTCTAAAAAAAAAAATCATGTTATTCTCTACTGGAATTTCAGCACCCGCTCAACTTTCTTCAAAATAAAGTCCAGGCCTGATGTAGTGGCTCACGCCTGTAAATCCCAGTACATTGGGAGGCCAAGGATTGCCTGAGCTTAGGAGTTCAAGGGCAGCCTGGGCAACATAGCGAAACCTCATCTCTAAAAAAAATACAAAAATTAGGTGAGCATGGTGGCATGCACCTATAGTCCCAGCTACTTGGGAAGCTGAGGTAGGAGGATGGCTTGAGTACAGGAGGCACAGGTTGCAGTGAGCCAAGATCCAGCCACTGCACTCTATCTAGACCGGGCAACAGAGCGAGATCCTGTCTCAAAACAAACCAACAAACAAACAAAAAATAAAGTCCAAGCTCCTTAGCATGGCATCATGGTATGTCCTTTCCTTAAAGACTCCTGGCTAGTTAACCAAATTCACAAACATCCTTCCCTTTTACTACTCTGAAATTTCTGCAACTCCAGAGTGCCATGTTCTTTTCTGTCTCCCTGCCTTTGTATGTGCTATTCCCTAGACTTCACATTCTTTTTTTTTTTTTTTTTTTTTGGAGACGGAGTCTCACTCAGTCGCCCAGGCTGGATGGAGTGCAGTGGTGTGATCTTGGCTCACTGCAAGCTCCACCTCCCGGGTTCACACCTCAGCCTCCTGAGTAGCTGGGACTACAGGCGCCCGCCACCACGCCTGGCTAATTTTTTGTCTTTTTAGTAGAGATGGGGTTTCACCGTGTTAGCCAGGACGGTCTCGATCTCCTGACGTTGTGATCTGCCCGCCTTGGCCTCTCAAAGTGCTGGGATTACAGGCGTGAGCCACCGCGCCCGGCCTTCACATTCTTTAAATTCTGCTCAAGTATTACATTCCCCCAGATGCCTTCCCTGAAACTTCCTTAGGCCCTATGCTGTCATAAAACTCTGTACATACATCTATTACTGTACGTATCACTATCTTCGGATTTTCTGCTATTCTCCACACTTCTTCTCGAACATGCTTAGGATGAGGCCAGGCGCAGTGCTCATGCCTATAATCCCAGCACTGTAGGAGGCTGAGGCAGGAGGGTCACTTGAGACTAGGAGTCTGAGACCAGCCTGAGCAACATAGCAAGACTCTGTTTCTACAAAAAAATTTTTTTAAATTAGCTGGACATGGTAGCATGCCCATAGCCCTAGCTATTCGAGAGGCTGATGTCGGAGGATCACTTAAGCCCAGGAGGTCAAGGCTGCAGTAAGCCAAAGTCCCAACACTGCATTCCAGCCTGCATGACAGAGCAAGACCTTGTCTCTCTCGCTCTCTTTTTTCTTTTTTGAGATGGAGTCTTGCTCTGTCGCCCAGGTTGGAGTGCAGGGGCACAATCTCGGTTCAATGCAACCTCCGCCTCCTGGGTTCAAGTGATTCTTCTGCCTCAGCCTCCCGAGTAGCTGGGACTACAAGTGCGCACCACCATGCCCAGCTATTTTTTGTATTTTTAGTAGAGACAGAGTTTCACCATGTTGGCCTGGCTGGCCTGGAACTCCTGTCCTTGTGACCTGCCTGCCTTGGCCTCCCAAAGTGCTAGGATTACAGGCCTGAGCCACCGTGTCCAGCTTCTTTTTTTTTTAGAGACACTGTTTCACTATGTTGCCCGGGTTGGTTCCAACTCCTGGGCTCAAGTAATTCTCCCACCTCAGCCTCCCAAAGTGCTGGGATTACAGGTGTGAGCCACCACACTAACCCAGAGACTTGTCTCTTAAAAAAACAACAACAACAAGTTCATCTAGAATAAGTGTCTGTAAATCATGATGCTCCTTTTGGAATAACCTGCTGTCTGGAGAATCAACTGGGAACATATTTATTAGCAGGAACTATTGAAACCACCTTTGCAAAGATTGTAACAGTAAGAAAATCATGACTGTAAAAGAGATCTCACCTAATCAACTCCATCTTGCCTTTAACCTCCAAACTGCCCTTGGTCATTCCTGGATGCAGCCCAAGCTAACTTTGGGAGAAATTTAGTTTATAGTGTAACCTTAAAACAAGAATGATAATACCCCTTCCCAAAACTAAATAACCTTTGCAAAACTAATGAAAGACTATAAGGTTAGGATTATGAGAGGGGCCTGAATTCTGCTAAAATGTAGGTAGTTAAATGATAACCAGACATTATTCTAGAAGTCACAGATTTGTAACTTCCCCAATTACTCCTGTAAATAATATCACTATTGCAGAACCTAAAAAAGGCCTTTTGAGATGTCTTTTCAGTTGCATGTCGGATGACTCCAACTGGTCCTCTGGCCCCCACTTCTGTAACTGCATCCCCAACCAACCAGCAGCACTCATTCTCCAGCTCCCAGCCTACCAAACTATCCTTGATAAACCCTAGACTCTGCATGTTTGGGGAGGCTGATTTGAGCAATAATAAAACTCTGCTCTCCCATTTAGCAGCTCTACATAAACTCCTTATTGCAATTCGCCTGTCTTGATAGATCAGCTCTACCTGGGCAGCGGGGAAGAAGAACCCATTGGGCAGTTACAATATGCTTATATGCAGACACTCTCAAATCCTATGATCACATGAGCTTTTGAATTAAGCCCTACTACTTAATCTTGCTACTTGTTCATGCACTTTTGAGTAGGCACCAAATTTTTAAGAAAAATTCAACTTAAGAACATTTTATCCATTAGCCTTTCAAAATCCATTCACCATAAATTGATAAATGCCCAATTAGTCCATTTTAAGAGAACTCTTCTTTAAGCACAGTTTGAAAAACCTTGATTTGGAGGGTTAGAACACTGTTTCTTTCTTTTATCTCACCTCAAATCTTATGGAAGTTTATTTTGCTATACTGAAAATTTATAAAACTTTATTTCATTTAAAAAAACTTTTCATAACAACAACAAAAGACACATAATCCTGTCAGAGAGAAATGGATTTTATAGGTCTTTTTGGACATAAACAACATGGTTTTTACAGATCTCTTTGTCTGAAAAAAATCTCTAAAAATCACCTCTGGATGACAGGATTATGTCTCTTTTACATTTTTCATGATGAAAAATTTCAAGCACACTCAAAGTATGGACACTAATGTGAACCCTCATATACCTGTATTTCAGTATGGGTTCTGATTATGAAAACTACCACATAACTGTTATTTATATAATTTTTGCTTATTATGTACTTTCAATTTTCCCCCCATCATAAATACATTGCAGTAGAAAAAGAAAGTTATTTTTAGCTTAAATGATTCAAAACTATGAACTTCCTTTCTCTTGTATGGTTAGTCCATCTCTTAAAATTATCAGGCCTGAGTAGAACAGCTCTGTTCATTTTACTTAGGATTAACCCACTGGAAAAAAAAAAAAAAAGTATTTTAAAAAGAAGAAAAAATATTATTCTAGACAAGAGTCAGAAAAGGGCCAGGCGCAGTGGCTTACGCTTGTAATCCCAGCACTTTGGGAGGCCAAGGCGGGTAGATCACCTGAGGTCAGAAGCTCAAGAACAGCCTGGTCAACAGGGTGAAACTCCGTCTCTACTAAAAATACAAAAAAATTAGTCAGGCATGGTGGCCAGCACCTGTAATTCCAGATACTCAGGAGGCTGAAGCAGGAGAATCGCCTGAACCCAGGAGGCGGAGCCTGCAGTGAGCTGAGATCACACCACTGCACTCCAGCCTGGGAGTCAAGAGCAAAACTCCACCTAAAAAAAAAAAAAAGAGAGAAGAGGAAAGGTAAGAAGGGAGGGGAGAATGAAGAGAACTGAATACACAAGTGGTTTGGGGGGATCGGGGGTTTATGATAAAAAAGTAAAAGGGGTGTGTTAACTGTTCTAGAGGGAAAAGGAAGGCTAGCTTTGCACAAACAGTAAACATTGATGTCAACAATAAAGTCAGAAGTTTGTAACTTGAAAAAAATCTCTATTATAGATGGGTCATTTGAATAAGAATAGAATTTGCTTCATTTCCAATAACCTTCCAAATGTATTCTGCCTATCCTTCTTGTGCAAACTGGCAGTACCTTTTTTTGGATGTCTTACAGGCACCTCAAAAGTTCAACCTGCCCCGAAATAACTCATTATCTTACCTCCTTATTTTCTTCTTCTCCTTTATTCCCTTTTCTGATTAATAGTACCACCATCCAACTCAGCTGCTGAAGCTAAAAACCTGACGATAATTTTCAACTCCCACTCCCATCCTTAAAGAAGGCCTACAGAATTCCACTTTCTACCTTTCAAATCTGTTATCTCCTTTTCTCACTATCCCTGTCTTAATTCAGATCGTCATCTCCTCCTGCAGTGACTCCCGTAATAAAGGATTTTCCCCCTACAAGGATCTTCCCTCTCTAGCCCAAACACTGGATTACTTTTCTAAAATGCAAATGGTCCACATCATTCCCTTCCTTAAAAATATTCCCTTGAAAAGATCCAAATTCTTTAATTACACAAAGCTTTCTAACTTCACCTCTCAATTCTTCTCACTCTCTATTCAGTCTGGTCACAAAGAAATGCTTAAGTGTATTCAAATCCACCACTCTTTCATACCTCTACCTCTTTATCTTTGCCTAGGATACATTTCCTATCCCCACTCTCCACTCATTTTTTATCAATAGCATTAAACAAAGGGCTCCTGACTTGAGCATGACTTTGGAGTATTTCTAAAATCTGTTACAACTCCATGATTCTACCAGTCAATACTCAGTGTTAACTATTCATTAAATCACTATTCCCTAAATACTGTGAGGCAGGAGTATTATTTTATTTTATTTATCTAGCAGTGTCAGCAGTGACAGGCCCACAATGATTGAATAAGGACTCCCACATATTAGAAGTAACCGCTACATACTATCACATTTCGGAATAAATTAGATTAAAAAAAAGTAATCTCTACAAGGATGGGGCCATTGTTTTATTCACTACTACATCCCTGGCGCCTAGAAATCGCTCTGACATAAGGGCACTAAATAAATACTTTCTGAAATAATTAATTTAAATTATGTTCCCTAATTATCCTAACGCCTGCAAACTTTCCCTTGCAAACTCAACCTTCATTAGGCTTCAGTTCTCAAGTTGTGTGGAGTTGTACTGAGCATTAGGAACGAGGAAGGAGGGACAGGCTTCTCAGGTCGGGACAGGTCTGTCCAGTGCATGGCTCAAGTGCTGGAAGCGCCAGCAAAACTAAGTAGGGGTGCCAAAATCAGCTCTGCAGTTAACCCTCTCGTAAATAATGGCAGGGACAACACTAAAAGTACCAAAATCTGTGACGTGCAAGACAAACGAACGGGCATAGACAAAAAGGAATCAAATAGAAGATACGAAAGAGAAAACGACGAAAGATGACGGTTCAAAGGAGACAACTGACAGGTTCTAGGGTTTAGGACACCTGGAGGTGGACCATTTTGTGTACACCTCGGGAGGCGTCGGGTGGCGATGGGACAGGGGTTGAAGGAAAGCACTGAGGGGAAACAAGGTGTGTCACCGCAAAAGGACCTCAAGGGCGTGTGGCAGCACTCACCACCTCCCCCTGCTCCGCGGACTTGTACACTCCAGACACCATCTCGTTATGGAGAAGCAAAAACAACGCCTCATCCGCCATTTCCTGCTAATTCTTCCAAGCTTCGAGTTTTGGCTCCCGTTTGAGCTGGTCTGGGGGTTCCAGCTCGCGCCTGAGAGACTTGGCCGGCGCCGCGGCTCCGTCAGGCCGCCATTCTGTCCCTGTGGCTAAGAGACCGAGGTATTCACACGGCTTCCCAAAGGCTGGTACTCAAATCAGTCTGGTACTGGAGAGAGCCCACACTTCGGGGCTACCAAGTCCTAGGGCCGAACGAAAGTCTGACGGGAGATCTAACCAAAACCAACCAGCTGAGATGCGATCCGGCCGCTGGGCGGGGGCGAAAAAAACAACTTCCGGTCCCCTCTACCCCGGCATTCGGCCAGTTCTATGATCACTGAGTTCCTCTCTCCCAAGCCCGGAGAGGCCAGCCCCCAGATAGGAAGAAGGTTCCCCTCCCACCACGATGTCGGGGGCAGAGCAAGATAAAATAAGACCTAAAGCTCCCGCCTGGCCCGGGCGCGGTGGCTCACGCCTGTAATCCCAGCACTTTGGGTGGTGGAGGCGGGTGGATCACATGAGATCGGAAGTTCGGACCAGCCTGAGAAACCCTGTCTCTACTAAAAGTACAAAATTAGCGGGGCCTGGTGGCGCGTGCCTGTAATCCCAGCTACTCGGGAGTCGGAGGTTGCGGTGAGCTGAGATCGCGCCACTGCACTCCAGCCTGGGCAACAAGAGTGAAACTCCGTCTCAAAAAAAAAAAGAGCGCTCTCGCGGCCACCTCCTTGTTAATTAGCAATAGAAGTTAAAAAAATTCACAAGAATTTCTTTTGGCTTCATCAAAAGCATCCACTTCCTGCCATATGTTCTTCAAATATGAAAAGTTGTAGAAAGAGTTTAAAATATAAATTTTCACAGTGCAAATTTTTTAAATATTGAAAAGTTATCCCAATTCCTATTGAATTAAACCCGGGTATACAAAAAGAATTAGAGCCATTTTGACCCCCAGGAATTTTCCTGTTAGTGTGGTGCAAGGGGAAGGGAAGTGGAGCAAACGAAAAACAAGATACACTTGAACCGGAAAATACAGACTAATCAGAGGATTAGATGAAAAGTGCTATAGAATTCAGAAAAGCGATGTCACTGCAGGATGGAGTTGCTAATAATCTACAGCAGTGTAAGACAACTGTAGGAACTGTCCCATTGCATGTGCAAATAAATACACATGCTACATCATAGTATGTACATTTTAAATTTGGCAAATTCAACCTTAAGCATGTTGCTTAGCCTGTGATTAGTTCTTTCCTTGGTAATTCACAAAACAAAATTTTTTCCCCAATTGTCCCTGTTGTTTTCCCCCAAATTAACATATTGCACGGTGGCTCATGCCTGTAAAATCCAGCACTTTGGGAGGCCGAGGCGCGGGGGAGGGGGGGATCACGAGGTCACGAGTTTGAGAGCAGCCTGGCCAGCATGGTGTAACCCCGTCTCTACTAAAAATACAAAAATTAGCCGGGCGTGGTGACAGATACCTGTAATCCCAGCTACTCGGGGGGCTGAGGCAGGAGAATCACTTGAACCTGGGAGGCAGAGGTTGCAGCCAACAGAAATTGTGCCACTGCACTCCAGCCTGGGCGACAGAGCGAGACTTCATCTCAAAAAACAAAACACACACACACACACAAACTCTTCATGCCCTTTCACAGGAATTTAAGATCATGTTCCAAAATTTTAATTGTGGTAGGTTTTTTTTTTTTTTTAAACATGTCCCTTCTAATGTTTGAATCAGTTTATTCCATTCATCACATAAATCCAGCATAAAAGTTCCACTTAAGCCTTTGAAAACACTAAATTGTGTAATTTTGAAGAGTATTTTGCCGTGGTAATCTTAATTTTTCCAGCACTAAATTTTCCCTTATGTGAAATCAGGTCCTTTATGTCTAGATGACATTCTTGCCCTCATCACTACCATCAAGAAAAAGGAGTCCAAGTCCACCACACAAGACAAAAAGTAAGTAAATGGCCAATTTATCAAAGTTGACTTCTCCAACCACAATAACATGAGGCTTTTAAAGTACGTTTTTGGATAGAAAGGAAACTGATATTTAATGAGGACCTACTAACTATTGAACACAGCATCCTACTTATCCTTCTCCATAAAGTTAAATTGCCAAGGCTCCTAGGAATAGATCCTATAGAAGCAAGAACAGACTCTGTGTGTGTGTGTGTGTTTGTGTGTTTTGAGACAGAGTTTTGCTCTTGTTGCCCAGGCTGGAGTGCAATGGCACTATCTCAGCTCACTGCAACCCCGCCTCCCAGGTTCAAGTGATTCTCCTGCCTCAGTTTCCCGAGTAGGTGGGATTACAGGCATGCACCACCATGCCCAGCTAATTTTGTATTTTTAGTAGAGACGGGGTTTCTCTATGTTGGTCAGGCTGATCTCGAACTCCTGACCTCAGGTGATCTGCCCACCTCGGCCTCCCAAAGTGCTGGGATTACAGACTTGAGCCACTGCACCCAGCTGTGTGTATTTTGTTTTGTTTGAGACAGAGTCTCACTGATGCCCAGGTCAGAGTGCAGTGGCATGATCTTGGCTCACTGCATGCAACCTCCACCTCCCGGGCTCAAACAATTCTGCCTCAGCCTCCCAAGCAGCTGAGACTATAGGCACTTGCCACCATGCAGGACTAATTTTGTATTTTTAGTAGAGACAGGGTTTCATCATGTTGGCCAGGCTGGTCTCGAACTCCCAACCTCAAGTGATCCGCCCACCAAGGCCTCCCAAAATCCTGGGATTACCGGGCCGACCATACATGCAAACATTCTTACACTTGCTGAATAGGCTCTACTATTATCACACTCTAATGCCTCAGGTACTGCCCAAGGTTGTACATAGACCTGTAATAAGATCAATGAGGCTAAGTATGCTCACAATCAGAATTAAATAATTGCCAATCTTTATCCCCGTTATTCATCTCTACATTTTTTTCTTCTGTAGTACTTCCCGCTTTGTAACATGCTATACTATTTATTTATTTATTTATTTATTTATTTTTGAGACAGAGTCTCACTCTGCTGCCCAGGCAAGAGTGCAGCGGTGTGATGACAGCTCACTGCAGTCTCAAAATCCTGGACTCAAACAATCATCCCGCCTCAGCCTCTCCAGTACAATTTTTTTAATTTTTATTTTTAGAGACAGGATTCTTGCTATGTTGCCCAGGCTGGTCTTAACCCCTGGGCTGTAGCGATCCTCCCACCTCAGTCTCCCAAGTATCTGGGATTACAGGCACAATCCACTGGACTTGCTCAGAGATCTTTATTGTACACTGATATACCCAAGTGCCTAGAATAGCACCTGGCACATAGTGGGCACTCAGTATTTGTTGAACTAATGAATGATCATTGCTCCTTTGGAAGCCTACAAACCCCACAGAAGCAGGAATCACAACTATCTTGTTCTAGGCTTTATTTTCAAACCCTAGCTTACTGCTGATACACAATGGAAGCTCTAAAATATTGCTGGATTAAAGTGGTAGCTTGAGTTAATTAATACACTGGGCTCACTAATGCTTTGTACAAGGAAGACAGATGCCTGGCTGAGATTATTTAAAGCATTGTTTCTGTGGGAAAGTGTTTTGTTTTTTTGTTTGTTTGGGACAGAGTCTCACTCTGTCGCACAGGATAGAGTGCAGTGGTGCAATCTCGGCTCACTGCAACCTCCGCATCCCGGGCTCCTGAGTAGCTGGGATTACAGGCGTGCACCACCACTCCCGGCTAATTTTTGTATTTTCAGTAAAGGCAGGGTTTCACCATGTTGGCCAGGCTGGTCTCCAACTCCTGGCCTCAAGTGATCCACCGTGCCCGGCCTGTGAAAAAATGTTTTCTGACCTTCAATTTGTATATATATTTATAGAACAAAACTAGTTCCCACATTGGCAGTGCAGGTAGGGCAGAACCAGAAGAGGGACAACACACAGACACCACTAACAATAGGGCCACTCCCTTAGGCTTGGTCTTAACCAGCTCTAGGCCAGGTGAAGAGGCTAACTCAACCATGACTGCCTGTCTGTCTCGCCATTGCTTTCTTTTCTCTAGTATAGATGCTCAGCGTCTAATCAGAGACTGATTCTCAACTGGCGTGACCAAAGGACAGTTATGTTATCTCCAGTCTTAATTTCCTTATGAGTAATAACAGACATTTTATCCACACTTTCAGTTTGTGAGAAATAAGGCATGTAAACAGTTTCACAGAGGGTCGGGAACAAGATCAACCCCTAACAAACGTTAGCCATTATGATTAATGACTTTTCCTAGTTTTCATTTTTGTCTTCCCTCTGCTCACTTTAACCTAATCAGGCTGGGCGTGGTGGCTCATGCCTGTAATCCCAGCACCCTGGGAGGTCGAGGCAGGCGGATCACCTGAGGTCAGGAGTTCGAGACCAGCCTGCCCAACATGGTGGAATCCGGTCTCTAATAATACAAAAATTAGCCAGGCGTGTTGGCGCGCGCCTGTAGTCCCAGGTACTCAGGAGGCTGAGGCAGGAGAATCGCTTGAATCCGGGAGGCGGAGACTGCAGTGAGACGAGATGGTGCCACTGCACTCCAGCCTGGGTGACAGAGCGAGACTCCGTATGAAAAAAAAAAAAATTAACCTAATAGAGGAAAGCACGCGCCCACCCCCTCTCTGAGCATGCGCACCAACGGAATAGCCGCGCCCTTTCCTAATTAAATAATTAACCAAGGTGAGAGTAAGGAAGAAAAGGAGGCTTGGCTAAGTCCCACTCTGATGTGATCACGTTAAAAGGGTGTAAGGCACATTACATCATAGGTTAAAATGCCTGGAAAACTCCGCGCTCTCCTTGCCAGAACTGCAGGCTCGCGAGCCCAAGTCTCCGAGAACTCAGGGATTGTGAAACCCGCCCTGACTCTGCGCTAGCAGTGGGATCCAGGCACCCGCAGCTAACTGGGGAGGGAGGTGACTGCCCGGCTGACTTTTCATTGGCTCTGAGTCACAAAGGCTGCAGGTTCTTCCCCCTTCCGGTCGCTGAGTGGTTGAGGCCGGAAGACAACGCTCATCGTCATTGGCTGAGCCTGGCTGTCAGTCCTTTCGCGTCTCGCCGGCGCGGCATAGCCCGGCGCGGCCTGTAAAGCAGTCTTAAGCCTGCTGCAGGGAGAAGATGGCGGTCGCAGTGAGAACTTTGCAGGAACAGCTAGAAAAGGCCAAAGAGAGCCTTAAGAACGTGGATGAGAATATTCGCAAGCTCACGGGGCGGGATCCGAATGACGTGAGGTAAGGGCCTAATGGGAACTCGGAACTCGGAGCTCGGAGAGGCAGCCCTCAGGTCGGGGTGAATTGGGGGCGGGGAGGGCGGCCAGCCTTCAGAAGGCTGGAACCTCGAGGCCTGTTCGCGGGGCGGCGGGTAAAACCCTGTTATCGCTGAGGTGGAGAGGCCCCAGGCCCCCACCGTAGAGGGCTGGTCTCAGGTCCCTGAGGAGGGAGAGTGAAGCCTGGGTGCGCCGGCGTGGTTTCTCGGCCTGTGAGAAGACCCGGACTGCTGATTCCCGCCCTCGGCCCTGCAGGCCCGGAACTGCAGCACAAAGCCCCTTCCCGCTCCGGCGGACACCCGGCCCCGGGCTGGCCCCGAGACCCTTCCGGGACGCGACCCGCCGCCTCACCCCAGCCTCTTGCCCACGTGCAGCCTCCTCGGGGATGGCGGGGTGGGGACCTGATCCAGGCTTGTTAATGTGTGGGGGCATCGAGGTGAATATAATTTCTGTGACATAGGTCCTGGAGAAACGAGGAAGTTAAATGAAATAGTAGTTCCTGTCCTGTTTCAGACATTTGGATTTATTTGAAACTATCTTTTTGGAACTTTTGTGATTTTTCTCCTTATGATCCACATCTCTGTAAGTATTTGGGTGCAACTGTGTGTGTCTACATATGATCTTGCACTGATTTGTAAATCTCTTACAGGCCCATCCAAGCCAGATTGCTGGCCCTTTCTGGTCCTGGTGGAGGTAGAGGACGTGGTAGTTTATTACTGAGGTAAGATTTCCTTTGGACTTTACTCATGCTGAAACTACTGGTACTTTACTAAATATGTTGGTTTGAACAAAACCTGTGATAAAATCAGTAACCCAGTGTTTGTCGTCTTTGTTTTGTTTAATGTTGTAATAGACTAGACTTCTGTATAAATACAGTTATCCTGAAAAACTGGAGGTTGAAGAATATATTAAGTACCAATTTTGAGTGAACTTAGTTCTTATAAAGTAACACTATAAAAGCATTTTGGAATGAATGCCCGTTTAAGGCTACTTTAGTTGGAAAGATTTTTGAAAGTTTAACCATATTCTCTTGTCAAATGGAAATACCATTTATCTTGTATTTCAAGTGCTTTATGCTGAACATTTTAAATTGCAGGCGTGGATTCTCAGATAGTGGAGGAGGACCCCCAGCCAAACAGAGAGACCTTGAAGGGGCAGTCAGTAGGTAGGTTTAAAAAAAGATTCCTGAAGGCTTCTTTAGTTTCTGAGGTACCACACAAATATAAATATTTATTAACAATAATTCTGTTAGAGCAATATTAAAATTGAGTCGTATGCCACTTCCCCCGCCCCCAGTTCTGTTGGTATTTGACTGAACAGTTGACTATCAGTTCCCTCAAAACGCAGTTCTGCACTCATGATAACCTAAATTTTATCAAAATAAAGGTCATGTGAAGAGTAAAATTGGAAAAATTGTCAATTAGTACCATTTTTTCTGACTTGTACTTGAAAAACTTAACCAGTTTGAAATACTTAGAAAATACAGGAGAGCAAAATTGGTTTGGGCGTTAGTTCACACATTGTAGTATCCTTTCTCTGCTGGAGGAGAGAATAAAATGGGATGGAGACTTGATAGAACAAAGCTTCTGGAAACGAGTCCTAGAAAGAGAGGGCATTTGCCCTTGGTGTGCAGTTACATAAATACCTCAGTGGTCATTTAAATTAATTTTTGGCCAGGCACAGTGGCTCATCCCTGTAATCCCAGCACTTTGGGAAGCCAAGACTAGCAGATCGCTTGAGCCCAGGAGTTGGAGAACAGCCTAGGTACATGGTGAAATCCCATTCCTACAAAAAGTACAAAAAAGTTACCCAGGCATGCTGGCTCATGCCTGTAGTCCCAGCTGCTTGGGAGGATGAGGCAGGAGGATCACTTGAGCCTGGGAGGTCAAGGCTGCAGTGAACCGTGGTGGCACCACTGCACTTCAGCCTGGGTGGTATAGTGAAACCCTGTCTCAAAAAAATTAATATTTTCTATGACAGGCTGGGCGGGGAGCGTCGGACCAGAAGAGAATCACGCCAGGAAAGCGACCCAGAGGATGATGATGTTAAAAAGGTATTGAGATTGCAAGAACTTAAATGAATGTAGTACCTTCACTTTACTACATTTAAAAGCGCACCATTCATATGCTAGTTAAATTACTGAGATTTTCTTTTTCTGCAGCCAGCATTGCAGTCTTCAGTTGTAGCTACCTCCAAAGAGCGCACACGTAGAGACCTTATCCAGGATCAAAATATGGATGAAAAGGGAAAGCAAAGGTAATTCCCTGGGGGAAAAAAACCAGTGAAATAATGCAGTTATAAGGAAAATCAAGGGATTGTTCAAGCGTCCTGTAGTATTTCTTAGAAAGTGATGGGTTTAAATGAAATGGATCCTGTTGACAGTAAATTTTCTTATTCTGTTCTTTAGGAACCGGCGAATATTTGGCTTGTTGATGGGTACCCTTCAAAAATTTAAACAAGAATCCACTGTTGCTACTGAAAGGGTATTTATCCAAGTTTTGTTTTGCATCATATATTTAAGTTATCAAAGTAGTAGATTAATGTTTTTTTAAAAAAGCCTTAAAGCTCTTTTAAGACTTAATTGTAAACCTGAAACAAAGCCAAGCAAAAACTTGGTTTAACTTTTTATAGAACAGCCTTACTTAAACATTGTGTTGGAATATAACAGTTGTTGATATCATAGCTAATAGCCTTGAAATTTAGATAGGTGAAAAAAAAACCTCAAGTCTCCGTTTCCTTAAAGACAAATTACAGTCAGTACCAAGTGCTAAGTTCTAGTTAGTTGGTATCCTGAATTGAAAATGTAAAGCAGCCAGGTGCAGTGGCTCACGCCTATAATCCCAGCACTTTGGGAGGCTGAGGCAGGTGGATCACATGAGGTCAGGAGTTTTTCGAGACCAGCCTGGCCAACATAGTGAAACCCGGTCTTTACTAAAAATACGAAATTAGCCGCCTGTGGTGGCATGCGCCTGTAATCCCAGCTATTTGGGAGGCGGAGGCAAGAGAATCACTTGAACCCTGGAGGCGAGGTTGCAGTGAGCCAAGATCGCACTATTGCACTCCAGCCTGGGCAACAGGCGCAAAACTCCATCTCAAAAAAGGAAAAATGTGAAGCATATGCAGATACCTTTTTTTTGTTTGTTTTTCTTTTGTAGAGATGGGGTTTTATCATGTTGCCCAGGCTGGTCTGAGCTCAAAGCAGTCCACCCACCTCAGCCTCCCAGAGTGCTGGGATGACAGGTGTGAGCCACAGTGCCCGGCCTGCAGGTACCTTTATATGGTGTTAAAAAAAAAAAAAAAATTGAGATAGAGTTTGGCTCTTCTTGCCCAGGCTGGAGTGCAGTGGCGTGAACTCAGCTCACTGCAACCTCCGCCTCCGGGGTTCAAGTGATTCTCCTGCTTCAGCCTCCCAAGTAGCTGGGATTATAGGTGCGTGCAACCATGCCCTGTTAATTTTTTTGTGTTTTTAGTAGAGATGGTGTTGGCTTCTGACTTCAGATGATCTACCTGCCTCTAATGTTTCACGTAATTAGTATGTGTAATAACTTTTTATCATAATTGAACTGAAATCATATATACCTTTTCTTGTAACTATTTCAACACATAAGTATTAAAGCAGGCTACTTAACTTTTAGCAAAAGCGGCGCCAGGAAATTGAACAAAAACTTGAAGTTCAGGCAGAAGAAGAGAGAAAGCAGGTTGAAAATGAAAGGAGAGAACTGTTTGAAGAGAGGCGTGCTAAACAGACAGAACTGCGGCTTTTGGAACAGAAAGTTGAGCTTGCGCAGCTGGTGAGTGGTAATTTGGAATTCTAAGATTGGTAATCCTTTGTGTTTACAAAAGCACTGACCTTTTACCTTTACTTTAGCAAGAAGAATGGAATGAACATAATGCCAAAATAATTAAATATATAAGAACTAAGACAAAGCCCCATTTGTTTTATATTCCTGGAAGAATGTGTCCAGCTACCCAAAAACTAATAGAAGAGTCACAGAGAAAAATGAATGGTAAGTGTGTGAAGAGGTCCATTGAATTGTTCATAGTGGGTAAGGTAATATGTTCATATGCACACGTTTGTTTTCTAAAATAATTATGATTCAGTGATTGGTTTGCTGTGTTTGCTTTTTTTTTTTTTTAAATAAGATATATTCTAGGCCGGGCGTGGTGGCTCACACCTGTAATCCCAGCACTTTGGGAGGCTGAGGCAGGCAGATCATGAGGTCAGGAGATCGAGACCATCCCGGCTAACACGGTGAAACCCCGTCTCTAGTCTCTACTAAAAATACAAAAAAAATTAGCTGGGCATGGTGGTGGGCACCTGTAATTTCAGCTACTTGGCAGGCTGAGGCAGGAGAATCACTTGAACCTGGGAGGTGGAAGTTGCAGTGAGCCGAAATTGCGCCACTGAACTCCAGCCTGGGCAACAGAGCTAGACTCCATCTCAAAAAAAAAAAAAAAGATACATTCTGAAATGCTGGTGAGTTTGTAGTATAGGAATATTTGTATCATGATGGAGTTTAATGTGAAAGTTATAGACAGTGCTTATGCATCTGTATTCCTTAAGCATTTCTATAAAATTACTTTTTTTTGCATGCTATTATTGTTCTGATAAAATGCTAATAAGACACGTGAAAACCAACTCAGTTTCTAGATGGAAAACACATGGAAGGATAGACACTGCTAAGATGATGATTTGTCTCTTTGGGATCAGAAAAATTAATGTATATGATTTTATGCCAAAACTGGTTCTGTTTTACAGAAGTTTTATTATTTTTCATCAGACATAAAGATTGATCTGTTTTCTTCTTTATCAGTTAGAAAATGTCTAGTTTTGTCTGCCACAATTTCTAGTATGTAGATTTCCCATGGATCTTTGCTTTTATAATTTTATGTCAGTTTGTGGTTACTTGATTGCCATAATCTTTTGTCATAACTTCACAAAAACAAATTCAGATGAAGCTTAATGACAATTTGTGACCAGTTGTAAAATTGTGGCTTTGAATTTTCTTAATCGGTAAATTTTACACATGTAAATTTTTATTCTTTAGCTTTATTTGAAGGTAGACGCATCGAATTTGCAGAACAAATAAATAAAATGGAGGCTAGGCCTAGAAGACAATCAATGAAGGAAAAAGAGCATCAGGTGGTGCGTAATGAAGAACAGAAGGCGGAACAAGAAGAGGGTAAGGTGGCTCAGCGAGAGGAAGAGTTGGAGGAGACAGGTAATCAGCACAATGATGTAGAAATAGAGGAAGCAGGAGAGGAAGAGGAAAAGGAAATAGCGATTGTTCATAGTGATGCAGAGAAAGAACAGGAGGAGGAAGAACAAAAACAGGAAATAGAGGTTAAGATGGAGGAGGAAACTGAGGTAAGGGAAAGTGAGAAGCAGCAGGATAGTCAGCCTGAAGAAGTTATGGATGTGCTAGAGATGGTTGAGAATGTCAAACATGTAATTGCTGACCAGGAGGTAATGGAAACTAATCGAGTTGAAAGTGTAGAACCTTCAGAAAATGAAGCTAGCAAAGAATTGGAACCAGAAATGGAATTTGAAATTGAGCCAGATAAAGAATGTAAATCCCTTTCTCCTGGGAAAGAGAATGTCAGTGCTTTAGACATGGAAAAGGAGTCTGAGGAAAAAGAAGAAAAAGAATCTGAGCCCCAGCCTGAGCCTGTCGCTCAGCCTCAGCCTCAGCCCCAGCATCAGCCCCAGCTTCAGCTTCAATCCCAGTCCCAACCAGTACTCCAGTCCCAGCCTCCCTCTCAGCCTGAGAATTTGTCATTAGCTGTTTTACAGCCAACACCCCAAGTTACTCAGGAGCAAGGGCATTTACTACCTGAGAGGAAGGAGTTTCCTGTAGAGTCTGTAAAACTCACTGAGGTACCAGTAGAGCCAGTCTTGACAGTACATCCAGAGAGCAAGAGCAAAACCAAAACTAGAAGCAGAAGTAGAGGTCGAGCTAGAAATAAAACAAGCAAGAGTAGAAGTCGAAGCAGTAGCAGTAGCAGTTCTAGTAGCAGTTCAACTAGTAGCAGCAGCGGAAGTAGTTCCAGCAGTGGAAGTAGTAGCAGTCGCAGTAGTTCCAGTAGCAGCTCCAGTACAAGTGGCAGCAGCAGCAGAGATAGTAGCAGCAGCACTAGTAGTAGTAGTGAGAGTAGAAGTCGGAGTAGGGGCCGGGGACATAATAGAGATAGAAAGCACAGAAGGAGCGTGGATCGGAAGAGAAGGGATACTTCAGGACTAGAAAGAAGTCACAAATCTTCAAAAGGTGGTAGTAGTAGAGATACAAAAGGATCAAAGGATAAGAATTCCCGGTCCGACAGAAAGAGGTCTATATCAGAGAGTAGTCGATCAGGCAAAAGATCTTCAAGAAGTGAAAGAGACCGAAAATCAGACAGGAAAGACAAAAGGCGTTAATGGAAGAAGCCAGGCTTGCTTAGCCATTCTTTGCAGCAGAAGATTTCTTGATATAAAAGGATTACCTTTCCTTGTAAAGAGGATGCTGCCTTAAGAATTGCATGTTGTAAAAAATCTTTTTGGAAAATACAGACTGTTTGTTTACCAGACATTCTTGTACTTTTTGCATAATTTTGTAAGAGTTATTTATCAAAATTATGTGAGGTTCCAAAATATGTAAAAATGATAATAATAAAAAAAGATTAACATCCCTTGTCATCTTTTTTAAATATCCTATACTCTTCAGTAAGAATCTGTATATTTTAATAGGCAAATCTTTAAGTCTGTTCCCTTCTAATTCTGTATCATACATTGCTTTTGTAGAAATAAATGTGTGTTTATTTCATTATTTTTGGGATGTCCTCGTTGACACTTGTATAATATCCTCTTTATCATTTTCAGCTTTTAACACTAGATACTGCACGTGATTAGAATGTTTTTGAAGGTTTCCTCGTTTTTATTTGCCTTGGACAATTTTTAGTTGTCAGAGTCAGAGCTTTGCAGCTTTGAGGGGGAACAGTTCTCTTTAAAATCATTTGCTATTTTCTATTCTCCCTTGTTATTTTAATCTAAGCATTTTCCCCCGTTTCTCATATTTTAACCATATGTTTGGTAGATAACTAAACAGTATGATCTGGTTGGCATTTTCTTCCTGATGATAGGAGCGTCATTCTTTTGTCTTCATGGTTACTTGTGTGATATAACATACATCTGTTAAAGAAAAGCACTTCTTTCTAGGGGAGGGAGGTAGAAAAGTATCTTTCAAACTTGGTTTTTGAGTTTGTGTCTTGTCTTAACTTTGTGTTGGCTCTAACTGAAACATGCCGATATGTGTTTTCAAGAATTTTGTTTAAGGAAGTATTGTATGGAAGTCCACAAAATGAAGGAAGTTCATCTAGGTTTTAATATGTAAGCAAGATAACACACAAGTGTACCAAGTGATTATTAACTTTGTTGTTTTACAAATTTGTATGAACTTGGAGTATCTGTTGGCCATTACTATACATGTGCAAATAAATGTGGCTTAGACTTGTGTGACTGCTTAAGACTAGTACTTGTATTAACTTTCTGATGCTTTATACAAGAGAGCACTTAAATTGCAACCTTCTTTGAGTTTAACACTGTAGCTTTAGCCTTGACTTTGAATATTCATTATGCCTTCCCTTGACAAGTAAATGGTTACAGTGAAAATGTGAAGTATTTCCAGTTAGTTTTTGTGTGTATATAACTCACTTGTGTAAGTGGATGTGTTAAAAGATCTCTTTTTAAATATTCTTTTATTGGAGTAATTATTAAAACAGTAAATGCGTAGAGCTTTGCACAGCAATCTGTATCCGTGAGCCAGTTCCGCCACTAGTACCTTCATCTGTGGCTTATCCAGCAAAATGTTTCATTTCCTGTGTGCCCTGGCAGGAAAGAGGTTGGTAAATAGTGAATTAAAGGGATGATCATAAAATTTAACCTGGTTAAAAAGCACCTTATTTGATGACAGTTTGTATGCACTAAAATCCTTTGTACAAATTAAGTTTTGTCCACTGATTTGTACCTGGAAAATCTGAACAATATTCATGTAGCTTATAGAAAAGGCTAGTATTGGCTTGAAGCTCTACTATAGGAGGGGTAGTAATGGGGGTATAATGAATGCTTGAGGGGAAAGGAGTAATTTTCAATAATTTCATTTAAGTGCTACTGATCATAGTATGTGAAAGGAATTTTTCTTATATGGAATGCTTGATGAATTTGCATGTCATCCTTGTGCAGGAGCCATTTTAATCTGTTTTTTTTTTTTCCTCTCGGAGACAGGGTCTTAGTCTGTCACCCAGGCTGGAGTGCAGTGGCACAAACCATCTGACTGCAGCCTCGACCTCCTGGGTTCAAGGGATCCTCCCACCTCAGCCTACCAAGTACCTGGGACTACAAGTGTGCACCACCATTCCCAGTTAATTTTTTTTTTGTAGAGACAGGATCTCACTATGTTGCCTAGGCTGGTCTCGAACTCCTGGGCTCAAGCGTTACTCCTGCCTTGGCCTCTGAAAGTGCTGCGATTACAGGCGTGAGCCACCACTCTTGGCCTGTGTTCCAATTTTAGTATGTGCTGCTGAAGTGAGCACAGGAATTTTAATAACAGATTGTACTAACATTTTTAAGTGGTATTCATTTTTAGGTTGGAAGGTTTAATTTTTTAAATACAAGATTTTAGATTTTTTTGTTTCCGATCAGTGCTTTATCCTTGAACTAAAATTTTATGGAACTTAATGTTCAGAGAACCATGGAATTGTGCACTTGATGAGACACAAGGAATAAGTTAGAATATAAAAGTAATGACAGTTTCCCAGGGGGTAAAGACATGCAGTAGTCTTTATTTATTTATTTATTTTTTTGAGATGGAGTCTCATTCTGTCACCCAGGCTGGAGTGCAGTGGCATGATCTCGGCTCACTGCAACCTCCGCCTCCCAGGTTCACGCAATTCTGTCTCAGCCTCTCAAGTAGCTGGGATTACAGGCGCACACCACCACACCCGGCTAATTTTTTTTTTTTTTTTTTTTTTTTTTTTTTGTATTTTTAATAGAGTTGGGAGTTTCACTGTGTTGGCCAGACTGGTCTCGAACTCCTGACATCGTGATACGCCTGCCTTGCCTCCCAAAGTGCTGGGATTACAGGCATGAGCCACCGCGCCCGGCTGACATGCAGTAGTCTTCCTACTGGAGATTACAAACTAGTGTTTATGGTTGAGTGTGCAGTGGCCTGTAATTCCCAACACTTTTGGAGGCTGAGGTGGGAAGATTGCTTGAGCCCAGGAGCCAGAGACCAGCCTTGGCAACATGGCAAAAACGTGTCTACGAAAAGAAAAACTAGCTGATTGTGGTGGCATGAGCCTGAGTCCCAGCTACTCTGGAGGCTGAGACAGGAGGATTGCTTGAGCCCAGGAGGTTGAGGTGAAGTAGCTGTGATCACACTACTGCACTCCAGCCTGGGTGACAGAGTGAGACCCTGTCTAAAAAATAACCAAAAAACCCAAATGGTGTTTATGGAAAACTTAGGAGCTGAAAGGGGATAGAGATGGCGAGTTAGGACTGAAATCAGTTTAGAACTGTATTAGGAAAGACAGGCTGGATGCTATGGCTCACACCTGTAATCCCAGCAATTTGGGAGGCTGAGGGTAGAGGATGGATGGCTTGAAGACAGGAGTTCAAGACAGACCTGGGCATCAGCAAGAATCTATCTCTACAAAAATAGAAAAATTTAGCCATGTGTGTCTGTAGTTCTAGCTACTTGGGGGGCTGAGGTGGGAGGATTGCTTGAACCCAGGAGTTCGAGGTTATAGTGAGCTTTGATGGCACCACTGCACTCCATACTGGTTACAGACTGTCTCAAAAAAAAAAAATTGGCAGAGATGTCTGAGGGGCTATTAAGGAAACATGTTTTAAGATACCAAGGTTTGGGTAACCCCCAAAATATAGTTTGAACTTCAATGAGCTGTATTTCCAATCTAGGGTCCTTCTACACACTGTCTGTAGAATGATAACGATTTACATGATTACTCAGGTAATTTGGGCAAAGCAAAATCCACCACACCAATAATGTATTGACATAAATTCAAAAGGAAAGAGAGTAGTGATTACATGGGCCAATGCTATTAGAGTCAGTCATTAAGATGTGGGTTTAAAGTAGATAAACAAGAATTTCTTTTATGGCTAATATTGTGTAAGAATTTTTTTATGACTAGTCAAACTTTAAAATATCTTCTGAAATCCAACTGGACAAATCCAACCCACTTTCCCTTTTTGAGGTTAAAATGAATGCTATTAAATCACATAGCCCAGAAAATGTAGCAATGTATTTGGTTCAATACCACTACTCTAGTAAGCCAGTGGGGTAGAGACTACGACCTGGTAAAAATAAACAAGAGGTATCATCTGAGAATGTTTTTCTTACGCCTGTCTTCGTCTCAGCTAGCATAACTATAACTTTTTTTTTTCTTTTTTTCAACAGAGATGAGGGTCTTGCCCTGTTGCCCAGGCTGGTCTCGAACTCCTGAGCTTAAGCGATCTTGCCATTTTGGCCATCCTAAGTGCTAAGATTACAGGCGTGAGCTACCATGTCCAGCCAATCTTTTCAAAAAAGGAACTTAAATAATTATACTAAAAAAAATTATGATACTCAAATGCCTGCAACTCCACTTCCCATGGCCAGTTGACTACCCTATTCAAATTTGTAATAGCTGCCACTCCTTGTCATGACTGTCTCAAAATCTTTGATGTTGGCCGGGCATGGTGGCTCACGCCTGTAATCCCAGCATTTTGGGAGGCTGAGGCGGGCCCCCGATCATGAGGTCAGAAGATCAAGACCATCCTGGCTAACATGGTGAAAACCCCGTCTCTACTAAAAATACAAAAAATTTAGCTGGGCGTGGTAGTGGGCACCTGTAGTCCCAGCTACTCGGGAGGCTGAGGCAGGAGAATGGCGTGAACCCGGGAGGCGGAGGTTGCAGTGAGCCGAGATTGCGCCACTGCACTCCAGCCTGGGCGACAGAGCGAGACTCCATCAAAAAAAAAAAAAAAAAAAAAAAAATCTTTGGTGTTAAGGGACTTGGTCTCTCTTTCCCACTTTCTTTCCTCTCTTCCAGCACATCCAAATATGTTTGTTTGAAACAATGAGCCAAGTCAGATCTGAAATTTGTCCTCGTTTTCTTCCAAATAATGGAAACAACAGTTTCTGTGACATTTTTTGTAAATGTTTTGTGTGCTGTGCAGCTAAAGGGTGACCAGAGTGCTCCTTGTACATAGTAGATCTGAGAAGGAGTATGGAGGAATCAAAATTATTTGGGGCTCTTTGCCAAATTACTCAGCCTTTTTGGAGATTTCAGATACAGCCCAACCCTTTAAGAATCTTTGTTGTCTTAGTGAACTAGTGTTACCTCTTTAAATATGTTATATATCTCTGTTTTGATGGATGAAGAACAAAGTTATCTAGGAACCGAGATTATATAATGAAGATTAAAAAGGGCTTTTGTTTCTCTTCTAATTTCTTATTTATGTGAATTTAGTTGCCTTTCATACCCCTCAGACTTCTTTTTCATCCAGGTACCCCTCCCTCAAATCACAATCCTTTTGTCTAGTTTTCTGTATTAAGACCTGCCATTTGTGATGTTCTGGACTCTACATCAAACAATCCTGACCTTTCCAAAAATTTGCTTTTTGACAGCCAGCACGTTAACTATAAGGAATGATCTTTTATTGTGGAATTCAGTATCCCCTGGTGCTCCAGAGTGAAATAGGGGTGAGTGGGGAATGGGCCACAAAATAAATGCACCCTTCAAATTTAAGTTTTCTGTTAATGCCTGTTGGGCCTTTGTTTTCACAGCCCTGTGTATGTGCTTCTGTTTATAGGTACATATCCACAGAGCAGTATGTTCAAGGCTGCTGACCTTTGTGTTAGAAATGCAAAATGCTAGGCTATGCTAGGCTTGGTGTCATGGCTCACGCCTGTAATCCCAGCACTTTGGAAGGCCGAGGCAGGCAGATCACCTGAGGTCAGGAGTTTGAGACCAGCCTGGCCAACATGGCAAAACCCTATCTCTACAAAAATAGAAAAATTAGCCTGGTGTGGTGGCACATGCCTGTAGTCCCAGCTACTTGGGAGGCTAAGGCAGGAGAATCACTTGAATCTGGGAGGTGGAGGTTGCAGTGAGCCGAGATTGTGTCACCACACTCCAGCCTGGGCAATAGAGTGAGACTCCGTCTCAAAAAAAAAAAAAAAAAAAAATACAAAATGCTATTCTCATGCAAATGATGTGATAATTGGGTCACCAGGGAAGGCTTTGCAGGTGAAGTGACCTGGAAGAATAAAGAAAAGCTATTTAATAGCTCTTGAGCATATGTTGTATTCCAGGTACTGTTCTCATTACTGAGTTACAACAGTGAACAAAACAAAAATTTCTGCCTGCATAGAGCCTACATTTGCAGGAGGGACAGAAAAGGGCCAAATGAGAGTGATAAATGTTACAGAGAGGAAGTAGGGAAGGAAGATTAGGAGTTTTGAAGTGGGATGGCTTTGCAGTTTTTGGTAGGATGGTCACAGTGCCTCGCTAAGGTGATGTTTAGAGATCAGATAGGTAAAGACGCAGGCTATTTGGATATGAGGGAAGAGAATTCCAAGCAAAGGAATAACAAGACTGGTCCTTTCAATAAACAGTAAAGAGCCCTTGTGGCTGGAGCAGTGTATGCAAGGGAGGAAAATGGTGAAGTAATTCAGAGATGTAATAGTCAATGAAAATGGCTGAGGATTTGCTACAGCAGGAGAAACACAACAAGCTTATGGTCTTGAACCCAAGTTGGATAAATATCGACAACCAAAATAAGTGACTGAGACCTAAGTCTTAGTCATCGAGGTTTATTGAGCTAGCTTGAGGGCATGCCCGGCGGAAAAAAAAACTTGTAAAAAGTTGTTTCATGGATGTATCTGTGCCTATTTTTTTCCAAAGAGGTTCTCGGGAGGTTTAGTATTTATACATTTTCCTTTAAAAGTCTGAGGAGGGTGAGGGTGGCAGTGAGATGAATGATTACAGACTTAGGTGACTAGTTAGTGCCCAGTAAATCTACATTTTACCTAAGGTAAGGTGAACATTTGAAGAAATAGGAATAGAGGAAGCAGAGAAGTGAAGGACTGATTAATCTTGTCTTTGTTCTCTCCCTGGGGAGATAAGCTAGTAATCAACATTATCAATGTGGAGTCTTGAAAGGGCTGCTTTCTGGTTAGCCCTTGGGGAGGAAAGCCTAATGGCATTTGGTGAGGGAGTAGGTATAATGAGGCATGTTGGACCTCTCATCCCCTCACAGCTATGAACTCAGTTTCCCAGGTTTCTCTAGGGTCCCCTTGGCTAAGAGGGGGTCCATTCAGTTGGGGACTTAGAATTTTATTTTTATTTCTCAATATAAAACCACAACTGGCCAAGTGTGGTGAATCACATGCCTGTAATCCTAGCACTTTGAGGGGCTGAGGTGGGCAGATCGCTTGAGCCCCAGGGGTTCGAGACCAGCCTGGGCAACATGGCGAAACCTGCCTCTACAAAAAATACAAAAATTAGCTGGGCATGGTGGCAGGCACCTGTAGTCCTAGCTACTCCGGAGGTGGAGGTGGGAGGATCACCTGAGCCTGGGAGGTTGAGGCTGTGGTGAGCTGTGATTGTGCCACTGCACTCCAGCCTGGGTGACAGAATGAGACCGGATCTCAAAAAAATAAGTAATTTTTAAAAAACCACCCTTGGGCACATCATAATAAAACTTCTGAAAACCAAATAAAATCCCAAATGTATGGGAATTTCTAATTATCTTTTTATTATCTATTTCTAGCTTAATTCCACTTTCATTAAAGAGCATTCTCTGTATAGTTTCAATCACTTAAAATTTGTTGAGAGTTGCTATTGGGCCCTGCATATGATTAAGTTTGGAAACTATAGGCATGTGGCCCTGAAAAAAAAGTTGATTCTTTAGCTATTATATGCAGTTTAGCTTGTGCCAATTAGGTCAATTTTATTACTTGTATTATTTAAATCTTTTATATCCTTACCAAGTCTTTGTGGGCTTGTTTTATCACATACCAAGGGAAGTATGTTAAAATCTCCCACGGTGATTTGTGGATTTATCTTTCTCCTTTTTTTTTTTTTTTTTGAGATGAAGCCTAGTTCTGTCCTGTTGCCCTGGCTGGAGAGCAGTGGCACCATCTTGGCTCACTGCAACCTCCGCCTCCTGGGCTCAAGCGATTCTCCTGCCTAAGCCTCCCGAGTAGCTGGGATTACAAGTGCTTGCCACCATGCCCAGCTAGTTTTTATATTTTTAGTAGAGACGGGTTTCACTGTCTTGGCCAGGCTGGCCTCGAACTCCTGACCTCGTGATCCACCCGCCTTGGTCTTTCAAAGTGTTGGGATTACAAATGTGAGCCGCCACGCCTGGCCTCTCCTTTCTATTTTTATTTTACATATTTTGAGGCTATTATAGTAGGTGCATATACGTTTAAAATTGCTTTATCTTCCTTATGAATTAATCCTTTTGGAATTTTCAGATATCTGTATTCCAAACAAGGCTTTTGTCTTAAAGTCTATTTTGCCTGCCATTAGTATAGCTACTTAACCTTTCTTTGGGATAATGTTGGTATGGTTTATATTTTCCTATCCTTTTACTTTCAGGCTTTCTGTAATCCTTTTATTAACAATGTGTCTTGTAAGCAGGTTTTAAAAATTAGGACAGCCTTTGTCTTGGCAGTCTGCTTAAGTTTATTGACACGTTTAGGTTTAAATCTAGCATTTTACTAATTGCCTTTTTTTTTTTTTTTTTTTTTGAGACGGGAGTCTCATTGTCACCCAGGTTGGAGTGCAGTGGTGCAATCTCGGCTCACTGCAGTCTCCACCTCCCGGACTCAAGTGATTATTCTGCCTCAGCCTCCTAAGTAGCTGGGACCACAGGCCTGCACCATCACACCTAGCTAATTTTTTGTATTTTTGGTAGAGACAGGGTTTCGCCATGTTGGCCAGGCTGGTCTCAAACTCCTGAGCTCAAGCGATCCAGTTAAATAGATCCATCCGCTTTGTCCTCCCAAAGGGTTGGGATTAGAGGCGTAGCTACCGAGCCCTGGCTAATTGCCCCCACCTCTGCCTTTTTTTTGTTTTGCCTATTTTGTGTTTCTTTTTCTTTTCTTCCTTTGAACTGGATGAATAATTATTAGTCTGTTATCCCCCTCTGTTAAATTGATACTTGTGCATTCTTTTACAGTTGCTTCAGTGATTTTCAGTTTTCCTAGAATTTACAACACACATCCATGCATGATGCAAGGCCCTTAGAACATTTTAGTCCATTTATGGTACTTTTTCTATGTAGTTTGTCTACTTATATTTTAAGCCTCACAATACATTATTATTGATTTATACAACATTCAGTATTCATTTATTGAATACTGCTTTTTAACATTGCTTTTCATACCTTCTTAGATCTGTGGATCTTGCTCTGTTGCCCAAGCTGGAATGTAGTGGTGCAATCTCGGCTTGCTGCAGCCTCGACCTCCTGGGCTTGAGGCTCCCAAAGTGTTGGGATTACAGGCGTGACCCATCACACCCGGCCACTTATGATTTATTTATTGTAAGAACATTCAAAATCCTTTCTTCTAGCTATTTGAAATATACAATGCAGCCTGGGCAACTGGGAAAAACCCCAGCTCTACAAAACACACACAAATTAGCCAGGCATGGTGGCATGCACCTGTCGTCCCAACTACTCAGGAGGCTGGGGTGAGAGGATCGCTTGAGCCCAGGAGGCAGAGGTTGCAGTGAGCCGAGATTGTGCCATTGCACTCCAGTCTGGGTGACAGAGTGATACCCTGTCTCAAAACAAAAAGCAAAAAACAAAACAATACGTTATTGTTAGCTATAGTCACCCTACTGTGCAATAGAGTACCAGAACTTAGTTCTATTTAACTGTAACATTGTACCCATTGACTAATGTCCTTCCATTTACCCCCTCCTCCTCTTCTCCCCAGTCTCTGGTAACTACTATTCTGTTCTCAACTTCTATGAGGTCTGTTTTGTTTAGATTCAACATATGAGTGAATGAGGTCATGTGTTTTCTGTCTTTCTGTTCTTGGCTTGTTTCATTTAATGTAATGTTCTCCAGGCTCATCGATGTTATTGCATTTGACAGGATTTTATTCTTTTTTTATGCCTGAATAGTATTCCATTGCTTATACATGCCACATTTTCTTAGCCTGAACATCTTTTAGAATTTCCATTAATGTGGATCTTCTGGTGATATTACCTCAGTTTTTGTTTGTCATAAAATTACTTCACCTACCTTTGTGAAGGATATATTTGTTCAGTTTGGAGTTCTACTGGTGAGTATTTTCTTTCTGCAATTTGAATTATTGTTTTAATTATCTGTTTTCTGCATTCCATTGTTTGTGTTGAGAAGCCACATGACAGTCTCCTTTGAAGGTAATTCAAACCTTTTCCCTGAAGGGAGATGAAGGCAGAGAGTAGATGAAATACTCCAGTCCAGAAGATTTCATTAATTAATTTTATCAATTTATACAAATTCTTCCAGAGAATAGAGGAAAAGGAATCAATTCTTAGCTCATTTAATGAGGCGTATATGACCCTAATAGCAGGAGGTCACAAAGATATCACAAGAAAGGGAAATTTACATGGTAATCTCACATATATATGTAAAAATCTTACACAAAATATTAGAAGATTAAGTCCAGCCATATATGAAGAGGATACACAATGGTGTAATATTGAACACTTTCCCCTTGAGATTAGCAATAAAATAAGATATCCACTATTCCTGCATGTATTCAACATTTTACTGGATGAACCATCTTAGTGCAATAAGGCAAGAAGATGAAATAGATGGGAGGAAGATTGGAAAGGAAAAATGAAAACTGTTTACACAGAAGACCATAAAAGATTGAGACAATTTTTAAAAGAAATAGGTAGAAGAATGTACCAGGCTCAATCCTTAGAAGATTCACTATAATAAAGATGTTAATATTCATCAAGTTGTTCTTCAGATTCAATATAATTCCAGTATAGATTTCAGCAGAGTGTGTAGGAAGAGGGAGGTGAGGTATGAGAAAATGGACAAGCTGTTTCTAAAATGTGTATAGGAACAGAAAAGGTAAAGAACTAAAACAACCTTGAAGAACAAAGTGAAGACTCTCTACCAGACAGCAAGACTTTTAGGCCAGATGCAGTGGCTCATACCCGTAATCCCTGCGCTTTGGGAAGCTGAGGCTGGAGGATCACTTGAGACCAGGAGTTCAGGACTAGCCTGGGCAACATAGCCAGACACCTTCTCTACAAAAATTAAAAAAAAAAATAGCTGGTTGTGGTGGCTCACTCCTGTATGTAGTCCCAGCTATTTGGGAGGGTGAGGTGGGAGGATCACTGGAACTTGGGAATTCAAGGTTGCAGTGAATGGTGATTGTGCCACCGTACTCCAGCCTGGGCAACAGAGCAAAACCCTGTCTCAAAACAAAACAAAACAAAACCTTATGCTTCAATATAAACAAATAAAAAGATTATTATTCCAGCTATCCCCTTTTCCTGTTACTGCAGATTTTTCGTGAAGAAGAGGGGAAATTTCAATGGAGGATTTGTTTTTTTTTTTTTTTAAGTTGTGGGTGGAGGGTGGGGGAGAAGAGAGTAGAGGATATAGTGTGGCCTTTGAAAGATTTTAATGTACTTGCCATAACTAGTGCTGTTTCAACTTGTTCTCCAAAATACCTCTTACATGTAGAGGAAAAAAATGCCCCCAAATGGAGTAAAAGGATGAGCTCAACCACAAAACTTCTTTGTTTTTTGAAGGTTCAGGTTTTATTTAAAAATACACACAAATTTATTTCTGCAAAGACTCCTTTATCTCATCTTCTGCCTCTAATTTGACAAAAGTTTCCTTGGGATCTCGGAAATAATTTTAAGAAGATTTTATTTTTACATTTTACCCAGTTTTGAATGTTTTCAGTGGGATGGTTTATGTAAGTGTATAGTTTCTCATATTACTGGAAATAGAATCCAACATAATTCAACAAATACTTATTAAGTACTTATATATCAAGCTTTAGTCTAGGTTTAGGGATACAGTATTGGGCAAAAAAAAGTCTGCCCTCGTGGGGCTTACATTCTTAACCAACATCTCTTCAAATATGGCTTGTGTCCCATTCTCTCTTTTCTCCTTGAATTCAGCTTAGACATGTTATACCTCAATCATCTGTTCTAAGTTTTTTTTTGTTTGTTTGTTTGTTTGTTTGTTTGTTTGTTTGTTTTGAGATGGAGTCTCACTCGTCGCCCAGGCTGGAGTGCAGTGGCACAATCTCGGCTCACTGCAAGCTCCACCTCCCGGGTTCACGTCATTCTCCTGCCTCAGCCTCCCGAGTAGCTGGGACTACAGGCGCCCGCCACCATGCCTGGTTAATTTTTTGTATTTTTAGTAGAGACAGGGTTTCACCGTGTTAGCCAGGATGGTCTCGATCTCCTGACCTCGTGATCTGCCCGCCTCGGCCTCCCAAAGTGCTGGGATTACAGGTGTGAGCCACCGCGCCTGACCTGTTCTAAGTATTTTTGAATCTATCTTTCACATTTCTATGTCTCTCTATTCTGAATTCTGTATAATTTCTTTTTATAAATTTTCTAGTTAATTAATGTATGTCATAGAATTGCACGTGTTTCCCCTCAATGAATATTCAAACAACTGTTATTTTGTTTACATATATATGTGTACACACCTCCTCACATATGGAATCTGCCATTTAATCCCAGCACTTTGGGAGGACGACGGGGGCAGATCACCTAAGGTCAGGAGTTTGAGACCAGCCTGGCCCACATGGTGAAACCCCATCTCTATTAAAAATAGAAAAATTAGCCAGGTGTGGTGGTGCATGCCTGTAGTCCCAGCTACTTGGGAGGCTGAGGTGGGAGAATCACTTGAACCCAGGAGGTGGAGGTTGCAGTGAGCCAAGATCATGCCACTGCACTCCAGCCTGAGCGACAGAGACCACATCTCAAAAAAAAAAAAAAAAACAAACTCCAATTAAAAATATAGAAAACTCTTTAGAAGCAAAAGTTTTGGTGAGAGGTATTCTTCGAAAATGTTACACAAGCTGGGTGTACATTTCAAGTGCACAGTAGCCTCAGTGCCAGCTACTACTCCTGAAGGTTTGCTTGTAGTAGGTTTGGCTAGAACTATGCATTTTTCCTAGTTAACTCCAAGTTCACTGAAAATTTCATGTATCTTGTTAAAAATGTATTTTCTTTGCAAATTAATGTCTTCTCAGTTATCATAAATTTAAATATGACAAAGAATAAGCAAAATAAGTCAATACAATTTGTAATTCACCTTCTAATACCATCATGTTGGGGGTTAGAATTTCAACATATGAATTTGGGAGAGACACAGATATTCAGACCATAGCAAAGTCATAATTCATTAGTATGTAATTTTTTCAAACAATTCACTTTATCTCTACTTGTCATCCAGTTAAAACATTTTACTATGTAATATTTCAGACAAGAAAACATAGCCAAAATTATAGCAAACACTTATGAACTTATCATCTAGTGAAATAAATAAAATGTGATAAAAAATTAAAGTATCCTCTAATTTTATTTAGTGTGTTCCTCATTTCCCTTCCCCCAACCACCCAGAGTCAATTATGTTTTCTTATGTCTTTGAGTATATTAAATCCATCACTTTATAATGTCTTTCAATATGAGCACTTTTCTCATCTTGCCTAAATTAATTAATACTCTCAGAGCTTAACCAAATTTTCTCCAATATTATGTGAGCTTCACCTTTATTCTCCGGCAATTTTTTTTGCGGGGGTGGAGACAGAGTTTTGCTCTTGTCTCCCAAGCTGGAGTGCAATGGCAAGATCTTGGCTCACTGCAACCTCTGCCTCCTGGGTTCAAACGATTCTCCTGCCTCAGCCTCTCAAGTAGCTGGGATTTCCGCCACCACTCCTGGCTAATTTTTTTTTTTTTTTTTTTTGAGACGGTATCTCACTGTGTCGCCCAGTCTGGAGTCCAGTGGCGCGATCTTGGCTCACTGCAACCTCTGCCGCCCAGTTTCAAGTGATTCTCCTGCCTCAGCCTCCCAAGTAGCTGGGATTACAAGCACCTGCCACCGTGCCTGGCTAATTTTTGAAGTTTTAATAGAGACAGGGTTTCACCATCTTGGCCAGGCTGGTCTTGAACTCCTGACCTCATGATCCACCCATCCCAGCCTCCCAAAGTGCTGGGATTACAGGCGTGAGCCACCGCACCCTGCCCACTCCTGGCTAATTTTTGTGTTTTTAGTAGAGATGGGGGTTTCATCATGTTGGCCAGGCTGGTCTTGAACTCCTGACCTCAAGTGTTCCACCCACCTCAGCCTCCCAAAGTGCTGGGATTACAGGCATGAGCCACCTCGCCTGGCTTATTCTCAAGCCTATTCCCAAGCAATTTTGAAACTGACCTTAAAAGCAAGTTTGAAGCAGTTATTTCTGGATATTTTATTTTAAATCGTGTATGTTTTTGCTTTAAAAAATGTTTCGGTTGGGTGCTGTGGCTCATGTCTGTAATCTCAGCACTTTGGGAGGCCAAGTCAAGCTGATTGCTTGAGTTCAGGAGTCGAGACTAGCATGGGCAACATAGCGAAACTCTGTCTCTAAAAAAAAAAAATTAGCCGGGTGTGGTGGTGTGCAGGTGTGCACCTGTAGTCCCAGCTACCTGGGAGGCTGAGGTAGGAGGATTGCTTGAGCCCAGAAAGTCAAGGCAGCAGTGAGCTGTGATTGCGTCACTGCACTCCAGCCTGGGTGACAGAGCAAGACCCTGTCTCAAAAAAAATTTTTTCATTGTTTTGTATAAAAGAAAAACTATAAAATAGACATTCACTTTCAATCTCATTCTCCAGAAATAACTGCCATTTATACGTTAGGGAACATTTTCCCAGACAACTCTATATCTCTATATTTTCTTTTTTTTTTTTTTTTTTTGAGACGGAGTCACGCACTGTCACCCAGGCTGGAGTGCACTGGTGCGATCTCGGCTCCTCGGCTCACTGCAACCTCCGCCTCCTGGTTTCAAGCGATTCTCCTGCCTCAGCCTCCTAAGTAGCTGGGATTACAGGCATGCGCCACCACACCCAGCTAATCTTGTATTTTTATTAGGGAAGGGGTTTCTCCATGTTGGTCAGGCTGGTCTTGAACTCCTGACCTCAGGTGATCCGCCCACCTTGGCCTCCCAAAGTGCTGGGATTACAGGCGTGAGCCACTGCGCCCGGCCTCTATATTTTCAAATATATATATTTAATACATAAATACAAGCACATACACACAGGTGCCTACATGTATACCTATATATATTCACAACACACAAAATTTTAAAATAGAATTATCCTATGCTTGTAGTTGCAGTTTTCACTCACTGTCAAACACAACTTTATATAACAATGACTATATATATAATGTATAATAATACATATTTTTTAGATCTTGCTTTATCACCCAGGCTGGAGTGCAGTGGCACAATCATAGCTCACTGCAGCCTCAAATTCCTGGGCTCAAGCAATCCTCCCACGTCAGCCTCCCAAGTAGCTGGGACTACAGGCACACCATTACACCCCACCAATTTTTTTTAGAGACAGAGTCTTCTAATGTTACCCAGGTTGGTCTCTAACTCCTATTCTCAAGTGATGTTCCCGACTTGGCCTCACAAAGTGCTGGGATTATACGTGTGAACCACCAAACCTGGCCTGTCTCTTATTTTTAATGGCTGCAGAGTTTTTCTCTGAATGATGTAGTGTACTTTAATCAGTATCTCTGATGGAAAGGGATAATAGTCTTTGAAATCCATTTTTTACCTTCTTCCTTTGGTTATTAGATAGTCTCCAAGCTGGAGACATGTTGCTTATGTACAAACTACATTTCTCATTGGCTCATTCAGGTAGGCATGGCTATTATGTGATGTGAGTGGAAGTTATGAGGAAACTTCCAGGTCAGGCTCTACTTTCTTTCCCTTTTACCAACTGTAGCATGTGTTTGGTAGTGGTAAGGATGGACCACATAAAGGAAGAAAGTGGAGTAAAGTGACAGAAGGAATCTGGATGATCTTGTGAAACATACCCATCGTACCTCCTATCCTCATTGCAATTTTGTGTGAAAAATACATTTGTCGGCTGGACGTGGTGGCTCACGCCTGTAATCCCAGCACTTTCGGAGGCCAAGGCAGGCGGATCAAAAGGTCAGGAGTTCGAGACCAGCCTGAGCAACATGGAGAAACCCTGTCTCTACTAAAAATACAACAATTAGCCGGGCATGGTAGCACGCGCCTGTAATCCCAGCTACTTAGGAGGTTGAGGCAGGAGAATCTCTTGAACCCGGGAGGCGGAGGTTGCAGTGAGCTGAGATCGCACCACTGCACTCCAGCCTGGGCGACAGAGTGAGACTCAGTCTCAAAAAAAAAAAAATACATTTGTCTTGTTGAAGACAAGGTTATTTGTTCTCCTTGAAAGCAAACAGACATTCTATAACTAACAATACTTTAGAGATGGACTTCTAAGTTATTTACAATTTTTCTTTTTTTGAGATGGAGTTTTGCTCTTGTTGCTCAGGCTGGAGTGCAATGGCACGGTCTTGGCTCACTGCAACCTCTGCTTCCGGGTTCAAGCGATTCTCCTGCCTCAGCCTCCCCAGTAGCTGGGATCACAGGCATGTGCCACCACACTTGGCAAATTTTGTATTTTTAGTAGAGACGGGGTTTCCCCATGTTGGTCAGTTTGGTCTTGAAATCCCAACCTCAGGTGATCCACCCACCTCGGCCTCCCAAAGTCCTGGGATTACAGGCATGAGCCACCTCGCTGGCCTACAATTTTTCAATATTATAAGTAATTCCAGTGCATACGTCTCTTCCCATGTGTAATATTATATCCTTAGAGTAAATTCATATATGTAAAATTGATGGGTCAATGAGACATTTAAAGTATATTGGGAATTTATACAAATTTATAAATTTATACTGCTACCGACTATAGAGGAGGTTGCTTTTCTTTCCCATATCCTTACCAACATGGATTTTGTCAATTTTATTTATTTGAGGTTGAAAAGAGCAAGCTCATAAAGAAATTTTGTACTCTTCTACGTTTCTTTCTTTCTTTTGTTTTGTTTTGAGACAGAATTGTGATCTTGTTGCCCAGGCTGGAGTGCAGTGGCACAGTCTTGGCTCACTGCAACCTCAGCCTCCCAGTTTCAAGCAATTCTTCTGCCTCAACCCCCCAAGTAGCTGGGATTACAGGCACCTGTCAACACACCCTGCTAATTTTGTATTTTTAGTAGAGACAGGGTTTCACCATGTTGGCCAGGCTGGTCTTGAACTCCTGACCTCAGGTGATCCGCCTGCCTCGGCCTCCCAGAGTGCTGGGATTACAGGTGTGAGCCACTGCACCCGGCCTTCTACATTTCTTCAATAAAGAGTCAAATGTGTTTTCTAGCACATTTGTAGTTTTTTTACATTTAACTTAATATATCTGAAATTTATTTAGTTGTTTAAAAACAGGTAAGAATGACCGAGCACGGTGGCTCACGCCTATAATCCCAGCACCTTGAGAGGAGGGCGGATCACCTGAGGTTGGGAGTTTGAGACCAGCCTGACCAACATTGAGAAACCCTGTCTCTACTAAAAATACAAAATTAGCCGGGCATGGTGGTGCATGCCTGTAATCCCAGCAACTCTGGAGGCTGAGGCAGGAGAATCGCTTGAACCCAGGAGGCAGAGGTTGCAGTGAGCCGAGATCACACCATTGCACTCTAGCCTGGATGACAAGAGTGAAACTCCGTCTCAAAAAAAAAAAAAAAAAAAGTTAGAATTAACTTTATTTTTTTTTCAAGTTGCTGTTAGTTCTTCCAGTATAATTTATTGAATAATCTTTGTCTCCCTCCCTGAATTAAAATGCAACCATATAGCAAATTACCATATATTCTTGGGTCTATTTAATTGAATGCTATATTAAATTTTTTTTTTTTTTTTTTTTGGAGACAAGAGTCTTGCTCTGTCTCGCAGGCTGGAGTGCAGTGGGGTGATCTCAGCTCACTGCAAGCTCTGCCTCCCGGGTTCACGCCATTCTCCTGCCTCAGCCTCCCGAGTAGCTGGGACTACAGGCACCCGCCACCATGCCCGGCTAATTTTTTGTATTTTTAGCAGAGACGGGGTTTCACCGTGTTAGCCAGGATGGTCTCGATCTCCTGACCTCGTGATCCACCCGCCTCAGCCTCCCAAAGTGCTGGGATTACAGGCGTGAGCCACCACGCCTGGCCTAAAATTGTTTTATAGTATGTTTTAATATCTGGTGTGCTAAGTCCCCCCCAATATGCTTCTTTTCCAATTTTTCCAAAATATTTACTTTTATTATTATTATTTTTTTGAGACAGAGTCTCTCTCTGTTGCCCAGGCTGGAGTGCAGTGGTGCGATCTTGGCTCACTGCAACCTCTGCCTCCTGGGTTCAAGCAATTCTCCTGCCTCAGCCTCCTGAGTAGCTGGGATTACAGGTGTGCGCCACCACGCTGGGCTAATTTTTGTATTTTTAGTAGAGATGGAGTTTCACCATGTTGGTCAGGCTGGTCTCAAACTCCTGACCTTGTGATCTGCCTGCCTAGGCCTCCCAAAGTGCTAGGATTACAGGCGTGAGCCACCACGCCCAGCTATATATTTATTTTTAATGAAAACTTTAGAATTATTTTTCAAGTTCCCCAAAAAGTTAACATTTTCATTGCAATTATATTGCCTTTATAAATTGAGAAGTAATCAACATCTTTAGAATATTGACTCTAAACAGAAACAAGTATAATTCTGTATTTATTCTATATCTATATTCTGCAGTAACATTTTATAGTTTTCTTCATCAGGTCTTGTACATTTTTATTAAATTTAGCCATAGAGTGTTTTTTGATAAATTATTTGCTATTGTGAACAGGATTTTTTTATTTTTATTGCATTTCCACCGATTTGTTGTTTATGTATAGGAAATTTAAAAATATTTTTCCAGTTTGCAGGAAGCTCCTTTGTCTACCTCTTGTCTACAGCAGAAACTCCTGTGACTATTTTCTGAGCCATGCTTGACTGGATCACAGTTAAAGAAAAAGTGAGGCACTTCTCCAGGAAGACAAGAAAATTTCTTTTTGCGGTTGGACTTATACAATGTTGGAATAATAAGTCTGTCTTTGTCCACTCTGGCTGCTATAACAAAATACCATAAACTAGGTAGCTTATAAACAACAGAAACTTCTCACAGTTCTGGAACCTGGGAAGTCCAAGAACAAGACAAGATTAGGTGTCTGGTAAGGGCCTGCTTCCTCATAGATGGCATCTTCTTGCTGTGACCTCACTAAGGGATGAGGAGTCTCTCTTGGCCCTCTTTTATAAGGTCACGAATCCACTCAAGGACCTCATTTTCTAGTACGATCACCCTGGGGGCTAGGATTTCAACATATGAATTTGATGGGGGGGGTGGGACACAGATATTCATATCATAGCAAAGTCTTAATTCATTAATATGTAATTTTTCGCCTGGTGCAGTGGCTCACACCTGTAATTCCAACACTTCCAGAGGCTGAGGCAGGTGGATCACTTAAGCCCAGGAGTTCAAGATCAGCCTGGGTAAAATGGCAAAACCCCATGTCTACAAAAAATACAAAAATTAGCCAGGCATGGCGGCGTACCTGTAGTCCTTCCTAAGGCAAGAAGATCACCTGAGTCCAGGAGGTGGAGGTTGCATTGAGTCAACAATCGTGCCACTGCACTCCAGTCTGGAAGATAGGGCAAGTCTGTCTCCAAAAAAAAAAAAAAAAAAAGTGTGTAGCACCCCATTAATCAAAAAATAAATAAATATATAAAAATATGTAATTCCCCCCCGAAACTGTTACCAAAAATGTTCTCTTGGGCCAGTCATGGTGGCTTACGCCTGTAATCCCAGCACTTTGGGTGGCCGAGGCGGGTGGATCATGAAGTCAGGAGATTGAGACCATCCTGGCCAACACGGTGAAACCCCGTCTGTACTAAAAAATACAAAAATTAGCCAGGCATGGTGGCGGCCGCCTATAGTCCCAGCTACTCGGGAGGCTGAGGCAGGAGAATGGCGTGAACCTGGGAGGCGGAGCTTGCAGTGAGCCAAGATCGTGCCACTGCACTCCAGCCTGGGCGACAGAGCAAAGACTCTGTCTCAAAAAAAAAAAAAAAAAGTACTGTTGACTTTCCCTGTGATATCAGGCAATCTTCACAATTCAGTCCAATTCCATAACCTTAAAAAACATGTTTATTGATTGCTTTTTTTAAAATTTTATTTTATGAGATAGGATCTTGCTCAATCTCCCAGGCTGGAGTGCAGTGGCAGGATCACAGCTCACTACAGCCTCAACATCCTGGCTCAGCCTTCCAAGTACCTGGCACTACAGCTGCATGTCACCGCGCCCAGCTAATTTTATTTTATTTTTTGTAGAGACAGGGATCTCACCATGTTGCTCAGGCTGGTCTCAAACTCTTGAGCTCAAGTGATCCTCCTGCCTTGGCCTTCCAAAGTGCTGGGACTACAGACATGAACCACCACGCCTGGGCAAAAAACACTTTTATTGTTAAAAGTTTTAAACACACGAAGGTAGAAAGAATGTTATAATGAACCTCTGTGTACCTATCACTCAGCTTTAACAATTATCAACTTATTGCTATTTTTGTTTCAACACTCCACATATTCCTCACCACATACACACCCTTAGTCTCTGCCACTTGAATCATTTCCAAAACTTTTTGATGGCCTGGGTTTCCTTGCCCACTGGGGCAACTAGCCTCTTTTCACAATGTCTATTTGATCATGAGGACAGTCACATATTACTATGCCATGTAGTAGGAATACATTAGTCCCACCACTCCTTTCTTTTTTGTTCATTTATTGCTCTACTGAGTGGCAGCAAGCCTGAGGCATTACATATTGTGCTACTTTTTGGTTTAGCAATCTATAGATGACACTATGAACAGATCCTGACTTGGTAGATGGGTTAATTTGAACACCTCCTAGTTAAATAGCAAGGGGAAGGGGACAAACTGAATGCCAAACATCCCATTCCCATCCCTGCACATCAGAAGAGAAGGGGGAAGAATGATTGACACTACTATGAGCTCTGTGTGCTACCTCCCACCTCCAATAGTTAGATTTACAGAAGCCTTGCAAAGAAATTATTGGACTCAAAGATGTCGGTTTTCTGAAAATAGAATATAAAAGTACTCAGTGCCATTTTTGTTCTCAGCTGTAAGTTCTGTTAGGAAATACATGGAAGACAAGAAAGATACTGCTTGACACATCTATCACCATGTTACACATATAAACTCAAGAAATGTAGGAAATGGCTCCATTGCTGCACTGCTGTTCTGCCTTGCGAGAGAGCTCTGGCACAGGCTGCAGGTCCAGAGGCCTGGCTCTGCTTGAAGTAGCTCCCCCTTGCCCTATTTCACTCTGCAGGGCCACTAAGGCCCTGGGACACTGCGAGTGCTAAAGTTACAGACTGTTTGGTTGCAATGTGGAGCCCCTCAGGTGTATAGACTCTCTTTTTTTTTGGAGGCGAAGTTTTGCTCTTGTTGCTCAGGCTAGAACACAATGGCACGATCTCAGCTCACTGCAACCTCTGCCTCCTGGGTTCAAGCGATTCTCCTGTCTCAGCCTCCCAAGTAGCTGGGATTACAGGTGTGCGCCACCACGCCTAGCTAATTTTTGTATATTTAGTAGACATGGGGTTTCATCATGTTGACCAGGCTGGTCTTGAACTCCTGACCTCAGGTGATCCACCCGCCTCGGTCTCCCAAAGTGCTAGGATTACAGGCATAAGCCACTGTGCCTGGCCTAGACTCTCTTTTTAAAGATTAACTGGAGATCATCATGGCGGATGGGAGGCAGAACTAGACTGCAGCTCTGACTCTGATGGACAGAGCAGTGTGCGGAGGCTCGCATCATGAATTTTAGCTTCAGATCAACTGCAATAACAGACCACCAATCCTGAGAGGACGCACAGACCCTCTGAGGAAAGCGGACTGCTCCTGCAGGACCTTGGAGAAACCCCAAATATTGTGAGAGCCCCAATTGCGGAAGTGGGAAAGGGAGATCCTCCTCTCCCGAACACACACCCCCTCTGGAGAAATTGAAGGACTGCAGGAGGAGTTTTTGATCTTACCTGGAGCTGAGTCAATTTAAAGAGCCCAGTGAAATACAGGCGTAGAGGAAGCAGTAGGAAAGGCCCTAGGAACTTGCTGGGTCCCCAGCAGGCCGTTCCTGCCTGGCACCACAGGGATCTATCAGGAGAGTGGGCAGAAGAGTGAGGGAAAACACCACAGGGAGAAGGAAGTCTCCAGCTGAACTTTGTAACAATTTGAACCTGGTAAGAAGCCTCCTGGCCAGAACTCAGGGGAGGGCGCAAATCGGTGTGCAGACTCCACAGACCGGGGTAGAACTAAAGCCCTTTTATATTGCAGCTGGGAGGAGGGTAGCCTGGGGCAAGTTCTCAAGCCCAGCCCACCCACTGCCCAGAAACAGACTTGACGCTGTTAGGGGGTGCATGGTGGGAGTGAGACCAGCTCTTCAGTTTGTGTGGGAGGTGGGTGAGGCCTGTAACTGCCAGCTTTCCCCCACTTCCCTGACAACCTGCATGACTCAGCAGAGGCATCTATAATCCTCCTAGGTACACAACTCCATTGACCTGGGAACCTTACCCCATCCCCGACAGCAGCCATAGCAAGACCCGCCCAAGGATAGTCTGAGCTCAGACATGCCTAGCCCTGCCCCCACCTGATGGGCCTTCCTTATCTACTCTGGTAGCTGAAGAGAAAGGGCATATAATCTTGGGAGTTCAAGGGCCCCACCCACCACTGGTTCCTCTCCATACTACCATAGTTGATGCTCTCTGGAAAGCATCACCTCCCAGCAGGAGGCCAACCAGCACAAAAATAGAACACTTAAACCACCAAAGCTAAGAACCCTCACAGAGCCCATTGCGCTCCCCTGCCACCTCCACCAGAACAGGTGCTGGTATCCATGGCTGAGAGACCCATAGACAGTTCACATCACAGGGCTCTGTGCAGACAACTCCCAGTACCAGCCCAGAGCTAGGTAGACGTGCTGGGTGGCTAGATCCAGAAGAGAGACAACAATCACTGCAGTTTGGCTCACAGGAAGCCACATCCCTAGGAAAAGGGGAGAGTACTACATCAAGGGAACAAGCCATGGCTCACAGGAAGCCACATCCATAGGAAAAGGGGAGACTCATGGGACAAAAGAATCTGAACAACAGCCTTCAGCCTTAGACTTTCGCTCTGATAGAGCGTATCCAAATGAGAAGGAACCAGAAAACCAACTCTGGTAATATGACAAAAAAAGGCTTTGTAACACCCCCCAAATAACCACAGTAGCTCACCAGCAGTAGATCCAAACCAAGAAGAGATCCCTGATTTACCTGAAAAAGAATACAGGAGGTTAGTTATTAAGCTAATCAGGAAGGCATCAGAGAAAGGTGAAGCTCAGCACAATGAAATCCAAAAAACAATACAAGAAGTGAAGAGAGAAATATTCAGGGAAATAGATAGCATAAAGAAAAAATAATCAAAACTTCAGGAAACACTGGACACACTTATAGAAATGCAAAATGCTCTGGAAAGTCTCAGCAATAGAATTGAACAAGTAGAAGAAAGAAATTCAGAGCTCGAAGACAAGGTCTAACAAAGACAAAGAAAAAAGAGTAAGAAAATATGAGGCTGGGCACAGTGGCTCACGCCTGTAATGCTAGCACTTTGGGAGGCTGAGGCGGGCGGATCACAAGGTCAGGAGATTGAGACCAGCCTTGCCAACAGGGTGAAACCCCATCTCTACTAAAGATACAAAAATTAGCTGAGTGTGGTGGTGCGTGCCTGTAATCCCAGCTACTCAGGAGGCTGAGGCAGGAGAATCGTTTGAACAAGGGTGTCAGAGGTTGCAGTGAGCCGAGATGGTGCCATTGCACTCCAGCCTGGCGACAGAGCAAGACTCTATCTAAAAAAAAAAAGAAAGAAAGAAAATATGAACAAAGCCTCCAAGAAGTCTGGGATTATGTTAAATTACCAAACCCAAGAATAATTGGTATTTCGAGACTAGCCTGGCCAACATGGTGAAACCCTGTCTCTACTAAAAGTACAAAAAATTAGCTGGGCATGGTGGCACGTGCCTGTAGTCCCAGCTACTCAGGAGGCTAAGGTAGGAGAATCGCTTGAACCCGGGAGGCAGAGGTTGCAGTGAGCTGAGATTGTGCCACTGCACACCAGCCTGGGCAACACAGTGAGACTCTGTCTCAAAAAAGAAAAAAGAAAAAAAAAGGAATAATCAGTGTTCCTGAAGAAGAGAATTCTAAAAGCTTGGAAAACATATTTGGGGGAATAATTGAGGAAAAGTTCCCCAAACTTGCTAGAGACTTAGACATCCAAAAACAAGAAGCACAAAGAACACCTAAGAAATTCATCACAAAAAGATCATCACCTAGGCACATTGTCATCAGGCTGTCATCAGGTTATCTAGAGTTAAGATGAAGGAAAGAATCTTAAGAGCTGTGAGACAGAAGCACCAGGTAACCTATAAACGAAAACCTATCAGATTCACAGCAGATTTCTCAGCAGAAACCCTACAAACTAGAAGGGTTTGGGGCCCTATCTTCAGTCTCCTCAAACAAAACAATTATCAGCTAAGAATTTTGTATCTACCGAAACTAAGCATTGCATATGATAGAAGGATACAGTCTATTTCATACAAACAAATGCTGAGAGAATTCGCCCCTACCAAGCCACCATTACAAGAACTGCTAAAAGGAGCTCTATATCTTAAAACAGGCTGGGGGCAGTGGCTTATGCCTGTAATCCCGGGACTTTGGGAGGCCGAGGGGGGTGGATCACCTGAGGTCAGGAGTTCAAGACTAGACTGGGCAACATGGTGAAACCCCGTCTCTACTAAAAATACAAAAATTAGGTAGGCGTGGTGGTGGGCCCCTGTAATCCCAGCTACTTGGGAGGCTGAGGCAGGAGAATCACCTGAACCTGGGAGGCAGAGGTTGCAGTGAGCCAAGATTGTGCCATTGCACTCCAGTCTGGGAGACAGATTGAAACTCTGTCTCAAAAAAAAAAAAAAAATCTTAAATCCTGGAAACACATCAAAACAGAACCTCTTTAAAGCATAAATCACACAGGACCTATAAAACAAAAATACAAATTAAAAAGCAAAAACCAAAACCAAAAAACCCAAGGTACACAGGCAACAAATAGCACAATGAATGCAATGGTACCTCACATTTCAATATTAACATTGAATGTAAATGGCCTAAATGCTCCACTTAAAAGATACAGAACTGCAGAATGGATGAGAACTCACCAACCAACTATCTGCTGCCTTTAGTAGACTTACGTAACACATAAGGACTCACATAAACTTAGAGTAAAGGGATGGAAAAAGAGATTTCTTGCAAGTGGACACGCAAAGCAAGCAAAGGTAGCTATTCTTATATCAGATAAAACAAACTTTAAAGCAATAGCAGTTAAAAGAGACAAAGAGGGACATTAAAAAATGGTAAAAGGCCTTGTCCAACAGGAAAATATCACAATCCTAAACATATATGCACCTAACATTGGAGCTCCCAAATTTATAAAACAATTATTAATAGACCTAAGAAATGAGATAGACAGCAACACAATAATAGTGGGGGACTTCAGTACTCCACTGACAGCACTAGACAGGTCATCAAGACAGAAAGTCAACAAAGAAACAATGGATTTAAACTATACCTTGGAACAAATGGACTTAACAGATATATACACAACATTTCATCCGACAATCACAGAATACACGTTCTATTCATCAGCTCATGGAACGCTCCAAGATAGACCATATGATAGGCCACAAAATGAGTCTCAATAAATTTAAGAAATTGAAATTATATCAAGCACTTTCAGACCACAGTGAAATAAAACTGGAAATCATCTCTAAAAGGAACCTTCAAAACCATGCAAATACATGGAAATTAAATAACCTGCTCGTGAATGAGCATTGAGTCAAAAATGAAATCAAGATGGAAATTAAAAAATTCTTCAAACTAAACGACAATAATGATACAACCTATCAAAACCTCTGGGATACAGCAAAGGCAGTGCTAAGAGGAAAGTTCATAGCCCTAAAAGCTTACATCAAAAAGACTGAACAAGCACAACTGACATTCTAAGGTCATACCTCAAGAAACTAGAGAAATAAGAACAAACCAAACCCAACCCCAGCAGAAGAATGGAAATGATCAAGATCAGAGCAGAACTAAATGAAACTGAAACAAAAAAATTACAAAAGCTAAATGAAACAAAAAGCTGGTTATTTGAAAAGATAAATAAAATTGATAGAGCATTAACAAGCTTAACCAAGAAAAGAGGAGAGAAAATCCACCAAATAACCTCATTAAGAAATGAAACAGGAGATATTACAATGGACACCACTAAAATACAAAAGAGCATTCAAAGCTACTATGAACACCTTTATGCACATAAACTAGAAAACCTAGAAGAGATGGATAAATTCCTGGAAAAGTACAACCCTCCTAGCTTAAATCAGGAAGAATTAGATGTCCTGAACAGACCAATAACAAGCAGCAAGATTGAAATGTTAATTTAATAATTACCAAGAGAAAAAGTACAGGACCAGATGGATTTACAGCAGAATTCTACCAGACATTCAAAGAAGAATTTGTACCAATCCTTTTGACACTATTCCACAAGACAGAGAAAGAAGGAACCTTCCCTAATTCATTCTATGAAGCCAGCATCACCCTAATACCAAAATCAGGAAAGGACAAAACCAAAAAAGAAAACTACAGACTGATAACCTTGATGAACATAGATGTTAAAATCCTTAACAAAATACTAGCTAACCGAATCCAACAGCACACAAAAAAGATAATTCACTATAATCAAGTGAGTTTCATACCAGGGATGCAGGGATGGTTTAACATATGCAAGTCAATAAATGTGATACACCACATAAACATAATTAAAAACAAAAATCACATGATCATCTCAATACATGCAGAAAAAGCATTTGACAAAATCCAGCATCCCTTTATGATTAAAACCCTCAGCAAAATCAGCATACAAGGGGCATACCTTAATGTAATAAAAGCCATCTATGACATACCCACAGCCAACATAATACTGAATGGGGAAAAGTTTAAAGTATTCCCTCTAAGAACGGGAACAAGACAAGGATGCTCAGTCTCACCACTCGCTTCAATATAGTGCTGGAAGTCCTAGCAATCAGATATGGGTGCGAAAAGGTGTCTCAGAAGACTTTCCTCCTTATAATAAAAACTCCATCTACCACATCTCCTAGCCACCCAAATAAACACACATTGGCTCTCCCCAGTCTCCAGCTTGCTGATTTGAGAATATTGGGACTTCTTAGCCTCCATAATTACATGAACCAATTCCTTATAACAAATGTCTTCTCATGCCTACAAAAACAAATTTTTTAAAAATAAGTCTCTTCATATAGATATATATAGATACATATAGACACACACATACATACACACATCCCATTGGTATCTGTTTCTCTGTAGGACCTGACTAATACAGATTAACTTCTTTGTTAGGTATCCCTTTATCAGCTGGGCAGCTTAAGGGAACATTATTGTATCTATCACAAATCTTTATGATTTCAGGTTGTTTCATTTTCCTTGTTTCCATAGGTTTGAATGTTGAATGTTTTTAAACCCCTGACCCATACACTCAATTGAAAATAAGAATGAAAAATTAGTTCACATTAGAACAATAATCAGGTGAGAGTAGGGGCGAGGATGGTGAAACATGCCCCATTGAGAATGGTAAAGAAAGTTTAATGAGCATGGCTGAATTCACACTTTGTTGGGGTATCACCAAGAGGTCTATGTCCTTGTTATGGAACTTTGGGATCTGAGAAGCTCTTCCTCTGTGCCAGAAGCAGAATTGTGTTGTCATTATTCCTGGGCAGACAGGAAGATGAAAATTTCCTCCTGTCTTCTCAATTTTATTTTTATTTATTTAGAGACGGAGTTTTGTTCTTGTTGCCCAGGGTGGAGTGCAATGGCGTGATCTTGGCTCACCGCAACTTCCGCCTCTTGGATTCAAGCGATTCTCCTGCCTCAGCCTCCCAAGTAGCTGGGATTATAGGCATGCACCACCACACCCAGCTCATTTTGTATTTTTAGTAGAGATGGGGTTTCTCCATGTTGGCTATACTGGTCTCGAACTCCGACCTCAGGTGATCCACCCGCCTCCGCCTCCCAAAGTGCTGGGATTACAGGCGTGAGCCACTGTGCCCAACCTTATTTATTTTTTTGAGACGGAGTCTTGCTCTGCTGCCCCGGATAGAGTGCAGTGGTGCCATTTTGGCTCACTGCAACCTCCGCTTCCTGGGTTCAAGCGATTCTCGTGCCTCAGCCTCCTGAGTAGGTGGGATTACAGGCGCCTGCCATCACACCAGGCTAATTTTTGTATTTTTAGTAGACATGGGGTTTCACCATGTTGAGACCAGGTCAGGCTGGTCTCAAACTCCTGACCTCAAGTGATCTGCCCGCCTCCGCCTCCCAAAGTGTTGGGATTACAGGCGTGAGCCACCGCGCCCAGCGTCTCCCAATTTGCAATTAGGTGGAAGCACGAAATTATTTCTGGCCAATAGAAGTAAACAGAAGAGGCCAGGTGCGGTGGCTCACCCTTGCGATCCCAGCACTTTGGGAGGCTGAGGCAGGGGGATCACTTGAGCCCCAGGAGTTCGACACCAGCCTGGCCCAGGTGGCAAAACCTTGTCGCTACCAAAAATACAAAGATAATTAGCCGGGTGTGGTGGCATGCACCTGTAATCCCAACTACTCGGGAAGCTGAGGCAGGAGAATTGTTTGAAGCCGGGAGGAGAAGGTTGCAGTGAACCAAGATGGCACAACTGCACTGCAGCCTGGTTGACAGAGTGAGACTCCTTATTAAAAAAAAAGAAAAAGTAAACAGGAGTAATATACACCACTTCCAGGTTCCAGGCCTGGTCTTTTTTTTTTTTCATTTGGAGACAAGGTCTCGCTCTATGTCACCCAGACTGGAGAGTAGTGACACAATCTCGGCTCACTACAATCTCCTTCTCCCAGGTTCAAGCGATTCTCATGCCTCAGCCTCCCAACTAGCTGGGATTACAGGCACATGCCACCACGCCCTGCTAATTTCTGTATTTTTAGTAGAGACGGGGTTTCGCCACCTTGGCCAGGCTGGTCTCAAACTCCTGACGTCAAGTGATCCGCCCACCTCGGCCTCCCAAAGTGCTGGGATTACAGGTGTGAGCCACTGGGCCCGGCCAGGCCTAGTTTTTAATTGAGTTCTTTAGTTCTCTTTGCCTGCCATGGTGACCTTGGATAACTCAACTTCCAGATGGTTTAGCTACCGGTTAGCTGCTTAAGGGACAGTTCACATCAGACTGCAGTGTGAACAAGAGACAAACTTTTGTTGTGTTAAGCCATTGAGATTTATGGGTTATTTGCAACCTTAGCTAATGAATTACCTTGATAAATACACATTGTGGGGATAATGCTGTATTAACTCCTGCTTTGTGTAACCTCCTTAAGTATCCATATTTGCCGTTAAAGAAGTTTTATATTCTGTAACTGTTGGTGGATTTCCACCATCAGTTATAGATCATAACTGTATCACATGTTATAGATCATAATACATGTTAGATTATATGTTATAGATCATAACACCATCTCTCAGTGTTGGCCATTTGGTAAACAAAATGTATCATGCAGCATGATTACTTTTGGTAGTTTATCAGATTTGTAGGAAACAATGGTTTCTCTTGTATTCAAAAGTAAAGAAACTCTGGTTCATAAGGTGGCAAACTCAGAAACCTCACTGTTTTCAGAAACCTCACTGTGTGAACAACTGTGGAGTCTTCCAGTGCTTCCGCTGCAGCAAATCAGCATTAGCAATGTGACATAAGTGTAATCTTCACCCTCCACTGCACTACATTCTCCTCACTTCCATGTGAGGGGAGCACTAAGACCACTGCGGTCTGAAACTATACAAGTATCAACTGTTTCCAGCCATCACTGTAGATATATAATTTTTCTGCTTTTTGATATTTGAGAGTATACAGCAGGGAATATTAAGACCATGCTTATTTTGCTTGTGAATAGTGTGATTTTCCAAAATCCCCAAATCATACTACAGGTTATTCTGAGACTTCAAATCCACTCCCATTCCCACTCCTTCCCCTATGTTGGCATACCCTATTTTAGAAGCAGAACTTAAGTTTTAGACGAGGCACTGGCAATTTGGAATATGAAAGAATGTGGCTGGTTTTACCTTGGCTGTTCTTGAATGGCTATTCTTATCTGAGTGAGGCAAACCCAGCATGGGTAGGCACCCTGGAAGTGGACAAAATAAACCTGTGCTTGTGTCAATTTCTATCTCCTCGTGCTGTTTCCTATATGTCTTCCTTGAGAAAAACTGAGGAAATTGACCAGACTTTTGTTTTGTTTTGTTTTGTTTTTGTGACAGAGTCTTGCTCTGTCATCTAGGCTGGAGTGTAGTGGCACAATCTCGGCTCACTGCAGCCTTGACCTCTCAGGCTCAGGTGACCCTCCTGTCTCAGCCTCCTGAGTAGCTGAGACCACAGACACATGACACCATGCCCAGCTTTTTTTTTTTTTTTTTTTTTTTATGGAGATAGGGTCTCCCTATGTCGCCCAGGCTGAGACTTTACAAAAAAAAAGAAAAATCTCTGGCTGGGTGCGGCGGCTCACGCCTGTATTCCCAGCACTTTGGGAGGCCAAGGCGGGCAGTTCACTTGAGGTTAGGAGTTTGAGACCAGCCTGGCCAACATCGTGAAACCTTGTCTCTACTAAAAATACAAAAATTAACCAGGCATGGTGGCGTGCACTGGTAATCCCAGCCACTCGGGAGGTTGAGGCAGGAGAATGACTTGAACCGGGGAGGCGTGGAGGTTGCAGTGAGCTATGATCATGCCACTGGACTCCGGCCTGGGTGAGACTCCATCTCAAAAAAAAAAAAAAAAGAAAAAATATCTGGGGTCCCCGGCCTCATGCCCGCCTTGCTGCTCAGCCTGCTGGCTGGCTCCCAAAATGTTGCAGCTAAATGTGGTCTCTCCTTCACCTGCCCCAAAGGATTCAAATGCTGTGGCGACAGCTGCTGCCAGGAGAACGAGTTCCTCCCTGGCCCGTTGAGGATCTTCGTCATCATTTTCCTGGTCATCCTGCCCGTCTTGTGCATCTGTGGCCTGGCTAAGCGCTTCTGTCCCAACTGCAGAGACCTGGACCCAGACGCCCTGACGGATTGCCGAGGGCCCCAGGAACTGCCCTCCATCATCCCCCTAGAGAGGGTCAGAGCATCCCTCTCTGCTCCCCCACCCCGCTACAGTGAGGTGATTCTGAAGCCTACCCGGGGCCCGACTCCCACAGAGCCACCTTCTCCCTACAGCTTCAGGCCTGAAAAATATACCGGGGATCAGAGGGCCATTGACAACCCAGCTTTCTGAGTCACCTCCTGCCTAGAATCTTGCCATCAGCAACCTCCTCCCCAGTGCCTCCTGGATCAAGCTAGAGACTGCTGGCACCCCAGGAATGTCCTTGCCCATCCTGCCATGTCTCTGTTCATTCTTGGATTCAACTTATCGCTTTTTCTGCCTCTGTTCCCAACCCAGCTGCCTCTCTTGTCCTGAAGGTTAGGCTGGAGTGACAGTATCTGCCCACCCCCCAACCCAAGAAAGAGGCTGCTGGAAGGAAAATGCCAACCATTGGAGGTGCCCAACAGCAGAATGGGCTACTGTGAGGGGTAGTAAGAGCCCCATTTCTGGAGGTATGCAAATCTTGACTGGACAGCCAGCTCTGAGATTTTATCAGGGCACTTCTATACCTGTGGGAGACTGGACTGGATGAGCTCTGAGCCAGCTTCCAATCCTACCTGAATAGAGAACTCACTGTACCCACCCCCAACACAGGATAAACACACATCCTCACTGAAAAAAAAAATTTCTGATCTATGTGAAATGTTTTGTAAACTATAAAGCCACTAAAAACACTAGCTCTTCCACTTTCAATGAATTGACAGTTAAACCTATATAGAAAGTCACTTCATTCAGTTGCTTAAGTGTACATTTTGCAATTCTTCTTATCCTGAAGAGTATGCTAGAAAGATATATTGCTCAAGTTAGATCCTCTGTGGTTGCTTTAATGCTCATATGAAAAAAAATTAATGACTGATATGAGCATTTGGTTAACACTTTTTAAGACTTGAAATGTTGCTGCCATGTTCTATACTTGTGCTATTCAATATGGTAGCCACTAGCCACATGTGACTATTGAGCCTCTGACTTGTGGCTAGTTTGACTGAAGAATTGAATTTTAAATTTTATTTGATTTAAAATAACTTAAGTTTAAATAACCACGTAGATAACACAAATATAGAACGCTTCTGTAATATAAAAAGTACTATTGGATAGCACTATTCTACAAAAATGCTCATAAATATTAGTTATTATTTAGAACTATGCTGTCTGATATGTAGCCATTGGTTATATGTAGCCATTGAACACCTGAAATGTGGTTATTCTGAATTGAGAAATGCTGTCAGTATAAAATACATTAGATTTCAAAGGCATAGCATGAAAAAATGAAAATATGAAAAAAGTAAAATGTCTTCATAATTTTCATATTGATAATCATAGTGAGTAGAATAATGGCCCACTGAAGATCTCCATGTACACATCTTGAAAACCTGTGAATATATTTCATATATTACATGGCAAAGGGGAATCAAGGCTGTAGATGGAATTAAGGTGGCTAATCAGCTGACCTTATAACAATGAGAATATGCTGGATTATCTGGGTAGGCCCAATACAACCACAAGCGTCCTTAACAGTAGAAAAGAAGATGTGACTACAGAAAAAAGACATAGAGGCTGGGCACCATGGCTCACACCTGTAATCCTTGTACTTTGGGAAGCCGAGGTGGAAGGATCACTTTAGCCCAGATGTTTGAGACCCTGTCTCTCCAAAAAAAATTTTTTTAATTAGCTGAGCGTGGGGCTGGGCGCAGTGGCTCACACCTGTAACCCTAGCATTTTGGGAGGCCAAGGTGGGCAGATTGCAAGGTCAGGAGATCGAGACCATCCTGGCTAACACGGTGAAACCCCATCTCTACTAAAAATACAAAAAATTAGCCTGGCATAGTGGCGGTGTCTGTAGTCCCAGCTCCTCAGGAGGCTGAGGCAGCAGAATGGTGTGAACCCGGGAGGCAGAGCTTGCAGTAAGCCAAGATCGTGCCACTGCACTGCAGCCTGGGTGACAGAGCGAGACTCCGTCACAAAAAAAAAAAAAAAAATTAGCTGAGTATGGTGGTGCCCACCTGTAGCCCCAGCTTCTCAGCAGACTGAAGTGAGAGTATCACTTGAGCCCAGAAGGTTGAGGCTGCAGTGAGCCGTGATTGTGTCACTGCACTCCAGCCTGTGTGATAGAGACAGACCCTGACTCAAAAAAAGAAAAAAGACACAGAGATGCAACATTATTGGCTTTGAAGATAGAAGAAGGGGGCCTCTAAGAAGCTGAAAAATATAAGGAAATGTATTCTCCCCTAGAACTTTAGAATAGAATGCAGTCCTCCTGACACTTTGGTTTTTGCCCAGTAAGACCTATATTGGACTTCTGACCTATATAAATATGAATGAACAAATGAACGGGCCACGTGTGGTGGCTCATGCCTGTAATCCCAGCACTTTGGGAGGCCCAGGCAGGTGGATCACTTGGATCATTTCAGACCAAAGAGTTTAAGACTAGCCTGGGCAACATGGTGAGATCTTGTCTCTACCAAAAAAAAAAAAAAAAGAATACATTAGCCAGGCATGGTGGCGCATGCCTATACTTGGGAGGCTCGAGATGGGAGGATCACTTGAGCCTGGGAGATTGAGGCTGCAGTGAGCCATGCTCATGCCATTGCACTCCAGCCTGGGCAACAGTGTGAGACCCTGTCTCCAAAATAACAAACTAAAACAAAAAAGCTCAAATGAGTAAACAAATAAATAAGTTTGTTTTAAGCTACTGTTAGTAGTAATTTGTTACAGCAGCAAATAGACAATGAATACAATAATATTAAATAATATCTCGTATATAGTGACTTAAGTAAAATATAATGTTGAAATTGATTTCATCTGTTTCTTTTTACTTTAAAAAATATGGGTACTAACTCATATGTTCATCACAGCACTGTTCACAATAGGAAAGACATGGAATCAACCTAGGTATCCATCAAAGGTGAAGTGGATAAAGAAAATGTGGTACATATACACCATGGAATACTACACAGCCATAAAAAAAGAGTGAAATCGCACCTAGCTCCTTAGGTGGAGCCATGATTGATGGACAGTCAGCTTTTGCCAATGAGCCCCTCAGTAAGGCTCCTGGCATGAATACTATAGACCAAGGGATGGCAGCACTGAAGTTGGATAGCACAGAAGTTGCAAGCAATGTTCCAAAAGTTGTAGGTTCTGCTGTTGGTAGCGGGTCCATTACTAGTAACATCGTGGCTTCCAATAGTTTGCCTCCAGCCACCATTGCTCCTCCAAAACCAGCATCTTGGGCTGATATTGCTAGCAAGCCTGCAAAACAGCAACCTAAACTGAAGACCAAGAATGGCATTGCAGGGTCAAGTCTTCCGCCACCCCCGATAAAGCATAACATGGATATTGGAACTTGGGATAACAAGGGTCCCGTTGCAAAAGCCCCCTTACAGGCTTTGGTTCAGAATATAGGTCAGCCAACCCAGGGGTCTCCTCAGCCTGTAGGTCAGCAGGCTAACAGTAGCCCACCAGTGGCTCAGGCATCGGTAGGGCAACAGACACAGCCATTGCCTCCACCTCCACCACAGCCTGCCCAGCTTTCAGTCCAGCAACAGGCAGCTCAGCCAACACGCTGGGTAGCACCTCGGAACCGTGGCAGTGGGTTCGGTCATAATGGGGTGGATGGTAATGGAGTAGGACAGTCTCAGGCTGGTTCTGGATCTACTCCTTCAGAACCCCACCCAGTGTTGGAGAAGCTTCGGTCCATTAATAACTATAACCCCAAAGATTTTGACTGGAATTTGAAACATGGCCGGGTTTTCATCATTAAGAGCTACTTTGAGGATGATATTCACCATTCCATTAAGTATAATATTTGGTGCAGCACAGAGCACGATAACAAGAGACTGGATGCTGCTTCCATGCTCTATCGTTCCATGAACGGGAGAGGCCCCGTTTACTTACTTTTCAGTGTCAATGGCAGGGGACACTTCTGTGGCGTTGCAGAAATGAAATCTGCTGTGGACTACAACACGTGCAGGTGTGTGGTCCCAGGACAAATGGAAGGGTCGTTTTGATGTCAGGTGGATTTTTGTGAAGGACGTTCCCAATAGCCAACTGCGACACATTCGCCTAGAGAACAACGAGAATAAACCCGTGACCAACTCTAGGGACACTCAGGAAGTGCCTCTGGAAAAGGCTAAGCAGGTTTTGAAAATTATAGCCAGCTACAAGCACACCACTTCCATTTTTGATGACTTCTCACACTATGGGAAACGCCAAGAGGAAGAAGAAAGTGTTAAAAAGGAACGTCAAGGTCGTGGGAAATAAAAGGCAGTTCTAACAGACCACAGCAACAGTTGCATCTGCATATCCTAAGAGGAAAAAATGACCTTCAAGAGAATTAGGACTTTTTTCTTAATTCCACTGACTTCAGAGACGATTGCAGACTTGCAGTTTAAGTATTGGAATTTCACAAAAGACATAGGACTTAACTGGAAAATGAAAAAAAAAAAAAAAAAGAAAGAAAAAGAAAAAACTAAACCAAAAATCCCTCTAGGTAGTTTAGGTGAAAAATATCCCTTTTATTTTGGCTTTGGTTGTGATTTCAGAGCATAATGCTTTGTTTTTTGTCTTTTTACTATGTTTTTCAGATTTTTAAGTCCGTAGGTGCATACAGTTTTCTCTAATTTTTAAACCCTTTCCTCCTCCCATTTTGACATTTGCACTTGGAGAACACTTGAGTTGTGAAGGTTTTGGGCATCCACCCCAGAAAGTGGGAATTTGATTTTATCCTTCTGAACTGGAAGAACATTTTTATGAAGAATTTTTGTCTAGGAGAATATAACAGTGTTACCCAAGCTTGTGTCTTTAAGGGTGGTTCATTTTCTCTGACCTTTTGTTACTCAAAGTAAAGTACTAGGAGTCTTAAGAAATGTTCTGTTCTTGTACATTATACTGATTAAGTCAGGATTAATTTGATTTCAAAGCTAAGAACAGTGGTAAAAACTCGTTTACAGAAATGCATTTTGGAAGAGAAAAATACTGTAAAACGTGTAGTGAATGTTTCTTCAGTTTCTTGTTCAGCCAATGAGGAAAGGGCATTGCCTTTCTTTTTACCATTAATCACTTCTCAATAAACGCCAGATCCTGTTGAGCATCAAAAAAAAAAAAAAAAAAGTGTGAAATCATGTTCTTTGTGGCAACATAGATGCAGCTGGAGGCCATTATCCTAAATGAATTAACACAGGAACAAAAAATCAAATACCGCATGTTCTCATATATAAGTAGGAGCCACTACTTATGGGTACACATGAACATAAAGGTGGCAACAATAGACACTGGGGACTACTAGAGGAAGGAAAGAAGGAAGTGGGTGTATTAGCCCGTTCTCACGCTGCTGATAAAGACACACCCGAGAATGAGTAATTTATAAAGGAAAAAGGTTTAATTAACTCACAGTTCAGCACAGCTGGGAAGGCCTCAGGAAACTTACAATCATGGCAGAAGGGGAAGCAAACACATTCTTTTCACATGGCAGTAACAAGGGGAAGTGCCAAGCAAAAGAGTTTAAGCCCCTTGTAAAACCATCAGATCTCATGAGCACTCACTCACTGTCTTGAGGACAGCATGAGGGTAACTGCCCCCATGATTAAATTACCTCCTACTTGGTACCTCCCATGACACGTGGGAATTACGGGAACTACAGTTCAAGATGAAATTTGGGTGGGACACAGCCCAACCATATCAGGGGACAAGGGCTGAAAAACTACCTGTTGGGTACTATGCTCACTACCTGGCTGATGAGATCATTCCTACCCCAAACCTCAGCATCACACAATATACCCATGTAAGAAACCTGCACATGTACCCCCAAATCTAAAATAAAAGTTGAAGTTATTTTTTAAAATAGCAGAGAAAAATTCCCCAGTGGTATGTTCCTAAGTTGTACAGCCAAAACTTATTATTAAAAAAATTACATGAAAAAAACCTGTATGCAAATATTTGTAGGGACTGTATCCATAATCACCGAAAACTGAAAATAACTCAAAAGTCCATCAACTAGAGAATGGATGAACAACCTGTTGTATATCCATACAAATGGACTACAGTTCAACAATAAAAAGGAACGAACACACACAAAGTAAAATGTGGCTACCAGAAAATTACATATGTGGCTCACTCTGTCTCTCTCTTTTTTTGTTGTTTTTGTTTTTTCTTTAGAGACGGGATCTTGCTGTGTCACCCAGGATGGAGTGCAGTGGCGCAATCGTAGCTCACTGCAGCCTCGATCTCCTAAGCTCAGGCCATCCTCCCACCTCAGCCTCTCATCACTCTCTATTTCTATTGGACAATGCTGATTTAGAAGTTTTTGTCTTGATCTTTTTGTGTTGGAGCAAAAGCAAAATCACTTTTTGAGAAGATTCTTGGGCTGTCTCCAAGTGCTCCTTTGGCTTACTTTCAAGGTGGAGTTGGGAAGTGACTTTCTATTTAGTCACTTGACCTCTTGAACTCCTTACCTTTCATAAGATAATATCAGTCTTACCTCTACTCTGCTGAGAGTTAAAAGTATATGATTCAGCACTTAACAGGCCATATAGAAAGTTACAGTCTACATATTGCCAGTGAACATGACCTCAGACTCACAGTTGTTTGTTCAGTGCTTATCAATGTGAACAAAATCACAGTTTAATGTTCATTTAAAGAAGTCATGGCCAGGCACAGCAGCTCATGCCTGTAATCCCAGCACTTTGGGAGGCCTAGGTGGGTGGATCAGTTGAGGTCAGGAGTTCAAGACCAGCCTGGCCAACATGGTGAAATAAAAAAAATGCAAAAAATAAAAAATAAAATAAATAAATAAATAAATCCCAGCTACTCGGGAGGCTGAGGCAGAAGAATTGCTTGAACCTGGGAGGCAGAGGTTGCAGTGAGCTGAGATCGCGCCACTGCACTGCAGCCTGGGCACACCATGAAACTCTGTCTCAAAAACAAACAAACAAAAAAAACAAAAACAAAGTCATGATAACTGCTGAAATTACAGAGGCAAAGATAAGCATTTCATGCCTTTGGCAGGCCTATGGTAGATATTTGGATAAAGCCATACTATAATATAATAATGGTATATATATATAATATAATATATATTATATTATATTATATAAATTATAATTATATATAATATATTATATATTATATTATATTAATATTATGTTATATTATATAATATATTAATTATATTAATTATATATACCATTATTATATAATATATAATATATTAATTATATATAATATTATATATAATATATTAATTATATATAATATTATATATAATATATTAATTATATATAATATTATATATAATATATTAATTATATATAATATTATATATAATATATTAATTATATATAATATTATATATAATATATTAATTATATATATTATATAATATATAATATATTAATTATATATAATATTATATAATATATAATATATTAATTATATATAATATTATATAATATATAATATATTAATTATATATAATATATTATATAATATAATATATATTATATTATATTATATATTACATATTATATAATAATGGTATATATAATAATATAATAATGGTTGATATTTGCATAAAGCCATACTATAGAGATTTTGTGGCAGAAGCATTTCCTCCTGGGCACACATATTTTTTAGCCTTTCTTACAGTTCGATTATAGCCATGTGATTGGGTTCTGTCTAGTGGGAGTTAGCAGAGGGAATGTACTTTCAGACCTGACCATAAAATTCCATGCATGATTGTCTACACATCCTGTTTTGCTTCTGTGATGACCTCAGAGGCCACATGTTGAAGATGGCAAAGTCACAAAATGGAAGCACTCCAGATCCCTGAGTTACCAAAGGAAAGAAAGTCAACAAGGAAAGTTGCATGACTGACTTTGTGAGTGAGAAGTAAGCCATTGTTGTTTTAAGTCACAGAGATTTTGTTGTTTGTTATCACAGCATATCTTAGCTTACCCTAACTAACATATTTCTATTTAAAAATGACTTTTAGTGTGGTGTGGTAGCTCACACCTGTAATCCCAGCACTTTGGGAGGCCGCGGTGGGTGGATCACTTGAGGTCAGGAGTTTGAGACCAGCCTGGCCAACATAGTGAAACCCCGTCTCTACTAAAAATACAAAAATTAGGCAGGTGTGGTGGTGCATGCCTGTAATCCCAGCTACTCAGGAGGCCAAGGCAGGAGAACTGCATGAACCCAGGAGGTACAGGTTGCAGTAAGCTGAGATTGCACCACTGCACTCTAGCCTGGATGACAGAGCAAGACCTCATCTCAAAAAAAAAAAAAAAAGACTTTTAGGGCTGGGCGCCTAAAATTACATGCCTGTAATCCCAGCACTTTGGGAGACTGAGGCGGGTGGATTGCTTGAGCCCAGGAGTTCGAGACCAGCCCGGGCAACATGACAAAACCCTGTCTCTACTAAAAATACATAAAATTAGTGGGCTGTGGTGGTGCACGCCTGTAATCCCAGCTACTTGGGAAGCTGAGGCACGATAATTGCTTGAACCCGGGAGGTGGAGGTTGCAGTGGGCAGAGATCACGCCACTGCACTCCAGCCTGGGCTACAAAGCAAGACTCGGTCTCAAATAAATAAGTAAGACTTTTAGGCCGCACCTGTAATTCCAGCACTTTGGGAGGCTGAGGTAGGTGGATCTTTTGAATCCAGGAGTTTGAAGCCAGCCTGGGTAACATGGTGAAACCCTTTCTCTATCATAAAAATACAAAAATTAGATAGGCATGGTGGCACGTGCCTGTAGTCCCAACTACTCAGGAGGCTGAAGTGAGAGGCTCACTTGGGCCCAGAAGGTGGAGGCTGCAATGAGCCAAGATTGCAAAACTGTACTACAGCCTGGGCAACAAAGCCAGACTCGGTCTCAAAATAATAATAATAATAAAAGTGCAAGTAAATAAATAAATAAATAAATTACTTTTTAGGAATTGTTTATTTCTGGAACTCATAGGTAAATTTATCTCCAATTACTATCTTTTTTTTGAGATAGTGTCTCACTCTGTTGCCCAGGCATGGAATGCAGTAGCACAATCATGGCTCACCATAGCCTTGACCTCCCAGGCTCAAGTGATCCTCCCACCTCAGCCTCCAAGTATCTGCAACTACAGGCATGTGCCACCACACATGGCTAATTTTTTATTTTTTATAGGGATGGGGTCTTGCTATGTTGCCCAGGCTGGTCTCAAACTCCTGGGCTCAAGTGATCTGGCCTGCCTCGGCCTCCCAAAGTGCTGGTATTACAGGCCTCAGCCACTGTCCAATTACTCATAATTGTTATAATTTGCAAAGTACATATGCTCATCATCCAACATGTAAACAGTTCTTGAAATATATCTAATGCAAAAATATGGAAAGAGTTCTTGTGTCCTTGGGAGCTGGTGTGATGCCTCCTAAATTTGTATGAGAGAGGATCAATCAATTTTGTTATAGTTCTGTGAAGTAGTAGTTTAGTACTCTACCTCAAACGGAATACTTACAAATTCCAAACAAACAAAAACAAACAAAAAGACGGCTCTTTTCCTGTTTCTATTTGTAATTTCAGGGTCTTAGCATTTTCCCAAATAGAAAGTGCTTCTTCAACTGAATTTTGATTATCTCTAACTATGCTCCCAGATTCTTCTGGGTAGCCACATTGTTAAATCACAGCATTTCTGGATATTTTGGAAGCTTGAAGAATAAAGGCAAATTTTCTGTGTTCTTTTTGCTTTGTTTATTGTTTTCATTGTTTCACATATTTATTCTTTAACCAATAAGAATTTTAATTTTAAATCAAAGCTGACTCTATTACTGCAGCTTTCCATAGTCTATATAGTATTTACACTATGACAAGTTGATGAGTCTATTCTTTAAAAATTATTTTGGAAATACATGAATACTACTACATATTCTGTGGTGAAAAAAAAACCACACCCAAATAAAACTCATCTTTATATTTTCATCACCTGACTATAGTGATATCAAATAACATTTGATCCGGAATCCTAGGTTCATATCAATGCTACCAGTGCTTCACAAAGCCAAACTTACGCTTTTTTGAAGGGGAAGGTGGGAATAAAGGCTGTGAAGAATGATAATCAAACAGAAGTCATCTCTACAGCAATGAATTACTTGCCCAAGACTTTAGAGGGATATCTTCATACTTTGTCTTGTTGAGCTGAGTCACGGAATCATGCACTTCACAGCTATATACTAGTGGCAATATCATGGTCTTCAGTTGTGATGTTTTTGTTTTTTATTTTTGAGACAGTCTTGCTGTGTTGCCCAGGCTGGAGTGCAGTGGCGCCATCTCAACTCACTGAACCTCCGCCTTCCCGGTTAAAGCAATTTTCGTGCTTCAGCCTTCCGTGTAGCTGGGACTGCAGGCATGCACCACCATGTCCAGCTAATTTTTTGTATTTTTAGTAGAGATGGGGTTTCACCATGTTGGCCAGGCTAGTCTGGAACTCCTGACCTCAGGTGATCTTCCCTCTTCGGTCTCCCAAAGTGCTGGGATTATAGGACAGTTGTGCTGTTTCTAATAATGCACATGCTTAAAAACATAAAAGGACTAGTCACAAGGGCTTTTAATCCTGAAAGGTACAAAATTTCTACCCTGTGGCCTTTGGGAATGAGATCTTGAGAAAAAAGTATTGGAAGTTATAATAGAATCAAGCCTAGGCATAATATGTGATGGTTATAACATGAATTTTGACTTCTCTGATTATTTGTAGGAAATTTTAAATCCTAGCCAATTTCCCTTGCTCCCAGGAATACCTTCGAGCTGGTCCTTCTTGTCATCAGTTTGCGTTTGTACAGAGAAATAAAAATTCATTTTAATATAAGTTTAAGAAAAATGTTACTGGAAAAGTAATGACAGTTATTTCTCAGGATTTCATCGTATGTTCCGAATCCAAATATAAATTAATCAATTATTTTTATTGTTAATGAGGTTAACTGAGAGTTAATGAGGTTAACTGAGAGTTAACTGAGAGTTAATGCTTTTCCAGTCATAGAAGACTGCTAAATGCAGAGGGAAAACTTGTGTAGAAGAAAAAAATTATTAGGAATAGTAAAGTTAATATAACAGTGGAGACCCTCTGGAGTCTCCTTCAGAGATATTAGAGTGAATATCAGTTTTGAAGTGAACAAGAACGTAATTAACAAGCTTTTAAATTTATATGTAGGAAGGGAATTTGTCATTCTTAAACCAACTACAATAATCACAATGTTCAGATAATTCCAGAAACTCCTGACATAGCGTGGCTTGCAAAGAGGAATTTCCAATCTCTCTTTCACCACACTGTAGTATCTTTTTTTGTTGTTGTTGTTGTTGTTTTTTTTGAGATGGAGTCTCACTTTGTTGCCCAGGCTGCAGTGCAGTGGCGCGATCTCAGCTCGCTGCAAGCTCTGCCTCCTGGGTTCATGCCATTCTCCTTCCTCAGCCTCCCAAGTAGCTGGGACTACAGGCGCCCGCCACCATGCCCGGCAAATTTTTTGTATTTTTAGTTGAGATGGGGTTTCACCATGTTAGCCAGGATGGTCTCAATCTCCTGACCTCGTGATCCGCCTGCCTTGGCCTCCCAACGTGCTGGGATTACAGGCATGAGCCACTGCGCCTCGGCCCATCAGTAGTATCTTGTTAATCAGTAAGAGTTTGACGAATTAAAATGATATCACACAGTCGAGACAAAAACGAATTAAAACTGAGAAATATTGTGTGCTGTTGCAACATAAGAAAGGAGATGATAAAGCCTATTACCTCATTTAAAAATGATGTCACGCTTATATTTGAGGTTAGTCAGAGGGTACATTTTGTTATTGCTTTTAAAACTAGGTAGGCTTGTGTCTAGTGGGTCATTGAGTGTTATCCTCTAGACATAGGTTTATGGAAGATATTAATAACCATGAGTGTTTGAATAAGAGCACCACCTGCTGAATCCTCTCCATCTCCCTTCTCCTCTGCTCCGTGAAGCCACCTGGGGAGGTGAAGCCAGTATTCACAGTCCAGAGCCCCACTGTACCCTCCCATCTCATTCCTCCCTCACCAGAGGCTGCAGAGACTGAGGCTTCTGTTGTTCCTCCGTTCTTCACCTTCCTCTTCTCTCTTCTCTTCTCTTCCTCACGCTCTCTCTTCCCTACCCACTGCCCCTCTCTGCCATGACTTTATTAGGAGAAGCCTAGTTGGAGGACAGTTACGTAAAAGCAGACAGACAATGTATTAGGACCAGAATGGGTCATGGAAATTATTTTCATGAGAAATAACATTTTAAAAAGCAGTTACTTTGTTTTTAAATGTATTTTTATCACATTTGAGGCTTCTAATAATTTGTTTTTATTTTGCATTTTTTTGAACCCTCAATGTCAGATTCATGTGATTGATCTGATTCTTCACTAACGGCAAAAAGCCACCAAGATACATCTATTTAAGCTTTCTCGCTTTTGAACTGGTGGAAAGGCTCAAAGGTAACCTTTATTGGAGCATTATCTTGCAGAGATGAAGAAACAAATATATGTTTATTTTGCTTTCAATGATCTTCTATATTGTTTCTATTCTGCTAAAGGATTAATAAGCCTTATGAAGAGAATCAGCAAAGTAAGAATTCTCCACATAATTCAGATACGTTTTCAACTTAAATGTTAACTTTAAAATGACTTCGGGATGGCCACGGTGGCTCACGCCTGTAATCCCAGCACTTTGGGAGGCCGAGGCAGGTGGATCACTTGAGGTCAGGAGTTCAAGACCAGCCTGGCCAACATGGTGAAACTCCATCTCTACTAAAATAAAAATTATCTGGACATGGTGGCATCTGCCTGTAGTCTCAGCTACTCAGGAGGCTGAGGCAGGAGAATTGCTTGAACCCGAGAGGAGGAGGTTGCAGTGAGCTGAGATTGTGCCACTGTACTCCAGCCTGGGCTACAGAGTGAGACTCCACCTCCAAAAAATAACAATAATAATAATGACTTTGAACTGTTCTGTATGGTATAGTGGTAGTGGGTGCATGACTATGCATTTGTCAAAACCCATAGAACTGTATACTTATACTTACACCACAAAGAGTTAATTTTACCATATGCAAATATAAGAAAATCAACTAGAATGGCAGGAGGACCCCAAGATGGAATGTACTTTGAAGCTACAAGAGGCTAAGTAGTTTGCCAAGACTTAGCATGAGTTCACTGGCAGAGGGGTTGTTTCTATGTCCCAGGGAAGTCAAGAAGGGGGAGAGAGAACAAAAAAAAAAAAAAAGAAGAAGAAGGAAAATAATAGTATCAGATCAAGATTTTCTTTTAGGGTTTTTTTTTGAGAGAGTTTCACTCTGCAACTGTGGCTGGAGTGCAGTGGTGCAAGCAGGGCTCACTGCAACCTCCGCCTCCCAGACTCAAGCGATCCTCCCACCTCAGACTCCTGAGTAGCTGGGACTACAGGTAGGTGCCATCATGCCTGGCTAATTTTTATTTTTTTATGTTTTTTTTTTTTGTAGAGACAGGGTATTGCTATGTTGCTTAGGCTGGTTTTGAACTCCGGGCTCAAGCATTCCTCCTGCCTCCCAACGTGCTGGGATTACAGGCATTAGCACACCCGGCTTTCAAGGTATTTTTATTTTGTACATCTTTGAAAGAAATGGATAAAATAAATAATCATAAAGAACTTATCTATTCATTTTCATGTGGAAATTTTATGCAATACATGCTTTTAAAAATATAATTATTGGCCGGGTGTGGTGGATCACACCTGTAATCTCAGCACTTTGGGAGGCCGAGGTGGGAGGATCACGAGGTCACAAGTTCGAGACCAGCCTGGCCAAGATGGTGAAAGCCCATCTCTACTAAAAAAAAAAAAAATACAAAAAAATTAGCTGGGCACATTCATGGGCGCCTGTAATCCCAGCTACTCGAGAGGCCGAGGCAGGAGAATCGCTTGAACCTGGGAGGCGGGGGTTGCAGTGAGCTGAGATCTCGCCACTGCACTCTAGTCTGGGCGACACAGCAAGACTCTGTCTCAAAAAAAAAAAAAAAGATATATATATATAAAATTATTTGAGGGAAGCGTAAATATTAAATTACTGACTTTTTCTGTGAGTAAATTAATTTTTTTAGAAACTTTGGAGCACGAGGTATCTAGTACTGTGGACACCAAAAAGGCAAGAGGGAGGAAAGGGTACATAAATGAGAAAGGGATGGCTACAGGGAGTGAAGGAGGATGATTTGGGAGAGAATGGTGTAAGAGAATCTTAAATTGGCCCATCTGAGTTCTTTTTTTTTTTTTTTTGAGACGGAGTTTCGCTTTTGTCATCCATGCTGGAGTGTAATGGCATGATCCTGGCTCACTGCAACCTCCACCTCCCAAGTTTAAGCGATTCTCCTGCCTCAGCCTCCTAAGTAGCTGGGATTACAGGCACGCACCACCATGCCCGACTAATTTTTGTATTTTTAGTAGAGACGGGGTTTTGCCATGTTGGCTAAGCTGGTATCCAACTCCTGAGCTCAGGTGATCCACCCGCCTCAGCCTCTCAAACTGTTGGGATCACAGGCATGATCCACCGCACCCAGCCCATCTGAGTTCTTTATAGACATCTAGGCTATTGATGATTGGGAATTAGTAGGAATATTAAATATTTCTAGGCTGTTGCTCATTAACCTATTCATATACAGGAACCTGTCCAACATCCTTGAAGTACTTGGAAATCCAAAGACTTTTCTTAGATTTGCATGCTGGATATTTGGGCTTTTACTGCTACTGCTAATATCAATCCAGTGATGAAGATGAATATAGGAAAAGCTAGATCTGATTGAAAAAAATTAATCAAAAGATATAATTGAATTTTTTTTTGAAATGAGAGAGAGAGAGCAGTTGAGCTACACAACTCGGTACAGAATTTCATTTAGTCATGAGGTATGACTTCTTGAAAAGGAATCACTTTATTTATTCATTCATGCATGTATTCATTCATTCAGTAAAAAATTATTGAGTCATATATTTATTAAGTAATTTTTTTTTTTTTGAGACAGAGTTTTGCTCTTATTGCCCAGGCTAGAGTGCAGTGGCACAATCTCAGCTCACTGCAACCTCTGCCTTCCAGTTTCAAGCAATTCTCCTGCCTCAGCCTCCCAAGTTGCTGGAATTACAGGCGTCCGCCACCACACCCAGCTAATTTTTTTGTATTTTCAGTGGAGACGGGGTTTCACCATGTTGGTCAGGCTGGTCTCGAACTGCTGACGTCGTGATCCACCTGGCTTGGCCTCCCAAAGTGCTGGGATTACAGGCGTGAGCCACCATGCCCCACCCTATTTATTAAGTAATTTAACCTAAGAACCTAAGACACCTAAAGAATAAGTAGGAGTTACCAAAGCAAAAAAAAAAGAAAGTTATATGATAAAAACACAAATCATATTTCTTCCTTAAAACTTCCTATGGCTTCCCATTGTACTTAGAATAAAACTCACACTCCACACTTCCACAGCAAAAAGTCCCTGCATGATTGGGTTCTTCCTGTCTGTGCCTCTTGCTTCATCTCCTATTACTCTTCACTTGCCTTGATGTTTCTTGAATATATAGGCCAAGTTCATTTCTACCTGAAGACAGAGTCGCCCGTGCTGGAGTGCAAGTGGAGCAATCTCAGCTCACTGCAACCTCTGCCTCCCAGATTCAAGTGATTCTCCTGCCTCAGCCTCCTGAGTAGCTGGGATTACAGGCACACGCTCCATGCCCAGCTAATTTTTGTATTTTTTTTTTTTTTTTTAAGTAGAGACGAGGTTTCACCATGTTGGTGAGGCTGGTCTCAAACTCCTGACTTCAGGTAATCCACCTGCCTCGGCCTCCCAAAATGCTGGGATTACAGGCGTGAGCCACTGCGCCCGGCCAAGGCCATTTTTTTCTGACATACTGTAATGCATTTGTATGCCTTCTTTATTTTTTCTTTAAATCTGGGGTAATGAAGCTTCAGACAATGAAGTATAAACTCCTCATTAATTCTTTCCTCTGCACAGTAATTCTGCATCCCCACTCCCCCGTCTTAAGTCAAATGTCACTCCAGTGTTGCCTTCTGAGACAACCTTATCTAAGTAGACATTTTTCTCCATAATAACTTATCACTACCTGAAGTTATCTTGTTCATTTGTTTACTTGTTCTTGTCCGTCTCCCTTCATAAGCATGCAAGGTCCGTGAGAGCTGGAACTTTGTCCTGTTCATTCCTGTATCTCCAGTCCCTAGAAGAATGCCTGACACATCATAGGCATTCAACAAATAATACCTATCCTGGAAGGTGAGATTTGTATGCGAGATATTAAGCTCACCTGTTCAAAGTTCATGCTCAACAAACTTTAATTTTCTTTCCTGCCTATTGATGAGACTAATCAATTTGGTTCCCTGATCAGCAAAAGTCACACACATATCTTGGCTGTAAAGAATGCTGCATACTATTATTCTGAAACAACTTGTAAAGGAATAATGACAATGTGTAGGGGTATTCTCTTTTTGCTCTTCCTAATCTACTCTTCATTCTGCCATACTGCTCGGTATCCCTGGAACACAGACCTTTAGGACTGCTTCAGTGGGTTCCATTATTTGCTGGCATTTGGCTGGGTTTGGCAAGTGGGAGCCTCCATCAGGAGATCAGAAGGTGGGAGCAGGGTGAGGTTATCTTGACTGAGTTCCTTTACTGAAGACTTCAAGTTCCTGTTCAGCTGTCCTCTCCTAAGCTCTCTCCAGTCAGTGGTCACATTCCTGCCTGCCTGGGGATGTTACATCTTTGGTTAGTTTCCCTTAACCCTGTCCCCAACTTTGTAAATAGTGCTTTTATTAAATTCTCCTAAATCATTGAGGAGTGCTATCCCCTTAAAATTGAATGTCCATCTGTTTCCTGGTAAAATTCTTATTGATACAGATAGAATGGGAAAAAACGGTAGAATTACAATGTGGTCTTCAATGACACAAAACAACAAACATAAGAAAAGCCATTGGCCGGGGGTGGTGGCTCATGACTGTAATCCCAGTGCTTTGGGAGGCCTAGGTGGGTGGATAACCTGAGGTCAGGAAGTCGAGACCAGCCTAGCCAACATGGCGAAACCCCGTCTCTACAAAAAAAAAATACAAAAATTAGCAAGACTCTGTCTCAAAACCAAAAAAAAAAAAAAAAAAAAAGGAAAGCCGTGGAGTGACTAGCACAGATGATGTGTCAAGTCAAAATGTACATGTTCTGTCATCTTCTCTTTTTTGTGCCTGTGAATCACCAGCTTCTGAGGTTAGGTCCTCTAGAAGCGGATGCTGAGATGGAGTTTAGGGTTCAAAGAATCAAACCTATGAAAGGAAGTGGCAGATAGCAGGATTGGGCAGAGTGGGAAGTCAAACTGCAATGCAGGCCCTGCAAAGACTCAGTCAACCCAACAGGAAGCTCTAGGTGAGAAATGCCCATCAGGTTGTCCCACATGAGGCTGAAATGACTCTGCCTTTGTACTTTGTTGTTTATTCACTAGATTCACTGGATCACCCAGGAAGGTGATCTTGGGTAAGGTCATACGCCAAATGATCCTGAAATGCAGGCTCTATTAGATTTTTTTGAATATAAAAATCTTAGGTCTGAGAGAGCAGGCTTCCTACTGATCATTGTTTTTGGAAAACAAACAAACTTCCTTTACTTAGGACCTTGAAAGCAAAAGTCCTTCCTTCACTTTAGCTTGCTCAGGAGCTGGGTATTTGTTTCTGCAGGTATAGGTCTCTGCAGCTGAGGCAGGCCCTGACATAGCTGCCAGTGGAGGCTGTTTACTAACTGTACTCCCCGTAGGTGGGCAGAAAGTCCTATCTTGGAGAGCGGATGTGGAGGGCCATCTCTACGTCTTCCTCACAAGTCTAAAATCTTAATCTCTCCTGGGTCTTATCTCTCACTGCACACACATCATACCATGGGAACTGTTTCCAAAGGCTCTATCCTCATCCATAGTAAAATCCCTCTAGATTAATCAGTTCTCCTTATCCCAGTACCTTCTAATTAAATTTCCATGTCTTATAAATTGCCAGAGTAACAGGCAGATGTTGGAGGAAATATGTTCCCACTTTAGGAAATCTGAGATACTAAGAGAGAAGACTGTACTATATATATAGTATCAGAAATAACATCACCAAGCAGTAGAAGGGCAGCATTTATGATTCTGTCTTTATAATCTCATGGAAAGGGTTGCTCTGTGATTCTATCTCTAGGTACTGAATATGTGTGGCTTTGAGGGTTTATTATTATTATTATTATTTTTATTATTTTTGAGACGGACTCGCGCTGTCGCCCAAGCTGGAGTGCAGTGACAGTCATAACTCACTGCAGTTTTGAACCGCTGGATTCAAGAGATCCTCCTGCCTTAGCCTCCCAGGTAGCTAGGACTACAGCATGTGCCACTATGTCTGGCTCATTTAATCTTTCTTGTTTTGTAGAGATGTCATCTCCCTATGTTGCTCAGGCTGCCCAGGCTGGTCTCGAACTCCTGGGCTCAAGTGATTCTCCTGCTTTGGCCTCTCAAAGTGCTGGGGTTACAGGCATGAGCCTCCATGGCTGGCTGATGATTCATTCTTTGGCATTATGCAGTAAGTACTCTTACTTCCCATATGGTTTGTGAAGAATCGTATAGGCCTTCCAAATCAGTATTCCTGGCTGAGTTGTGTTACCATGACGCCTTCCTCAGTATTAACATTTAGCACTACATTTGATGAATGTGATATATTCTGCAAAGTGCATCAGCAATTAGATAATATCTGGCTAAGTTAATATGACTATTTTTGATAGTGAAAGTCACACTTTGGTTTCTTTTAACCAAATGCTCTTGTCCCTTTCATGTGCCATCTCCTCATCCAGCTTTGTTAGAGACAGTTCATCAACATTGTGCTACCACATTTTCAGATATCTTGTTAAATTATAATTTAAGTAACGATCTGAACATAAAATGAGATCATCTGAGTGCATTAAGTAGCACGAGTGTGGGAGCATTTCTAGTAGGAGCAAATCTCTCCAGACTGGCATCTTAGGCAAAAATTTTTCTTGACTGAAATCTCCCTCAGGCCAATGAATACCAAATTTAGATTTTGCTAGGCTGTTGCTGTTCTTAACTTAGAACATGATTAAGTCAATTACTTCTGAATTTATCCATAAATTCTTTATATTGTCTTTAATATTTAATACAAAAACAAGGAGAGTTAAACTACATTAATTATTAAATGTTCTTGATTTAATACTGGATTTGGTAATATAAAATATGCAAATAACCCTGAGCTAAATTTTGACGCTGAAGAGCTGATCCTTCTTTAAATGTCTTTAACAACACAGCTTGTAGATTTGCAAAGGTACTCAAGAAACTAACCTACATCTTTTCTAAAAAAATAGAGACAGGGTCTCACTCTGTCACCCAGGGTGGCATGCAGTGGTGTGACAATAGCTCATTCAGCCTCAAACTCCTGGGGTCAAGCAATCCTCCCGCCTCAGTCTCCCAAAGTGTTGGGATTACAGCTGTGAGGCACCTGGCCTAACCTACACCTTTTTGTGTATGTATGCATACAACTATGCAGTGCTCTGTTGCAAGCCAAATGATCCTGAAATGCATGCTCTATCAGATTCTTTTGAAGGATATCAAAATCTTAGCTCTGAGAGAGCGGGCTTCCTACTGATCATTGTTTTTTGAAAACAAACCAACAAACAAACTTCCTTTACTTAGGATCTTGAAAGCAAAAGTCCTTCCTTCACTTTAGCTTGCTCGGGGGCTGGGTATTTGTCCTATTTGTGTCAGGCACTAGAGGGGAGTGTGACATCATACAAGTGCTGGGTTCTGACCTAAGAATCAGAAGACCAACTGTGTGCCCACTGGTATGCCCAAATACAGTGAAAAAGTACAGCAAAGGAGGGTTTAGACAAATATTTTCCCAAGAATGAATTGGACAACCATGATTTCTGAAAATCAACTGAGACCTACAGTTTTACCCAAAAATTTCCAACGTGGGATTTTGATCCTTTTTGAGTGACAGTAACCTTCAAATGACTGGATTTTCATTGCTTGATTTTAGTATTTATTTATTTATTTTTTCATTATTATTATTTTTTTGAGATGGACTCTCTCTCTGTTGCCCAGGCTGGAGTGCAGTGGCGCAATCTCAGCTCACTGTAACCTTTGCCTCCTGGGCTCAAGCGATTTTCCTACCTCAGCCTCCCAAGTAGCTGGGATTATAAGTGCCTGCCACAACACCTGGCTGATTTTTGTATTTTTAGTAGAGACGGGGTTTTACCATGTTGGCCAGGCTGGTCTTGAACTCCTGACCTCAGGTGATCCTCCTGCCTTGGCTTTCCAAAGCGCTGGGATTACAGGTATGAGCCACCAGGCTCGGCTGATTTATTTTATTTTTTATTTTTATTTTTTAATTTTATTTATTTATTTTTTTGAGACGGAGTCTCGCTCTGTCGCCCAGGCTAGAGTGCAGTGGCGTGATCTCGGCTCACTGCAAGCTCCACCTCCTAGGTTCAGGCCATTCTCCTGCCTCAGCTTTCCAAGTAGCTGGGACTGCAGGCGCCCGACACCATGCCTGGCTAATTTTTTGTATTTTTTAGTAGAGACGGGGTTTCCCTGTGTTAGCCAGGATGGTCTCGATCTCCTGACCTCATGATCCACCCACCTCGGCCTCCCAAAGTGCTGGGATTACAGACATGAGCCACAGCGCCCAGCTGATTTATTTTATTTTAAAATAATATACGGGCCAGGTGTGGTGACTCATGCTTGTAATCCCAGCACTTTGGGAGGCTGAAGCAGGAGGATTACTTGAGTCCAGGAGTTCAAGATCAGCCTGGCCAACACAGTGAGACCTCGTCTCTACTAAAAATAAAATATTAGCCAGCTGTGTCCCGCATGCCTGTGGTTCAGCTACTCAGGAAGGGGAGTGGGAGGATTGCTTAAGCCCGGCAGGCCCGCCTGGGCTAGAGTAAGACTCTGTCTCAAAAACAAAACAAAACTAAAAAAGATATATGCTTTCTTTTTTAAAAAAGAAAGCCAAACAATATAGAAAAAGTCAAACAATATAGGAAACTACAAAGAAGAAAATAAATACCACCGGAAATCACACTGTATACTTCTACCATGTGGGAGGGCACTTATTCAGATATCTCTCTTTCATTCTCTGTCCACTTACAGAAATATGCATACAGTTTTTAAAGCATGGAGTAATACTCTACCTGCTGTTTCTGGAGTAGTATTGTAGACAGAGTGACATCTTTCAATGGCAGATGACTTGATTCTCGGTGGTAAAGCAAGTGGTTGGTTATAAGTATGGGGTCTCATTGTGCCTAGGTTAACATTTCTTTTCCACTCACTATGTGCCATTGAGTAAGTGATTTAACCCATCTCTCTGTGCCTCAGTTTCCTTATATACAAAAGTGGGGACGATAATATTACCTACCTCAGAGAGTTCGTAATCATATATTTAAGTACTTACTTAAGACAGTACCTGGAACATAGTAAGTACTTACTACATTTTAACTATTGTTCTTAACTAAATAAGTTTTAACTTCATAGTAACAATAAGGGGTTTTTAAATATAAAAGTGGAATCTTTTTAAAAATACTTTTCACCATATTTCAAAGCCATTCTTTTAACATAAATTATTACTCTTTTGCACACAACTATATACATTATCCACTGAAATTAGTATTTTCAGGTAACTACAGTTTTGCGGAAGCCTACTTAAAAACTATCCTGTTGAACACAAGATACCTTTAAGTGAGACAGTTTTACATGGGCTTCCTTTGTAAGACGTTAGTCCAACTAAAAATCCTTGTTAATTATTAAACCCTTAGGTATTACAGGAATACCTGACACTGCAGATTGAAAACAGACAGTGTTTGTCTCTCAAGTTAAACCAACAAGCCGATAGAAAAATGTAGTTATCAAGAGATTTTTAAAACTTCAACCCTTTTTCTCTTATATTTAGTGAAGAGAGCAGAATATCTCCTGTTTTGGCTGACATCTCTACAACCTGAACAATTGGCTTAAACTTCACTTGGGATTCCCGGTTGCTTGTTTTAGCATGGCGAAATTTGGCGTTCACAGAATCCTTCTTCTGGCTATTTCTCTGACAAAGTGTCTGGAGAGTACAAAACTGCTGGCAGACCTTAAAAAATGTGGTGACTTGGAATGTGAAAGTAAGTTTGCTTCCCCCGCTTCTTCTCCTCCTAAATTGAGGCTCTGAAATGACATAAAATCTTATTGTGGTCATGCATGATAAAAATGAGTACTGATATCATTGAGAAATATTTGGATTATGAAGTATAGCTTGGTATAAAAAAGAAATGTTGGAAGCAAAGCATTTTGTGGTAGTATTTAATACAAATATACAAATAGCAAAAATCAGTCTGCTATAGAAATATATCAGAAGTTAAAAAACTAATCAGCCCTTTTACTATTTTTAAAGATAAATCTAGGAGTCTCTGAGCCTATTCTGGCTCAGAAGGCTGCCCATTTGAAAAAAAAAAGATAAATCTAATTGATTCACATAAAAAAAGACATCAGGCTAATTTGATAGGCCTTTATTTATGAAGGCCTTTTATTTTTTAGTTTCTGTTTCACACTCAGAACTTTCTGATTCTCATGACGTTCCTAAAAAGTGTTTTTATTTCAAACCATCATGATTTATTCTTCTAAACTTTACCAAATGTTAATCATTTCTGTGTTATTTATTATGTAAAAATACTGAAATCAGGGCTAGAATATAAATTTTTTATTTATGTCATTGAATATAAAGCTTTCTTTACTGTAAATGGAAATTAATTTCCATTCTATTGTTAAAGAACTTATTTTCGGTTATTAGTTTTATGGTGAAAAATAAATTACATCCCAATATATTAGAGTTGCTTTAAATAAGTAATTTTTCCTTTTGCTTTTATTTTATAATAAATATATATTTTTCTGTCTCAGCAGAATCAAAAGTTGCTTTAAATAAATTCTACCTTTTTGTTTTTTTTTTTTCTGAGATGGAGTCTTGCTCTGTCACCCAGGCTGGAGTGCAATGGCACAATCTCGGCTCACTGCAACTTCCGCCTCCCAGGTTCAAGCAATTCTCCTGTCTCAGCCTCCTGAGTTGCTGGGATTATAGGCGCACACTACCACACCTGCCTAATTTTTTGTATTTTATTAGAGATGGGATTTCACTGTGTTGCCCAGCCTGAGCTCAGGGAATCCACCCGCCTCAGCCTCCGAAAGTGCTAAGATTACAGGCATAAGCCACCACGCCCGGCTGTGAGAATTACTTCTAATTTGCAACATGAAAATTAAAAATGAAAAATGTTATTAGTATAAACATAAATAATTTATAAGTAATAATTTTGAGTAAACATTCTTCCTTAACTTTTTGGACATATAATGTAATATATAGAGAAGTTTACTAGATGATGTTTTATTATCATAATAATCTTTTGCTGGGTGTGGTGGCTTGCACCTGTAATCCCAGCACTTTGAGAGACTGAGGTGGGAGGATCACTTGGGTCCAGAAGTTTGAGACCAGCCTGGGCAACATAGTGAGACCTCATCTCTACAAAAAATCAAAAAAGTTAACTGGGCATGGTGGCACAAGCTATAGTCCCAGCTACTAGGGAGGCTGAGGTGGGAGGATGGCTTAAACTTGGGAGGTGGAGGCTGCAGTCAGCTATCATTATGGACTGCACTCTAGCCTGGGCAACAGAACAAGACCCTGCCTCAAAAAAATATATATAAAGAAAAAAAAATCTTTCTTTCCCTCTTTATATTACAACTTCATTTTAGTTTCCTTAGGGCCAGATATAGAACATGAAAAGGGAACATTCAAATTTATAGAAATTTATAACATTATTTTAACTTTAATTGCATGACAATAAAAATATCTTATTTTACATATGTTTGTATACTTATAATAGATAATATGGTGTGTATATTCATGTGTTGAACTGCTGAA